>NW_011494803.1:229321-244694 GCF_000754665.1 Bison bison bison
TTTCTGAATGTTGAGCTTTAAGCCAACTTTTTCACTCTCCACTTTTACTTTCATCAAGAGGCTTTTTAGTTCCTCTTCACTGTCTGCCATAAGGGTGGTGTCATCTGCATATCTGAGGTTATTGAGATTTCTCCCGGCAATCTTGATTCTAGCTTGTGTTTCTTCCAGTCCAGCATTTCTCATGATGTACTCTGCATAGAAGTTAAATAAGCAGGGTGACAATATACAGCCTTGACGTACTCCTTTCCCTATTTGGAACCAGTCTGTTGTTCCATGTCCAGTTCTAACTGTTGCTTCCTGACCTGCATACCAATTTTTCAAGAGGCAGATCAGGTGGTCTGGTATTCCCATCTCTTTCAGAATTTTCCACAGTTTATTGTGATCCACACAGTCAAAGGCTTTGGCATAGTCAATAAAGCAGAAATAGATGCTTTTCTGGAACTCTGTTGCTTTTTCCATGATGCAGCAGATGTTGGCAATTTGATCTCTGGTTCCTCTGTCTTTTTGAAATCCAGCTTGAACATCAGGAAGTTCACGGTTCACATATTGCTGAAGCCTGCCATGGAGAATTTTGAGCATTACTTTACTAGCATGTGAGATGAGTGCAATTGTGTGGTATTTGAGCATTCTTTGGCATTGCCTTTCTTTGGGATTGGAATGAAAACTGACCTTTTCCAGTCCTGTGGCCACTGCTGAGTTTTCCAAATTAGCTGGCATATTGAGTGCAGCACTTTCACAGCATCATCTTTCAGGATTTGGAATAGCTCAACTGGAATTCCATCACCTCCACTAGCTTTGTTCTAGTGATGCTTTCTAAGGCCCACTTGACTTCACATTCCAGGATGTCTGGCTCTAGGTGAGTGATCATACCATCGTGATTATCTGGGTCGTGAAGATCTTTTTTGTACAGTTCTTCTGTGTATTCTTGCCATCTGTTCTTAATATCTTCTGCTTCTGTTAGGTCCATACCATTTCTGTCCTTTATCGAGCCCACCTTTGCATGAAGTGTTCCTTTGGTATCTCTGATTTTCTTGAAGAGATCCCTAGTCTTTCCCATTCTGTTGTTTTCCTCTATTTCTTTGCATTGATCACTGAAGAAGGCTTTCTTATCTCTTCTTACTATTCTTTGGAACTCTGCATTGAGATGTTTATATCTTTCCTTTTCTCCTTTGCCTTTTGCTTCTCTTCTTTTCACAGCTATTTGTAAGGCCTCCCCAGACAGCTTTTTGCATTTTGCTTTTTTGCATTTCTTTTCCATGGGGATGGTCTTGATCCCTGTCTCCTGTACAATGTCACAAACCTCATTCCATAGTTCATCAGGCACTCTATCTATCAGATCTAGGCCCTTAAATCTATGATCCTAAAAGTAACATAATAAAGCTCTAGGGCTAGAGTAAGAATGAGATACTACAAATCTTAATGATTTAAGGTTCGAAGAAAAATTCCCGGTTGATTTTTCTCCATGGCAGTATTCTCTCTCATTGTATAAAGCCAGATTTGCCTTCTTTGGTGAGGAATCATCTTAACATCTTAACCCAGAGCTTCATTTTTCTGAAGAGATCAGATGCTTCTAGAAATCAAAAAGGGAAGCATATTGGCTCAATCCTTCTTAAAGTCTATTTCTATGCAGTGATGGGTACATACTCTATGCACTATCAGCGTGCTCTTAAGTCTCTTCTGGACTGAATGGCTCAGATATAAAGCTCCACGTTGACTAACTGGGCTGATGTGCATACATTCCATGCTAACGCTCCAGCACCGCTCCCGCTTGATAACAGTCCCCAGGACTGTCAGGGTTCGAAGAATGCAGTGGAAAGCGCCTGTGATCCAGCACTGGGGGGTCCTGTCCTTCTCTGCATATCTGATCGTATTCATGCCCACGATGTGTCGATGTGTTCCACAGCTATCTGCAGCCACCATGCCCTCACCTCCCCTGTCTCGGGTGGTCAGCACCAGGGGGTGGCTGTGTGCACCGCTGCTCTGTCCTCACGGAAGGGGCCATGCTCCATGGTGACAGCCGCCCTTGAATCCAGAAGCCAATGTAGGAAGAGCAGGTGACAGAGAAACAGCTCTGAGACAGACCTGGATTTACACTGAATATTTACCCTAGAGAAATTCTTTCAAGCTAAAAGAGACTCAAACTGGAAAAAAACAAAACAAAACAAAAACCTAAGATATCTTTGACTAAAACTGTTAAGCACTTTCCCCCCAGATACCCAGTTGGTATCAGATTCAGGAAGAATTTTAACTGTCATAGAAAACAAAGGATACTTAAATTTCTTCTTTTATGCACATATAAATATCGTAGGTAAATCATGACATTCATCCATATTCCCCTTCAAAAAATATGTCAAAATTTAAAAGATGAGGATAGCAAACTTGGATTCACTTTGACTTATCAATAAAAGAAGTCATTCGCAGCCTACACTACTTCATTATTTTTGTCACACCTTGAAACTGATCATGACACCCAAATATGTACTGATGCTATCATGGAAAAATAGTTCTAAACTATCCGGATCTCAAAATTTCAAAGAAACATCCTTCCAGTGTCAGGCTGGCATTCTATGGGGCAAAAAGCATTGTAGATATAACTATCCATTTGATACATTTTTCAGATCTCTCAGATAGAGACCAAGAATGAGTAGCTTTAACTGAATGGACCCTGTGATACTGACGCTTAGAATGGAGAGCAAACTGGAATTCCATATACACGGGCACCAGTGGGCCATCGGTGCAGCCTGTGTACCCGTGAGACGGAAAGACAAAGGGAGCCATATACGTGGGCACCGGTGGGCCGTCGGTGCGGCCTGTGTACCCGTGAGACGGAAAGACAAAGGGAGCCATATACGTGGGCACCGGTGGGCCGTCGGTGCGGCCTGTGTACCCGTGAGACGGAAAGACAAAGGGAGCCATATACGTGGGCACCGGTGGGCCGTCGGTGCGGCCTGTGTACCCGTGAGACGGAAAGACAAAGGGAGCCATATACGTGGGCACCGGTGGGCCGTCGGTGCGGCCTGTGTACCCGTGAGACGGAAAGACAAAGGGAGCCATATACGTGGGCACCGGTGGGCCGTCGGTGCGGCCTGTGTACCCGTGAGACGGAAAGACAAAGGGAGCCATATACGTGGGCACCGGTGGGCCGTCGGTGCGGCCTGTGTACCCATAAGACAGAGAGACAAACGGAGCATATACGTGGGCACCGGTGGGACCACTGGCATCCTGTCTATCCAGGAGACAGAAACACAAAGGAAGCCACACCGGCATCGCTGACCATCACACCCTCCATTACTCATCTTTCATTTGGTAGTGGATGCTGTATACTGAGACTCACTAACCTAAGGTTTCACAGCATTTAGAAAAGAAATATGTTGCTTGCTTTCTCTGTACATAGAAAACTCCTGTTTCACAGAGTGACTTGAACTGCACTCAGCTTCTCTGTGTCTATGTGTCAGTCAACAAAGGTTTTTTCATCCTTAATCAGATTAGCAAAGAGCAATATCTAGTTTCAGTACCAGATCGGGGCCACGATCATTCCTTCCTTTTTTTCAGTCTTTTTTCTCTTTCAGGACCTAGCTGGTATCAAACAGAAAGGGCTCAGATTTAGGACTCCATGCTACTGAGTCCTTTGGTTTCCAGGGAAAATTCCCATGAAGCATTTTTGCATTAACATATAAAAGGGGTTACTATAGACTGCTGATTAATCAAGTGTGGCTCCCATTTTTATTCTTTGTTGTTAAAATTGCTGAACTGGCATATGGTAATCTGAGAACACTTTCTTTAAAAAAAAACTGTTGCAAGCTAATTCAATACTGAAAATTATTTGGATTTCTTCTAATCAACATCTTTTGCACACAGTCATTCATTTCCTCTCTCTCAACAGATTAACAGTCTGGAGTTCCAGGACTTGATCTCCTCTTAGCCTTTTTTCTCTTCTCTTCTTACACTGTCTGGATAGATGCAGCTTTGACCATTATTCAACTTCTACCACAAATAAATATAAAAATAAAAACTTACTAGACTGTTTTTCATGGTTAGCACTAAGCTTACAGCCCTTCTCCTCCTCAGTACGTCAGGGGTCCTGAGTGTGCCTGCAGGATCATCTGTCTCTCCTCACTGTCTCTCCTTTCCCATCCGCTCCCCAGCTCTCACCTCCAGGAGCTCCTCTCAGCCTCAGCTTTCCCAGCCCTCACTCCCCGAGCTCCTCTCAGCCTCGCCTTTCCCTGCTGTGGCCCATCTGCTCCCCAGCTCTCACTCCCTGAGCTCACTAAGTCAGGAAATCCTGAGTGTGCCTGCAGGCTCATCCCGTCTCTCCTCTCCCGGTGTGGCCCATCCGTTCCACTCCCCAGTCCTCCCTCCCGGAGCTCCTTCAGCCTCTCTGAACCTCTCCTCTGGTTACCAGGCCTTCCCCACTCAGGTCTCTGAGAAGCTCTGTCTCTTTCTTCTGCTAGGGAAGGGTGACATAAGCTCTCCCTCTAAGATTTCCTCTAGTTCAGGCTAGTCATCTCCTGCTGCTGCTCCATAGACTCCATATACAGGGTGAAGATCATTTCAGATCCAACCACTCGCCACTTATAAAAGCACTGGAGGGTTCAGCGTGCTAACCTGAGCAGCTGGTGTCGGCGCACAGTCTGTTTCTTTCTGATAACAGCACGCAGACCAGCACCTGTATATTCAGCATCTTCCCCTCTCTGTCTCTTTCTTTCTTCCTACTCCCCTGGTGCTTCCCTGGTGGCTCAGAGAGTAAAGAATCTGCCTTCAATGCAGGAGACCTGGGTTCAACCTCTGGGTCGGGAAGATTCCCAGAAGAAGGGAATGGCTATTCACTGCAGTATTCTCACTTAAAAAAAGTCAACAGACAGAGAAGCCAGGTGGGCTACAGTTCATGGGGTCGCAAAGAGTCAGACACGACTGAGTGACGTACACTTGCACTCTATACCTCCAGCTCTGGGGGTAAATTATGCCAGTTGTTCTGTGAGCTGCAGCATTAGTACATGTACTCCCCTTGCACCAGCTTGCCTCCGAATTATGGTGCTATTTTTTAAAAGGCAACAAAGTGCCTGTGAAAGATCAATATAATGAGAAGATAAATAAGTGAGCTGAATTGTGATGGATTCCAGCAGCATTTCTATCCAAAAAAAATAAATCAAATTAGAATGAGTAAGTTGCTCTAAGAACACCCAGACTTCCAAGTGGATCTCTGAACGGCAGAGCATACAAATCAGGCCAAGATTAACATTCTACCCTGTTATCTCTCTTGTCTTGTAGACGTGTACTTGTTACAAACTCAATAGAAATATCCCTGTTCCTATTCCAGGGAACCTAGTTTAATAGTCCCTATGAAAATCAACAGGTTCCAACAGAGAATGCTTGACGTTTCAGTTCACTTGACACAGCTTGTTATCTGCAAGCTACTTTCCTTAATGTGTTCTGAGACCTCAGTTGGGCCCAAAAGGTCTATTTGAGCTAGTGATTTATTATTATCCTCTCTATCACTGACCAAGGGCGACCTTGACTGCACTTCTAGAGCCTACGATGAGTGGTTCAAAGTAGCTACGTTTAAAGTATTAGTAATGTTAGTAGCTGCGTATCTTTAACCCAGACTAACCCAGCCATCTTTCTTACGCATGTCACAGAAGTTGGAGAGCACGTGCCTGTGATCAGTTTTCCATGTTCCCAAAGGTTAGATGGAAAGAGATAAGAGCAGGTAAGCTTCAGTTTACCGAGTGGAGTCAAAAGCATTACTTCCATTTCAGAACTGAAGAAGCTGAAAACTCCTCTAGGAGATGCCCTAGAGGTCCAGCTGCCGAGAGTTTGAGGTAGGCCTCGTACTTTCTGCAATTCAATCTAGAGCAGCCTTTCAGAGTCTGCTGCCGCAGCACAGTTACATGCTCCAAGATCTAACTTATAAGGATATCAGGAAAAATGAATACAAGGTAAAAACTAACTCACAGAATGATTAGCAAGTCACAATGTGTAGCTCTTCAACCAACCGAGAAGAGGTTAAAAGCCTCTTTTAGCCTTTGGGCATTTAAGGAAAATTTTGTAAAAGTTGGAAACATTTACCACGTGAATGTTAAATTATTCAAGAGAAGCCTTTCCAGCGATCTATAGGTAGCTTTATATCATAATAACTAAAATATGACAACATTTAGACCCAGAACACTTTCCTCACTATGGATCAAGAGACAGTGCTCCAATGTCAAGAATCAGAATAGAACAGGAGGGTTGAAACTGCTCGAATCTAGGAATCATGGGCCTCTAAGATTCAAGTATGAGGTCATATGACCAGAAATCTTTAGTATCACAATAAATTTTATTGATAATAGTAAAATAGGGGGTGAATGAATCGGGAGGTCAAGGCTGACATATATACATGATTGATACTATATAAAACAGATAAATGATGAGAACCTGCTGCACAGCTCAGGAAACTGCTCAGTGCTCTGTGGTGACGCAGATGGGGAGGAGATCGAAAAACGAAGGATGTATGTATATGTATCGTGGGCTCACTTTACTGTGCAGTATAAACTAACACAACGTGGTAAAGCAACTATACTCCAATAAAAGTTCATTTTAAAAAGATGCATATCTATTTTTGGCAGATTGATTTAAAAGGACTCCCAAAATGATATAATCTATTCATACAGCAGTATACAACATATCTGGTGGCTCACTGCTTAGTTTTCAATCAAGCTAATGAAAACATCAGAATTATACAGAATAAGATAGCACTATGCTATGCTATGCTAAGTCACTTCAGTCATGTCTGACTCTGTGTGACCCCATAGACGGCAGCCCACCAGGCTCCCCCATCCCTGGGATTCTCCAGGCAAGAACACTGGAGTGGGTTGCCATTTCCTTCTCCAATGCATGAAAGTGAAAAGTGAATGTGAAGTCGCCTAGTCCTGTCTGACTCTTAGCGACCCCGGGGACTGCAGCCTACTGGGCCCCTCCATCCATGGGATTCTCCAGGCAAGAACACTGGAGTGGGGTGCCATCACCTTCTCCAATATGCTCCCCAGGTACTGAGAAATATTTTACATAAATTATCTTTTGTTAATTGTTAGTAAAATGCCATGAACTAGATGTTCTTAAACCCATTTCACAGATGAAGAAACTAACATTAAGAGATGTACATATCTGCTGTAAAGTCATCCAGGTAGTAAGTGGCAGAAGTGATCCTGAACTCAGGCTGAACTCCACAGCCCATGATCTTACCCACAACTAAGCGGTTCCTAAGGAGAGTCAGGAGACTGAGATGGGCTCTCAGACTCATAAATTCTGAATTTACACATTGAGGCTAATCTTAGATTCCATACTGGGTATTCATGGAAGGATTTTATAGTAAACTGAATGTAGTCTTTTTCAAGGGTTGAGCCACATAGCTATAAATGTCATCAGGATTTCAGAATCCAAATATTTATCTCCAAAATTCCAGGGACACTATAAATGATTGATGATCATGATTTTCTTAAATCTCAATTAGTTCCTGAAAATGAGCCATATTGATACAGCTGAAGTGTGATTATTTACACACACCCCAAGTTTTGTACTCTTAGGAAAAGAGATGTTTATGACTTGTTCCTCTATATCCCAAAATTCTTCAAAAGTTGTGATTCCATTTAACTCACCAAAAGTCAGTCCAGACTGAAGGTTCCATCTGCTTAATCTGTTCAAATTTTGACACTTTCTTGAATCTATTTTTTCCTTCTACGCAGTTTTAAGTTCGGCATTTTCAGAAGTCTGGTAATATCAACAAAATGTCCTGTCAGAATCCTTTAATGTCCCAAAGTTGTTCACCTGAGGACGTAGATTAGGAAAATCTTTCTCCTCTATTTCAATTTCCTCTAAATATCACATAAAATGGAGATAACAAAAGGCTCATGAGTGAAAGAAAATGGCAAGACTTGTTTCCTTTACCCTGGATTTGCTTTACAAAGTTTGCAGTTCCCCTGATATTAGTCCTTACATGCAAGGTAACGAGTTACTAATGGACAACAGAGATAGCACTGGCTGTGAATTTGTGTTTCAAAATAAAAAGTTACAAAATGAGATACTCTTCCCAGGAGGAGAGGAAGCATGCCACTTCTTGTGACTTGATGACTTCTTTGGTCCAAGGATCGCTAATACTATTTTGAAAAAAAATTCAAAATAAACCACCTATTGGAGCAGGCTGCTATTTCCTTCCCCAGGGGCTCTTCCCAACCCAGGGACTCCTGTATTGCAGGCAAATTTTGTTTACCGTTT
Source organism: Bison bison bison (assembly GCF_000754665.1). Taxonomy (NCBI): domain Eukaryota; kingdom Metazoa; phylum Chordata; class Mammalia; order Artiodactyla; family Bovidae; genus Bison; species Bison bison. The sequence continues at coordinate 237,572 of NW_011494803.1, forward strand.
GAGCCACCAAGGGAGCCCAAACAACCCAAATAGCCCTTCAATTCATTTGCCTTCTTGTTCACTTTCACGACCATCAAAGCTTTATCCTCATTAACAATGCACTGAGACAAATGGATATTGTTTCTGGAAGAGCTCAGGAGTTTCAGTATAGTAAAGAGTTGGTTCAACTATTAATACCATTCTCTGTTTTCTGGCACTTAACACCTCTATAATAGAGAGTCACCGCTGTTTATCACGACATTTAGAAACTGTAAGATCTTGATACACTTTCTGAATGGCCAAAGAAAAGTTAAATTGAACAAGAGCTCAATGGTAAAGTATGTTTTAAAACAAATTTTTTGTTAGGAGAATTTTCTCATACACTGAAATTTTGAAATACCAGCATGAACATTAGTACATTGTCTTATAACTATTGACTTCTGTCATATTTTCTTTCTCTCTCCCCATATGTGCACACACATACACACATTTTTTGGTTGAGAATTATTTGAAACTAAGTTGCAGACATTAATAATGTTGGTCAATATGTATTTTGCTGCTGCTGCTGCTGCTAAGTCACTTCAGTCATGTCCAACTTTGTGCGACCCCAGAGACGGCAGCCCACCAGGCTCTGCCGTCCCTGGGATTCTCCAGGCAAGAGTACTGGAGTGGGGTGCCATTGCCTTCTCCCAATATGTATCTTAATGTATTCTAAATCTAGAAATGAAAGTTATCTATAGATAAAGAATATGGTATTATATCCATATATTTATTGACTACACATAAGCCTTTGTCTGTGTGGATCACAACAAACTGTGCAAAGTTCTTAAAGAGAAGGGAACACCAGACCACCTTACCTGCCTCCTGAAAAACCTGTATGCAACAGTTAGGTCAAGAGGCAACAGTTAGAACCAGACATGGAATAATGAACTGGTTCAAAATTAGGGAAGGAGTACATCAAGGCTGTATATTATCACCCTGCCTATTTAACTTCTATGCAGACTACCTCCCTGGTGGCTCAGATGGTAAAAGCGTCTGCCTACAATGTGGGAGACCTGGGTTTGATCCCTGAGTCTGACCCCTGGGTTGAGAAGATCCCTCTGGAGAAGGAAATGGCAACCCACTCCAGTACTCTTGCCTGGAAAATCCCACGGACAGATGAAGGAGCCTGGTAGGCTACAGTCCATGAGGTCGCAAAGAGTCGGACATGACTGACTTCACTTTCACTTTTCACTTTTTATGCAGACTACATCATGTGAAATGCCAGGTTGGATGAAGCACAAGCTGGAATCAAGATTTCTCTGGCTGGAATCAATGCCAAGAGAAATATCAGTAGCCTCAAATATGCAGATGAGACTACCCTAATGGCAGAAAGCAAAGAGAAATTAAAGAGCTTCTTGATGAGGGTGAAACAAGAGAGTGAAAAAGCTGGCTTAGAACTCAATATTCAAAAAACGAAGATCATGGCATCTGGTCCCATCACTTCATGGCAAATAGATGGGGAAACAATGGAAACAGTGACAGATTTTATTTCCTTGAGCTCCAAAATCACTGCAGACAGTGACTGCAGCTATGGAGCAAGCCATGATGCTCACTCCTTGGAAGAAAAGCTATGACAAATCTCGACACCATATTAAAAAGCAGAGATGAGACTTTGCCCACAAAGGTCCATATAGTCAAAGGTATGGTTTTTCCAATAGTCATGTCTGGATGTCAGAGTTGGACCATAAAGAAAGCTGAGTGCTGAAGAATTGATGCTTTTGAATTATAGTTCTGGAGAAGACTTTTGAGAGTCTTAGACAGTAAGGAGATTGAACTGGCCCATTCTAAAGGAAATCAACCCTGAATATTCATTGGAAGGACTGATGCTGAAGCTCCAATACTTTGGCAACCTGATGTGAAGAGCTGACTCATAGGAAAAGACCCTGATGCTGGGAAAGATTGAGGGCAGAAGAAGGGGGTGACAGAGAATGAGATGGCTGGATGGCATCATCAGTTCAACAGATGCGAGTCTGAGCAAACTCCGAGAGATAGTGAAGGAGAGGAAGCCTGGCGTGCTACGGTCCATCAGACATTATTGAGTGACCGAACAACATAAAATATATGGTCATTTAAAATATTTTTGTTATAATCACTGTTTATTTCCTGCAATAATATTTTATTAGCCAAAATACCCAACTGTCGGAATGTTACCATTTACTTTATGTTTATTATTATTATCATATCAACTCTGCTCTGTGCCTATCAACTGATGGAATATGGATTTCTTCATGAGAGCGGATGCTTTAGTCTGATTTCTGATGGATTAATTAGAGCCTTTGTCTTTTACCCAGACATATGAGTTCTTAATGGGTTGGCAATGATAATCAGGGTGTTTTATAGGGGGAATAAGTCCCTTATTTCCAATATAAACTAAATCCTTCCTAAAATATTAAGCTATGAGAAAGGAATATAATATTGCCAGAAAATGAAATTGGGGTAAACTTTCCTGAAAATCTCTTTAACAGATCCCAGGAAAGAGGATTATTGTTATCAAATAATTAACTTGTTGAAGAAATAGGAATATTTTCTTGGACTTAAAAACATTTATATATGAATCTGATCACTTATAAAATGGATGGGTTTTATGTTCATTAGCTTCTTGACTGTGAAAAAAATTTTATTCAACTTCAGATAGATTATTGAATGGAATATTTTGAAATTTACCTTAGAGGTCCCATTTTACAGATAGTATTCTGGGTGAAATTGTTTCCCTCCCCAAAATATGTTGAAGTCCTAACCCCTAGTCCTTAAAAGTGAGACTTCAGGAATTAGTTGTTGTAAATGTAAGTAGTTAGTTTAAGATGAGCTCATATTGGAGTAGGGTGGGCCCCTACTCCAACAGAACTGATGTCTTTATAAGAAGGAAATTTAAACACAGACATGCAGAGAGGAAAGACGGTATAAAGACATGCAAGAAGACTACCATGTGATGAAAACAGAGATGAGACGGGTGCAGTGACCAGTCACGGAGCACCCAGCACTGCCAACCGTCCCCAGAAGCCAAGAGCGAGGCTGGAGCCAAGTCTCCCTTCGTGCCCACAGAAGGAACCAGCCCTGCTATCCCTCTGATTCAGAATTCTAGAACTCAAAGCGGGAAAAGAATTTTAATTGTTCTAAGCCATCCAATTTATGGTAGTTTATTATATCAAACCTAAGAAATTCTCACAGATAGTTGAGAAGTGATTGATAGATAGACAGATGTAGATAATCTTTCAAATCCCTTAAAATTTAGGGCTGGTCATAAAACGAGGAGCCAGGGAATTGCCCAGTGAAGTCATACAGTGGCCCCAAGGCTGTCAGTTGACCCGCATAGCTGTCGTTTTTAGGTCAAGAATAGTTAAACAGGTGCAATTTTATGTGGCTCACTCAAATAGATTTCATAAATGATTCAAGTTTTCTGAAACCCCCTTTCCCCCTCAAGAGTAGATTTAAACTGAATTTGCTAGAATACTTCATTTCCCCTGCATCACTTGTCCTCTATAAATAGATTCTTAGGCTTTGTTCATTTCATTTGGAGAAAGAAGTTCTGTCTTCATGACCTACATAGAATTAAACACTGGAGGCAACTGCTCTTTGAGGTTTTGCCTGCTGTTCCTCTCGTTTACACATCTCTGGGCAAGGGTGATTCCAGGAGACAATGCTGGGAACTCCATCTAACTCATGGTCAAAGCTCGGGGTTTCTCCAGGGATTTCTCTCATTCCGTTTGGCACAACAGTAACTGCATCTGACAACATCTGCCTCACAGCGTCGCTCTGCAGGGCCATCTGACACTCGGTTCTCATCCACATTTTCTTCCTGCCTGTCTTCTGAGGAAGATGCTTCCACGACAGAGATGGAGAGAAGTAGACAGGCAGGGCAAATCAGAGCTTTACTTTCCCAGTGAATGAGAGTCATGAACCTACCAAATGTCTTCACTTAGCTCTTATTCCAATTCATCCAAAGATCTTTGACAGCAAATACTGTCTAAATCAACCCTTTGTCCTTGGCAATTCTGAGCATTCACAAGTCATTTCTGAATACTTATTTTCCTCGATGTTTATATAGCCAGTGCCTTTTAAAGTTTCCTCAACTATGAAAATAAAACAACCACACACAAATTTTACTGCCAATTTTTTTAACCATCAAGAAAAGATACAACCAAGTCCAAAAACACCTGTGTGACCACTGCTAAAGCGTGCTAAATAATTTTCATACAAGTAGATGTTCAACATGAGTTTGAGCAAGCCCCACGAGTTGGTGATGGACAGGGAGGCCTGGCGTGCTGCAGTCCGCGGGGTTGCAAGCAGCCGGATGCGACTGAGCAACTGAACTGAACCGAACTGAGATGTTTAATAGGAAATTCTCTTTCATAAAATTTTAATAATCTAGCTCAAACACATTTTATGACCATAAGACATCGATTTAAGAGAAAATTTCAAACCTTACTGAGGAAAAGATCCCTCTGCATTCTGGAATCATTGCCTACACCAAACGGAAAATTCAGAAGAAAGAGCTTATTAGGAGCAAATGCTGTTTATACTACTCTGCTCAGTTACACCACTCTTGTTAGTTGAATGGCCTTAAAGTCTAACAGATTGTTTCAAAATGTCATTCTGCTTCTATTTGACTGAATACCTTGTGCCATTATTCTCTTACTCATTACATGAGAGCCTAAAACTTCCCTGTGCCAGACAATACAACAACAGCCGGTGATATTACGTTGCCTTTACGAAAAAAAAACCCTTGGCCTCAAAGAGGTATTATTTGATTTCAAAAGTTATGTTATGTCTCTTCTCAGCATATGTTACAGCTGGGTTTTCAGAAGTATATATATTTCACATATTTGTTCACATAAAATTTGAAAAAGAAAGAGTTCACGATAAAAGAATATACTGTCTTTTGTGGTTTTAGAAGGGGAAATTACCTGAGGACAGAAAGTATCAGTAGGGCATTACAATGACAAACCCTCTCTGAGGCACCAGGAGTATAAAATGCCGGTATTACGGACTGGTATTCGAATTTTGACCTCTCACCTTAGCACTTCGTACTTACTGGGGATGAGCCTAAGCAACCTTTGCCCCCTCAGCTCATCTACAGTAAGGGGAAAAAACCAAAAACCAGTATGATAACAAAATCCTTCCTTCTTGTTTAAATATAAACTTTTTAGATGAGCAGATTTAGTCCCAGATGAGCAGATTTAGTCCCAGATACATTAGCATTTGTCTGGTTATAGTTTACTGAAGCAAAAGCACCATCTGAAAATCAAGTTAGAAGCTGATGAATCCTTTAACAAATGCATCTATTTGTATTTCATTCAGCTGTTTCTAAATAGCAAGCTTTTCTAGTATATTAAGTGATTGGAAATTAAATATATATATATGTGTGTATACACACACACATATACATATATATCTGAAAACATGGCAGGTATACAAAGCAAAGTTCACCTGGAAACTCTAAATCTTTTTCCATTCCCTACTTCTCTCCCCCACAGCCATATCTAATTTACGATCCAGATGCTTTCAAAGAATCATAGTTTCCATCAGAAAACAACTCATCTGGCTGTCCTTTCACAAACATGACCCAAGTGAGTGAGCTGCACACCGCAGTCCTCTGGACCTTTGTCCTTTGGATCAGGGCTCCTGGCTTCTCCAGGACACGTATCCCTTAGAGACGCTGTTATATAATGAAATAAACTTACTGTTTTCTTTAACACTTTGAGAGCATAAGGCTTCTGGGTCCCCTTCTGTTTGCATCTGTACACAATGGATGTAGCACCCCTTGAGGGGGAAAAAAGACAAAAAGAAAATGTTATGCTCTCAGTAAGAAATTAAGGGGAAAGCTTGAAAACAAGTATCTCTTGCAGTTACCCTCATAACTGACAAGTGTTTTACGTTCTACTACAGGACTCGACAAACTTGAGGGGACGTTTTTCTACATAATTAAGAATGCCATGCTGAATCTTCCTGTTTCCCCTTCTACTTCTCGTCCATCTCTGTACAAGTGACCTGTTGCATTCGGTCACGGCTCATCGGGTAAACACAGACTTTATAGGACCTCTACCCAATCTCACAGCCTGTGGCCCTTCCTGAAGGCAGGCGCCTGGACTACAGCAAAGCTCGGGACTTCAGGGGGAGGCTTAAGTCCCACACTAGGCCGTAAAGGTCAGGAGAGTCTCCACAACTCAGCAAGGGTGCTGGGGACCTTTAAGAATTTACACGGCATCACTGGTACCCTGCTACCTCCCCAGACCAGGGTTAGCCCTGTGGAGACACTGGCTCCTTTGTTGTGGTGAATTCTGTTACCACTTACACACGCACTAACAAAAATGATGATGTGAAATGTCCAGGAGAAAATACTATTGAAATGGTTAAAGGTATACAGAGGAAAAGCAGATTTATCCCTCTATAAAAATTTGAAGATGTACAGAAAATGTTTACCTGTAAAGGAGAATGGTAAGAAGAGACTCCATAACTATCTATCTCTATGTGATACATGTGTGAAGTTACTAAAAAGAGAACATTAAAAAGCAGGACACTGTGGTCCTGATGTACCCTCTCCAGTCATGAGAGCAAGAGAACGAGACAGAAACAGAGAGAAACCACACAGGCTCAAGTACAACCTGAGAGAGAGCTTCAGATAAATCTTGAAATAAGATCAGTTGAAGCAAACTTGTCAGACTTTGAAGATTAGGCCAAAGGACTAAGGAAGGTAGTCCTAAGGAATGTATCTTATGATACATTCACTCTAGTGGTTCTGAAATTTTAAGAACAAAAGAAATTTATAAATCAAACATATTCCTAGACACCTTTGCATATTAAATTTTTAACAGAGCCTCCAAGAGTCAGGAATTGGTGATATAAATGTTAATAGGTAAGAACAATTCCTAACAAGTGGTGCTGGGAAAACTGGTCAGCCACTTGTAAAAGAATGAAACTAGAACACTTTCTAACACCATACACAAAAATAAACTCAAAATGCATTAAAGATCTCAATGTAAGACCAGAAACTATAAAACTCCTAGAGGAGAACATAGGCAAAACACTCTCTGACATACATCACAGCAGGATCCTCTATGACCCACCTCCCAGAATATTGGAAATAAAAGCAAAAATAAACAAA
>NW_011494803.1:245243-249285 GCF_000754665.1 Bison bison bison
GCTGGGCATACACACTGAGGAAACCAGAAGGGAAAGAGACACGTGTACCCCAATGTTCATCGAAGCACTGTTTATAATAGTCAGGACATGGAAGCAACCTAGATGTCCATCAGCAGATGAATGGATAAGAAAGCTGTGGTACATATACACAATGGAGTATTACTCAGCCATTAAAAAGAATACATTTGAATCAGTTCTAATGAGGTGGATGAAACTGGAGCCTATTATACAGAGTGAAGTAAGCCAGAAGGAAAAACACCAATACAGTATACTAACGCATATATATGGAATTTAGAAAGATGGTAACAATAACCCTGTGTACGAGACAGCAAAAGAGACACTGATGTATAGATCAGTCTTATGGACTCTGTGGGAGAGGGAGAGGATGGGGAGATTTGGGAGAATGGCATTGAAACATGTAAAATATCATGTATGAAACGAGTCGCCAGTCCAGGTTTGATGCACGATACTGGATGCTTGGGGCTGGTGCACTAGGATGACCCAGAGGGAGGGTATGGGGAGGGAGGATGGAGGAGGGTTCAGGATGGGGAACACAGGTATACCTGTGGCGGATTCATTTCAATATTTGGCAAAACTAATACAATATTGTAAAGTTTAAAAATAAAATAAAATTAAAAAAAAAAGAACAATTCCAACACATTTAAAAAATTTGGGGGAAGACATAACACATACACAAAGAAACAGAGTTGCAATGGAATAAATGAAGGTAAATATAAAATTCTACTTTATTTTTAATTGCTCTAAATGATATCTATGTGAAGCAAAAATACTAACAACTCACTGTTTACGGCACATGTAGAAGAGGCATGACAACAGAGCACAGGAGGAGGAGGAGGCTGAGGAAGTGCCGCCAAAGCCTCTACCACAAGCTCAGTGCTGTGACTGCTTTATAGTAGACTCTGATTAATTAACGATGTACATTATACAACCCAGGGCAATGAATAAAATTTTAATTACAATTTTTATAAAACAGAATAAAATTTTTTAAATAAAAAAGTCAATAAGGAAGCTAAAACGGAATCAGAAATGAAGTACTTGGGGGACAAAACAAAAGAAGAGATTAAAACCAAAACAACAAACAATATGGTATATTTTAGTCCAATCATATAAATATTATATCAAATATGAACTTTATAAGCATACCAATTAAAAAATAAAGATCATCAGTCATATGCTAAAACAGACTGCACTTAATAATCTTCAGCCTCCATTTGTAGCCATGATCCAAACAGATAATTCCATATTGCTTTAGGGAAATTTTGTTTATGCTGAAAACCTACCACTCTAGGGTACATTCCATATTTTTGGACACGTATAAACTCCTTCAGTCAGTGATTTGCTTCTAATGAACAATTTATTACTTCAGGTTCAAATAAAAAAGACCATCATATTACATGAAAAAATCAAGACCAAACTCTACATTGTGTACAGTAAACTCATTTGAAATATAAAGTGTAAAAAGGTTAAAAATAAGATGATAGAAAAGAGATACTAAGCAAACACTAAACAAAAGAAAGCAGGAGTAGCTCCATTAATATCCTGTCAACCAGACTTCAGAATAAAGACAAAGATGAACATGACTTAATTATAATGTTAAGAGGGCAGTTCCCCCGAATGACATCACAAACATGAGTGTATGCACCCAACAGCAGTGCTTCACAATACACGCAGCCAAACTGACAGGACTGAAAGGAGAACAGACAACGGCCTGAATACAGCCGGAGGCATCACCACACTCTCTCAGCAGTGAACAGAGAAAGCAGAAAAGTTATCACCAAAGCTACGGAGGACATGAGCAACATTATCAACGAAGCTATGCTAAATGGCTTCGAGAGAACACTACGCAAAACAGCAGAATGTACCTTCTTTTTGAAGTTAAAACACTCAGAGTCTCTATTTCCTGACTTAGTATAAAGAGAGTGGTATTGAAGGAAGAATAAACGCGTAGATAAATGGAATGGAAAAAAGAATCCAGAAATAGTTATACATACACATGACTAACTGGTTTCTGACAAAGGTAAACAGGCAGTTCAATGGAGAAAGTTACAGTCCCTCCAACCATAAATAGTGCTGGAACCACTGGATACATATGTGTAAAAAACAAAGGCAAAAACAAAAAGCCTTTATCCAAGTGCCACTCTACCAAAAAATGACTCAAAATGGATCATAAGTACAAGTGTAAAACCTATAATTCTAAAAAAAAAAAAAAAGAAAGAAAGATTTCTGACCTTTAGTTAGGAAATGATTTCTTACATACACAACCAAAAGTGTGTGTTAAGTCACTTCACTTATGTACGACTCTTTGCAACCCCATGGACTGTAATCCACCAGGCTCCTCTGCTCATGGGATTCTCCGAGCAGGAATACTGGAGTGGGTTGCCATTCTCTTCTCAAGGAGATCTTCCCGACCCAGGGATTGAACCCATGTCTCATGTCTCCTGCATAGGCAGGTAGGTTCTTTACCACTAGCACCACCTGGGAAACTTACAACCAAAAGCACAGTAATTCAAAGAACAAAAAAATTGTACTTCATTTACCTTAAGAACCTTAAGAAAGGTTGCCTTCTGAAAGCCACTGACAGTGAGAAAATTTTTATAATCATATATCTGATAACGGACTTGTCTCTAGAATTAGAAACTAAGTCCAATAATAAGAAAATAATGCATTTTTAAGGTAGGCCAGAGACTGGAACATATGCTTCACCAAAGAAAATACATGAATGGCAAAAAGCACAAAGAAAGATGCTCAACACCATTAGACACCAGGGAAATGCAAATTAAAACCACAATGAGATACAACTTCACTCTTCCTGGAACACCTAAGAAAAGACAGAGTATCATGGCTGGCAAGGATGCAGAACAACTGGACTCCTACGCTGCTGAAGAAATGAGAAATGATACAGCCACTTTGGAAAACAGCTTGGCAGTTTCTTATAAAATTAATACCATACGACTGAAAGCTATGTTCATTCACAAACTTGAACATGAATCTTTATAGCAGCTTATTATTAATCAGGAAACACTGCAAACAACTCCCATATCCCTCAGCTGAGAAATCAGTAGAATACTATCCATAAATAAAAAGAAATGAACTGGAATCAGACAACAACATGGATGATTATTTAATACAACATCCTAAGTGAAAGAAGCCAGGGTCAAAAAGATATAAACTGCATGACTCCACTTAATATAAAGGGAAGTGATTTGCAAACACTGAAGAAAATGAAAAATCTAATTTTAATTTTATATAATTGCAAAATATTCAAAAATTTATGCAAAATAAACTATATTAAATAGTATCCATTCCTTAATTTACTTATCACATTAATCTATCACTAATTCCAATATATAAATTATTATCATAACAAAACCTTTCAAAGAAATTTGAACAAAATGTATTCTTGTCTAATCAACCTGAAGATACAAGTATACTAGAAATAACTTAAAATTAAAAAAAAAATTGTATATGAGAATCCAATAAGAATGTCCAACTTATTTTGCTAGTAAGTTGCTAACATTAACAGGACTAATTTTTTCCTAGCTGTACTGAGATAAAATTGATATATAAGTTCAGTACAGTTCAGTTCAGTCACTCAGTCTTGTCTGAATCTTTGCAAACCCCTGGAGTTCACTCAGACTCACGTCCATCGAGTCAGTGATGCCATCCAGCCATCTCATCCTCTGCCATCCCCTTCTCCTCCTGCCCCCAATCCCTCCCAGCATTAGAGTCTTTTCCAATAAGTCAACTCTTTGCATGAGGTGGCCAAAGTACTGGAGTTTCAGCTTTAGCATCATTCCTTCCAAAGAAATCCCAGGGCTGATCTCCTTCAGAATGGACTGGTTGGATCTCCTTGCAGTCCAAGGGACTCTCAAGAGTCTTCTCCAACACCACAGTTCAAAAGCATCAATTCTTCAGCACCCAGCCTTCTTCACAGTCCAACTCTCACAGCCGTACATGACCACAGGAAAAACCGTAGCCTTGACTAGACGGACCTTTGTTGGCAAAGTAATGTCTCTGCTTT
>NW_011494803.1:250490-253567 GCF_000754665.1 Bison bison bison
TTCTTTGCATCGATTGCTGAGGAAGGCTTTCTTATCTCTCCTTGCTATTCTTTGGAACTCTGCATTCAGATGCTTATATCTTTCCTTAAAATTGATATATAACATTATGCAAATTTAAGGTGTATAACATAATGATTTGGTATAAATATATATTGCAAAATTTTTGCCACAATTAGTTAATATACCCATCCCCCTACATAGTTATAATTTTAGAAATAACTTTTTAAAGGATGGAAAGATTAAAAGAATAGACCAACCTAAATAAATGCAAATGAAAATAATACTTCAGTAGTTTACTCTGTATTCTTTGCTGAAATTGAACAAGTAATATAATCATTTAATGTCTATAAATGTAATTTTAGACAGAAACCACACTTTAAGTATGTTCATATAAAAACAAAAATATTATGTATCTTAACAGTAAATTTTTAATGCATAATGAAACTTTTGTTAAAGTGTTATATCCAAATTTCAAGATAAATTGCATAAAGAGAGAATTACCATAATATTTTTTGAGATACAAAGGAAGCAAAGAGATTACAACAGAGGATTTCATATTCATGGAGTTATTCAACTGGAAAAAAACTTTCACTACTCATTTCTATTCATGTATAACACATTCTTTACCAAAAAGGCCAGAGACTACAGAAATTATTTCAATTAGAACTTATTTTATGTGAAGATTTTGGTGAAGAAAAAGTCAATACTTTTTTGGAGTCCGGGCCTGACTTCTATTTTCAAATTAGTTTCCTTTCAAAATAATTTAGGAACAAAACCACATTTTAGGTCCAGCCTTGTCTGATATGGTAGATAATTTTTAAAAAAGTTAAAAATGTCAACTACTATGTTTCACTCCAGAGAAAGTAGACAAACCTGTCAGGCATTTGCAAAACCATTTACAATATGTGTATATGATGACCATGATACTAGGTATATGCTATTATGCTGCTGCTAAGTCACTTCAGTCGTGTCCGACTCTGTGTGACCCCATGGCGGCAGTCCACCAGGCGCCCCCGTCCCTGGGATTCTCTAGGCAAGAACACTGGAGTGGGTTGCCATTTCCTTCTCCAATGCATGAAAGTGAAAAGTCAAAGTGAAGTCGCTCAGTCGTGTCCGACTCTTAGCGACCTCGTGGACTGCAGCCCACCAGGCTCCTCCATCCATGGGATTTTCCAGGCAAGAGTACTGGAGTGGGGTGCCATTGCCTTCTCCTATAAGCTATTATATATACATACAATATATAGCATATATATAGTGCATATAGTAGGGCTTTCCAGGTGGCTCCGTGGGTAAAGAATCCGCCTGCAATGCAGGACATGCAGGAGAGGCAGGTTTGATCCCTGGGTTGAGAAGATCCCCTGGAGAAGGGCATGGCAACCCACTCCAGTATTCTTTCCTGGAGAATCCCATGGACAGAGGAGCCTGAAGGGCTACAGCCCATAGAGTTGCAAAGACTTCAGACACAACTGAAGTGACTGAGAACGCATGCATGCAATGTATACGGTGTACAGAATACTGGAGTGGGTAGCCTTTCCCTTCTTCAGGGGAAGTTGCTGACCCAGGGATCGAACCGGGTTCTCCCACATTGCAGCTGAGCCACCAATCTGCCTGCAGTGCAAGAGACCTGGGTTTGATCCCTGAGTTGGGAAGATCCCCTGGAGAAGGGAAAGGTTACCTACTCCAGTGTTCTGGCCTGGAGAATTCCATGGACTGTATAGACCATGGGGGCACAAAGAGAGTCGGACACAACTGAACAATCACACCATATATATATATATAGATAGATATAGATAGATATATATTTATAGATATGTATAAATGTATACATTTATACAAAAGTGTATAAATATATAATGCATACATATACACCATTGCCCTGTAAAGCTGTTGAAGCACTTGATGTTGGTACCCGGCACTATGTGCCAAAACTTACGGATATGGAGGTGAAAACACCAGATATAATATTTATTTCCCTAAAGACATTTTAAGCAGAGTCCCTTTTCTATCTTTTCTTCTTTTAAAGAAACAAGATTGGCTAAAGACTGGTCTTATTTTCCCTTCAAAAGATCTCTAAGTGCACTAACCTAACGGTCCACCCACGAGCAGAGACAGATATCCAAATGCTCTCAGAAGGCCAGGCAGAGGTCAAGCCTACTTCAGATCAGAAGCAGGAAATCTGATGTCTGGATTCACTTCAGTGTTTTAGGAATTGTGATGACTGTGCAATGTTACGAAAATTTATAATCACTGGCATTCTCCCATTAAGGCAGGTTATAAATTAGAGACTGGCTTTCTGGGGAAGGACCTAGTGGACATTTGTGACTGGCTTGAAGCAATAAGAGCTTGGCTTCCCTTAGCATCAAAGCTTAAATCTGCTGGAAATGCAACAGAACTTCAGGTATGGAATCTCTTAAAATATAGAAGTCTGGAAGGGCTGTTTGCTACTTCGTTGTTTGGCCCAGCTGTGTCCCTGTAATGACATACTTCAGCTCACTTCAGTTCAGTTGCACAGTCGTGTCCGACTCTTTGTGACCCAATGAACCGCAGCATGCCAGGCCTCTCTGTCCATCACCAACTTCCAGAGTCCACCCAAACCCATGTCCATCAAGTCGGTGCTGCCATCCAACCATCTCATCCTGTCATCCCCTTCTCCTCCTGCCTTCAATCTTTCCCAGCATCAGGGTCTTTTCAAATGAGTCACCTCTCCACATCAGTGGCCAAAGTACTGGAGTTTCAGCTTCAACATCAGTCCTTCCAGTGAACACCCAGGACTGATCTCCTTTAGGACAGACTGGTTGGATCTCCTTGCAGTCCAAGGGACTCTCAAGAGTCTTCTCCAACACCACAGTTCAAAAGCATCAATTCTTCAGCACTCAGCTTTCTTCCCAGTCCAACTCTCACATCCATACATGACCACTGAAAAAACCATAGCCTTGACTAGACGGACCTTTGTTGGCAAAGTAATGTCTCTGCTTTTGAATATGCTATCTAGGTTGGTCATAACTTTTCTTCCAGGGAGTAAGCGTCTTTTAATTTCATGGCTCAGTCACCATCCAAAGTGATTTTGGAGCCCAGAA
>NW_011494803.1:253667-254831 GCF_000754665.1 Bison bison bison
CCAAAAATAAAGTCAGCCACTGTTTCCACTGTTTCCCCATCTATTCCCATAAAGTGATGGGACCGGATGCCATGATCTTACTTTTCTGAATGTTGAGTTTTAAGCCAACTTTTTCACTCTCCTCTTTCACTTTCATCAGGAGGCTTTTTATTTCTTCTTCACTTTCTGCCATAAGGGTGGTGTCATCTGCACATCTGAGGTTATTGATATTTTTCCCAGAAATCTTGATTCCAGCTTATTCTTCCTCCAGCCCAGTGTTTCTCATGATGCACTCTGCATATAAGTTAAATAAGCAGGGTGACAATATACAGCCTTGACGTACTCCTTTTTCCTATTTGGAACCAGTCTGTTGTTCCATGTCCAGTTCTAACTGTTGCTTCCTAACCTGCATACAGGTTTCTCAAAAGGCAGGTCAGGTGGTCTGGTATGCCCATCTTCACAGCCATTTTAAACTGTCTTTGCTAAGGATATTAGCCCTCATAAGTTATTCAAAACAGTCACCTATTTTTTCAATGGAAGGAGTCTTAAAATGGAGCCAAAGAGTCTTGTTATCTTTCTCTGATGTTGAAAGTGTTCGGTTAAAGTATATAGTTATGTCAAAATATTAATCATTTCTAAACATTTCAATGAATTTCTTATTCTTCTGTTTGTTTTTTAATTTAACTTTCAAATTTTTTATTTCCAAGGTGTGTATGTGCTTGCAAAATAGATCCTCTGAATGTTCATTAAGAAAAGGTTTAAGAGGGAAGATGTGATTTATAAGAACTATCAATCAGATGCTGAAAACATCTGTGCAACTCTCTAGAGTGTCGTATTTCTTCCACATGACTGACTTGCTGTCATTTAACAAGCAAAGCTAGTGGAGGTGATAGAATTCCAGTTGAGCTATTCCAAATCCTGAAAGATGATGCTGTGAAAGTGCTGCACTCAATATGCCAGCAAATGTGGAAAACTCAGCAGTGGCTACAGGACTGGAAAAGGTCAGTTTTCATTCCAATCTCAAAGAAAGGCAATGCCAAAGAATGCTCAAACTACCGCACAATTGCACTCATCTCACACGCTAGTAAAGTAATGCTCAAAATTCTCCAAGCCCGGCTTCAGCAATACGTGAACCGTGAACTTCCAGATGTTCAAGCTGGTTTTGGAAAAGGCAGAGGAACCAGA
>NW_011494803.1:255352-264480 GCF_000754665.1 Bison bison bison
ACATCAAGGCTGTATGTTGTCACCCTGGTTATTTAACTTCTATGCAGAGTACATCATGAGAAACGCTGGACTGGAAGAAGCACAAGCTGGCAGTAAGATTGCCAGGAGAAATATCAATAACCTCAGATATGCAGATGACACCACCCTTATGGCAGACAGTGAAGAGGAACTAAAAAGCCTCTTGATAAAAGTGAAAGTGGAGAGTGTAAAAGCTGGCTCAAAGCTCAACATTCAGAAAACGAAGATCATGGCATCCGGTCCCAACACTTCATGGCAAATAGATGGGGAAACAGTGGAAACAGTGTCAGACTTTATTTTTTTGTGCTCAAAAATCACTGCAGATGGTGACTGCAGCCATGAAATTAGAAGACGCTTACTCCTTGGAAGGAAAGTTATGACCAACCTAGAGACCATATTCAAAAGCAGAGACATTACTTTGCCAACAAAGGTCCGTCTCGTCACGGCTATGGTTTTTCCTGTGGTCATGTATGGCTGTGAGAGTGGGACTGTGAAGAAGGCTGAGCGCCAAAGAATTGATGCTTTTGAACTGTGGTGTTGGAGAAGACTCTTGAGAGTCCCTTGGACTGCAAGGAGATCCAACCAGTCCATTCTGAAGGAGATCAGCCCTGGGATTTCTTTGGAAGGAATGATGCTAAAGCTGAAACTCCAGTACTTTGGCCACCTCATGCGAAGAGTTGACTCATTGGAAAAGACTCTGATGCTGGGAGGGATTGGGGGCAAGAGGAGAAGGGGACGACAGAGGATGAGATGTCTGGATGGCATCACTGACTCGATGGACGTGAGTCTGGGTGAACTCCAGTAGTTGGTGATGGACAGGGAGGCCTGGCATGCTGCCATTCATGGGGTCGCAAAGAGTCGGACACGACTGAGCGACTGATCTGATCTGATCTGATCTGAAACCTTAAACCAGCAAAGGACAGAAGAAAAAAATGCTGAAATTATTTAATTACTGTTTTGGCATTTTTCGACCTACAACTTGAAGAATGGCTAATCTTTAGAATTTAGAAAGTTGTTATTAGACCTGGAGCTTTTCCAAGTCAATGAAATTTTACAGTCTTAAATCTCAAAAATATCATATTGAGGAATGATATTGAACATCAGGCCTTAAAAAAGTGCTCAAGGCCCAGAGTCTTCTCACTCCTCCAGGGGGCAGAGCAAGCTCCCCATCCAGGTACTGGGGTCACAGCAAGTCCTGCTATTCAGGGGCTGACACTGACCCTTGTAGTTGTCTTCCTGACAGATTCTCATTTGTCATTTCACCTAGAGGTTCGGCTTAGTCTATAGCCAGTGTATTTTATATCTATTTCCTGATTTATATTCGCTTCCTCAAGACCTACAGGCATTGCCAAGTGCTTAACTTTTCAATCTGAACACCAGCTCAGATCGTTTTTATATTCTCTACTTAGTGTGCCTCCAGTTTTCTCACAACCCTGCTCATCTGGTAAGTTTCTCTCAACAGCTGTCTGTAGAACCTATTTGTGACTTGGTTCTTAGTGCCTGAATCTATGAGGACTGGCTGAAACATGACCCCTTTTATTTCAAAAATTTAACAAAACTCATGTCCTAAGATAAACTAAGAGCTTAAGAAGCTTTGAATTCAAATGCTGAATTTTGGCCATCACAAAGTACATAAAAACAGTTCCAAATTATTAGGGTGCCTTAAGTATTCATTCTCAATCACAAAGTGACAGAACAGTAAAAATTGTACATATAAAAGGTTTTAATATTCCTGTTAGTCGTTTTCTTTGTTTGCTTCAAAACATTTAACGCCACTGCAGTTGGCCTTTAGTATCAATTATTCAAACTTTTTATGAAGACTTTATTTTTCTTTTCTCTCTTTGTGTGCGTGCAACACACAAAGAATTGAGTTTCCAGGCAACCACTCAACACAACAATACATCACGAGGACAACTACGGCTCTTCTTTTTCCACGTCTATCATTCACTGCCGGTCCCATTTTCTTCTATTCCATATCTTCTACTGCTGCTGCTGCTAAGTCGCTTCAGTCGTGTCCGACTCT
Source organism: Bison bison bison (assembly GCF_000754665.1). Lineage (NCBI taxonomy): Eukaryota > Metazoa > Chordata > Mammalia > Artiodactyla > Bovidae > Bison > Bison bison. Next base: position 257,394 of record NW_011494803.1, read on the forward strand.
GTGCGACCCCATAGACAGCAGCCCAGCAGGCTCCCCTGTCCTGGGATTCTCCAGGCAAGAACACTGGAGTGGGGTGCCGTTTCCTTCTTCTATGCATGAAAGTGAAAAGTGAAAGTGAAGTCGCTCAGTCGTGTCCAACTCTTCGAGACCCCATGGACTGCAGCCACCAGGCTCCTCCGTCACCTGGAACAACATGGGATGTTCCAGGCAAGAGGACTGGAGTGGGTGCCACTGCCGTCTCCAGTATCTTCAATTATGATATTTAATACATATCCATCTAATCCAACCTCCACACCTTCATTAAGCCTACTAACATCAGATGCAACATCTAGTATTATTGCTTTTGTATACTATTTATCATAATTTTTCTGGCTTTACTGAGCTATAACTGACATTACATTGTATAAGGTTAAGATCATACATGTTGATCTGATACAGGTATTTACGTATTGTGAAATGGTTATCACAGTTGTGTTAGTTAACACCTCCATCATACCTCATGTAATTACTTCTGTGCTAAGAACATTAAAGATCCACTCTCTTAGCAACTTCCAAGTATATAATCCAGTATTTTCTGTTAACTATAATCACCATGCTGTGCATTAGATCCCCAGGACTTACTTATGGAAGTTTATACCCTTTGACCAACATCTCCCCTTTAACCAAACCTCCCAGCCTCTGACAACCGCCATTCTACTTTACTTCTGTGAGTCTGACATTTTCATATTTCACATGTAAGTTGTATCACTCTCCTTATTCACTTTCATCAAGAAGCTCTTTAGTTCTTCTTCACTTTCTGCCATACTGATGGTGTCATCTGCATATCTGAGGTTATTGATACTTCTCCCGGCAATCTTGATTCCAGCTGATGCTTCTTCCAGCCCAGCGTTTCTCATGATGTACTCTGCATATAAGTTAAATAAGCAGGGTGACAATATACAGCCTTGACGTACTCCTTTTCCTATTTGGAACCAGTCTGTTGTTCCATGTCCATTTCTAACTGTTGCTTCCTGACCTACATACAGGTTTCTCAAGAGGCAGGTAACGTGGTCTAGAAGAACTAAAGAGCCTCTTGATGAAAGTGAAAGAGGAGAGTGAAAAAGCTGGCTTAAAGCTCAACATTCAGAAAACGAAGCTCATGGCATCCAGTTCCATCACTTCATGGCAAATAGATGGGGAAACAGTGGCTGACCTTATTTTTCTGGGCTCCAAAATCACTGCAGATGGTAATTGCAGCCATGACATTAAAAGACGCTTACTCCTTAGAAGAAAAGTTATGACCAACCTAGACAGCATATTAAAAAGCAAGAGACATTACTTTGCCAACAAAGGTTCGTCTACTCAAGGCTATGGCTTTTCCAGTGGTCATGTATGGATGTGAGAGTTGGACTATAAAGAAAGCTGAGCACCGAAGAATTGATGCTTTTGAACTGTGGTGTTGGAGAAGACTCTTGAGAGTCCCTTGGACTTCAAGGAGATCCAACCAGTCCATCCTAAAGGAGATCAGTCCTGGGTGTTCATTGGAAGGACTGATGTTGAAGCTGAAACTCCAATACTTTGGCCACCTGATGCGGAGAGCTGACTCATTTGAAACGACCCTGATGCTGGGAAAGATTGAGGGCAAGAGGAGAAGGGGACGCCAGAGGATGAGATAGTTGGATGGCATCACCGACACAATGGACATGGGTTTGGGTAGACTCTGGGAGTTGGTGATGGTCAGGGAGGCCTGGCGTGCTGCATTCCATTGGGCTGCAAAGAGTCGGACACTACTGAGCAGCTGAACTCAACTGCAATTGTATCACACAGTTATTTGTCTTCCTCTGTCTGACATTTCACTTAACGCAATGCCCTCAAGGTCCATTCATGTTGTCACAAATGACAAGATGTCCTTTCTCACTCTTGAATCACACACACACACAGCACACACCTGCTGATGGTCACTTTAGTGTTTCCATACCTTGGCTATTATGAATAAAAGTGCAATGAACCTAGGAGTACAGATCTCTCTTTGAGATTCTGGTTTAGTTTCCTTTGGATATATATGGCTGGATTATATAGTTCTATTTTTAATTTTTTGAGGATCCTCCATATTGTTTTCTATCAGCATAAGATTTCCCATTTCTCCATATTTTCACCAACAGTTATCTCAGTCTTCATGGTAATAGCCATGAAGGTGTGACTCTAACAGGTGTAAGATGATATTTCATTGTGGCTCTGATGGCATTTACCCACATGATTAGCAGCTATTTACCCAACATTTCATGCAGCTATTGGCCATCTGTATGTCTCCTTTGCAAAATGTCTATTCAGTTCCTCTGCCTATTTTTAAATCAGATTATTTTTTGCCTTTTAATTGCAGTATTTAGTTCATTTACATTTAATATTGTTAGTGATGTGGTTGGGATAAGTCATCCATACTGCTATTTGTTTTTTGTTTCATTTATTCTTTGTTCCTTTTTCTACACTTTATTGCTATTCTTTGGACTGAGTATTTTCATATTTTCAGTATCTTATTTCATCACCTCTCTTGGCCTTTAAGATACATACCTCACTGCTTTATTTTGTTAACAGTTGCTCTCAGGGTTATAGTATGTATCTTTAACTTATCATACTCTGCTCGTAGCTCTAAAATACAAGAACCTCAAAACACCAATTCCATGAACCATCTTCCCTTCCTTCCCTAACTTTGACTATTTTTTTGTGTGTATTTTACTTATGTAATGATTCTGATTCAAATGAGTAGTTTTTAAAACGATATTAAGGGAAGAGTAAAAAATTCCTTTGTATTCCCTGTACTCTTCTATTTCCATTCTGAATTTGTCTGGCATTATTTCCCTTCAGCCCAAAGAACTTGCTTTAGCATTGCTTGTAATCCACGTGCACTGACAGTGGATATGCCCAGTGTTGATCTATTTTTAAATATTTTTATTTTACTCTCATTTTTGAGATATATTTACAGTTGATACAGAATTCTGGAGTGACAGCTTTTCTTTCTTCAGAACTTAAGAGGTGTGGTTCCACTATCTTCTGACCTCTGCTTTTTTCTGATGAGGTTATTAGCCATAATTTGCAACACTGTTCCCTATATATATATATACAAAATATTATCTTTGGTTGCTTCAAAATTGTTCCTCTTTTCACTGTGGTTTATGGCTTTAGACTGTAGGTCTATGTTTGATTCTTCTGTTCATTTATTATGCTTGCTGCTCAATGAGTTTCTCAAATCTACAAAGTTCTTTACCACATTTGAAAAATTTTTTGCCTATTATTTTTTAAACATTTTTCTCCTCAATTCTTTGTCTCCTCTTCCTCTGGGACATATATTATGCATATAATAGTCTTCTGTATATTTTCCCACAAGTTACTGAGATTCTGTTCCTTTTTTACCAGTTGTTTTTTTCTCTATCCTTCAAATTAGATTTCTATTGACTGTCTTCAAGTTCACCAACTCTTTCTTCTGCAGCCTTCAATCCACTCGTAAATCTATGAATCTTTAATATCATGTGATGTGCTTTTCAATTCTGAAATTTCTGTTAGACTCTTTTTACAGTCTGCATTTCTGTTCTGAGATACTCTGTATGTTTACACATTATGCCCATATTTTGTTCCATGTTCCTGACTGTATGCACCATCATTGTTTTATACTCCTTCTCTGCTTATTCCAACATCTGAGTCATCTCCAGGTCTATTTTTGTTTTTTGTTTATTTTTTAAATGTTCTTCCCCCTGGATTTGGGTCCGATTTCCTGCTTAACATCTAGTATTTTTTGTTTGTGTAATAGAAATTGAAAAATGACACACATTAGGTAGTATGGATTATAGTATATCTTCTTTGAAAGACAGTTGGCTTCTTTTTACTGGCAGGTTGCACTGTTGACAGATCTTTCAGATCCCGCCGAGTTTGGCTTTATTTGTCATTATTACAGAAGAGATCTATTAGTACTTTTTTCTTGGTCCATAGTCATTGTCCTTGCCCTTGGGTATGATCTTTACTCGCAAAGGTTAGGTACAAACATTTTGAAATCTCAACCAAATATCTGACATGCTCAGTGAAGTCTCTTCACCCTGAATCGGCCAGAGATCCCATGTCTTCTAAGGAAACATGTCTGTTTCCCTTTTGATATCTCTGTTAGCTCTCAGTCCATGCCCAGAGCACACTGTTCCTGCTCACCTACGTAAACACTCACCACACTGTCCCCAGTTAGGCAGCCAAGATGAATACGGCACCCATTTTGTGATTTCCTTCTCTCAGGGATCAAATCCCTGTGTTGCCCATTATTTAATGCCTGAAAACAATTGTCTCATGCATTATGTCCAGATAGTTTTTGGAAGTGTAAGTGTAGTATCTGGTATTTCATCATTTCCAGAGCAGAATTCTTCCTTCAGTCTTAATTTTTATCACCTTATTAAGTTAATGTATTATTATTGCAAAGGAGAAAAAGATATATTTATTCTTTATGCATTTAATAATACTACATTACAAATGTTAACAAAGTTTTGATTGAAACAGATTAGCAAATGATAAATCTGTAAGGGCAGAATTAAGAAATTTCCCTTAGGCATTTCCAACAGCTTTCTAAATATCAACAGCTTCTGCTATTGCTTCTGGAGAAAATAAATTTTGAGACATGAGATATAATTTTATTATGTCAAAACACTGTGCCCAAGAATTTCTGCTGTTGAATAAATGATCAAACAGGAATATTTTATGACAAAATAACTAACCCACTTTAGATCACAGGCCTTGAGACTATCACAATTGCTGTTTCTAAAAGATTTATGTGACTGAGAGCTGTACCAGTACCAGATGGCTGATACAAACAAGGAAGAGATTTCATCTCTCTCAGCTGAGACTGAGTCTTGTCTCTGGCATTTAGCTATGTCTAGCATTTAATATTATGAAACTGTAAGGATTAGAAATTAGTAATGATCACCTGTTTAACAAGAGGCTTAGCAGAGGCAAGGATGGTAGCTTATTTAGCACACAGATATGTTTGTTTGGCTTGCACAAGGTTTTTTAAAAATGTTGAATATCTTGCCAACATTCAAATATTTAGAGATTTCATTTAAAAAAAATCAGATTTCCAGTTTCTCTTGAATCTGGCAACACTAATTTTTAATTTGGGTCCAAGAGTAGTTTACAGCTAGAAAAGAAACTGTCATTTAGAGATGGCCTGTGGTCCCCTTACCTTATGCATTTACACCATTTCCCAGCTCCTATGCGTATACATTTGCTTCCTCCAATCTAACGAACATTGAGGAAGCAGGAACAGTTGGCAATCAAAGCAGATAAGTGTCTAAAGGTTCCTTTCCAGAGATGCAGGTGGGATTATCAAGTCCTAGAACTTATTCCACCTCTCTGCTTTAACCTTCACTTTAGTGGTTAGAAGTTCCTGATTATTTTCTGTTTCACTGTATCAAAGACATTATTGATTTAAGAGGCATCATTAAGCTTTGATCTCTAAAATATGAAAAGCTCCTACATTTAACTCTGCTATCCCAAGGACTGAAAGCTGCATCTTGATTACAGAGATGTGTAAATGTGCAATTATGCATTTAATATCAATTAAAATGGTAACATCATAAATGGATATGATTAATAACATACTTTCTAACTTAAAAGATCAATTTCAGATCAACTGCAATTTCTTCATAGTTCCCATTCACAAGGCCATAACCTCTTAAATATGCTCCAAGTGTCTACTCTCACTCTTATTCATGTCTTTTTCCATTCAGCTAGCAGAACGATCTTTCCAGAACAGGAATGAGACCATGTATGTCCTCTGTGCTCACATCCCCGGAACAGTGAGGATCCAGTCTGCTGAGCACACCATGTGAGACCACACCCTGTCTTGCCTTTCTCTCTTCCGCCCTCAGCTTCTCTGGCTCTTCCTTTTGTTTCTAGCGATACCAAACTCACGGAGTCTTTGAAAATGCTTTCTTTTTTGTTTGAATCATCTCTTTTGAATTTTCCGGTTACTCAGATTTTTGTCATTTTTTAATCCAACACAATCACAACCTCTTACGGGATACCTTCTTTGGCATATATGCCACATCCTTTTCATTTTACTCTGGAATCATTTGAAATTCTCTTGGTCCACTTCTGCACCTACCTACTCTCTGCCCTGTGATTCATTCACATGCATGCATGCCCGTCTAGATCAAAGCTTGCAAATGGACAGTTCATAAGTGGATTCTACCCTGCACAGGCACATTCTGCCTATAAAATGTTTAGACAATTTTTACGATTAGATATCTACATGAAAAATAGGGACATCTCACGTTTTAAGAAAATTCAGTCCCTAGGGACGCTTCCAGAGTAGCATTTCTGGATAATCACGACCAGACGGCTTTGATAGAGACAGCCCCATCAAGATCAGACACACTTTCTACAGTGCATCATGAAGTCCATCATCCCTCTGGTTTTTTAAATGTCTTTTTACTTGTTTACAGTACAGCTCTGGCCTCTATAAACAACTGAGTTTGCAACTTTGGGTATGAACTGTGACCTTGAATTAAGAGAGTATCTTACTGATCTTGGGCTTCCCTAGTGCCTTAAATAGTAAAGAATCTGCCTGCAGTGCAGCAGACCTGGGTTGATCCCTGGGTTGGGAAGGTCCCCCAGAGAAGGGAATGGCAACCATTCTAGTATTCTTGCCAGGGGAATCCCACGGACGGAGGAGCCTGGTAGGCTACAGTCCATGGGGTTGCAAAGAGTCGGGCATGACCGAGCAACTCACACTTTCACTTACTCATCTGTCTCCTTTGGTGCCTAGCACAGAGCCTGGCATACATAGCTGGAGTCCAAAAGCATTTTATATATTGAGTTGAATAATCTAATACGGTAATTACAAAAGTCTAGCAAGAGGTGAGGTAGTATGAAGATTCACAGATGATAAAGAAACTGCAGTTTGGAATGTCAACTCTTGCTCAAAAGGACATAGTTCCTAAGAGGCAGTGCTGGGGCCAAACCCAACTCTCTACTCCACGCCTCAAGGTTTCCTACAAAGACACAGGTTCGCTGGCTTTCTACCTGCTGAGGTCATGAAACCTCAATATTTTTTCAACTGATAAATTAATCTCCATGT
>NW_011494803.1:266294-268211 GCF_000754665.1 Bison bison bison
GTCTTTTTTTTGGGGGGGGGGGGGTCTGTTTCCTCAGGCAAGAGCAACAAAAGCAAAACTCATCGAATGCAACTACCTCACACCAAAAAGCTTTTGCTCAGCAAAGGAAAACATCTACAAAACAAAAAGAGAATCTACTGAATGGGAGAAGATACTTGAAAATCATATATCTGGTAAGGGGCTTAATATCCATAGCATAAAAAGAACTTACATAATCTAATGTTCAGAAACAAACAACCTGATTAAAAAATTAGCAGAGGATCTGAACAGACATTTTTCCAAAGAAGACGTACATATGGCCAATAGGCACATGAAAAGATGACCAATATCACTAATTATCAGGGAAATGCAAATCGAAACCACAATGAGATATCACCTCACACCTGTCAGAATGGCTATTATCAAAAACAGGACAAATAACAAAGATTGTGAGGATGTAATAGTATGCTGCTTCCTCAAAAAACTTAAAATAGAACCACCATATGATCCAGCCACTTGACTTCTGGGTATATACCCAAATAAAGAAAAAACCTGGTGGTTGTCAGAGGGGAGGGTGGTTGGGTGCTGGGTGAGTTAAGTGAAGAGGGCTAAGAGCTACAAACCTCCAGTTAAAAACGAAGTAATTCATGCGGAGGTGACGTGCAGCACAGGGGAAACAGGCAATGGTATTGTGGTACTTTGTATAGTTACAAATGGGAACCAGACTTATTATGGTGATCAATTAAAAATGCATATAAACACTGAATCATTATGATCTACATCTAAAACTACTATGATATTGTTTCTCAATTATACTTCAATAAATAAAAGGACAAAAACAAGGGTAGAGCTTTTATGAACTGGGGAACCTACGTGGCTGTTCAGCACAAATGCCTGTCACACTGGACCTGACTAGATGCGAATCATTCAGCCTCCATGGTCCTCACACAGATGGTTCATTTCCAAATGTGGCCTAATCACAGCTGCCTTATCCCTCTCATGGACCTGGTAAAGGTCACATAAATTCAAACACTTTGTAGACTCTTCACTTTGTAGACACATTAAAAAATATGCTTTACAAAGTTATTGGTTGATGCATTTTTTTCCCACCTATTTAACAAATCTTACAAAACACTTCCAACATAAAAGCTCTACCCTTGTTTTTGTCCTTTTATTTACTGAAATATAATTGAGAAACAATATCATATTAGTTTCAGGTGTACATCATAGTTATTCAGCATTTATATACATCTTAAATTGATGACCATAATAACTCTATTAAGAAGAGGTGGGAAGAATACACAGAAGAGCTATACAAAAATGATCTTAATGACCCAGATAACAACAATGGTGTGATCATGTGAAGTCGAGTTGGCCTTAGGAAGCATCACTACAAACAAAGCTAGTGGAGGTGATGGAATTCCAGATGAGCTATTTCAAATTCTAAAAGATGATGCCGTGAAAGTGCTGCACTCAATATGCCAGCAAATTTGGAAAATTCAGCAGTCACCACAGGACTGGAAAAGGTCAATTTTTATTCCAATCCTAAAGAAAGGCAATGCTAAAGAATGCTCAAACTACTGAACAATTGCACTCATCTCACACACTAGCAAAGTAATGTTGAAAATTCTCCAAGCAAGGCTTTAACAGTACATGAACCGAGAACTTCAAGCTGGATTTATAAAAGGCAGAGGAACCAGAGATCAAATTGCCAACATCCTTGGATCATAGAAAAAGCAAAAGAATTCCAGAAAAACATCTGCTGCTGCTGCTAAGTCGCTTCAGTAATGTCCGACTCTGTGCGACCCCATGGCGGCAGTCCACCAGGCTCCCCCGTCCCTGGGATTCTCCAGGCAAGAACACTGGAGTGGGTTGCCATTTCCTTCTCCAATGCATGAAAGTGAAAAGTGAACGTGAAGTCGCTCAGTCGTGTCTGAC
>NW_011494803.1:268584-274623 GCF_000754665.1 Bison bison bison
GTCATGTATGGATGTGAGAGTTGGACTGTAAAGAAAGCTGAGCACCAAAGAATTGATGCTTTTGAACTGTGGTGTTGGAGAAGACTCGAGAGTCCCTTGGACTGCAAGGAGATTCAACCAGTAAATCCTAAACAACCCTAAGGAAATCTGTCCTGAATATTCATTGGAAGGACCGATGCTGAAGGTGAAACTCCAATACTTTGGCCACCTGATGCAAAGAACTGACTCACTAGAAAGACCCTGATGCGGGGAAAGATTGAGGGCGGGAGGAGAAGGGGACTCCAGAGGATGAGATGGTTGGATGGAATCACCGACTCAGTTGACTAAACTCTGGGAGATGGTGATGGACAGGGAGGCCTGGTATGCTGCAGTCCCTGGAGTCGCAGAGAGTCAGACATAAATGAGTGACTGAACTGACAGAACACTTCTAACAGGCCTAAGTTTGAAGGAAATGAGAATTGCGTATTTCTGAGAACCCAAATTCTTCTTAAAACAAGAGGTTTTAAAAAAATTTTACACTGATTATATATTTTGAGAACAATAACATACCCCTTGAAATGGGAGTCTACTGAATAGATCTCAGTCAGTTCAGGCACTCAGTCATGTCAGACTCTTTGTCCATCACCAACTCCCGGAGTTTACTCAAACTCATGTCCATTGAGTCGGTGATGCCATCCAACCATCTCATCCTCTGGAGTCCCCTTCTCCTCCCGCCTTCAATCTTTCCCAGCATCAGGGTCTTTTCCAATGAGTCAGCTCTTCGCATCAGGTGGCCAAAGTACTGGAGTTTCAGCTTCAGCATCAGTCCTTTCAGTGAATATTGAGGACTGATTTCTTTTAGGATGAATAGATCTGCCAAAGGAGATCTATTCTGCTTAGATCTACTGAATAGATCTACCGAAGCAAAAATGGGTTCCTTGAAACTAACCCTAACTGTTTCAAATCACTACATCACGAGACTATGAAATTTTACATTCATTTTCTGGTACATGCAGTCTCTGCATCAGGGTGCCTCAATTTTACAACTCACCCATCCTCCACCCCACTTGCCTAGTTTGCAGGTAGAAATTCTCCTAGCATGTTATCAAAAATGCATTAATACAGAGCTCCCAATCTCTGTGGCACCAGGGACCGGCTCCGTGGTTGACCATTTTTCTGCAGCTTGTGGGTGGGGGTGGTTTCGGGATGGTTCTAAGGAGCACTCGAGCCGCCCCTCGTGTGCAGCCGCAGCAGAGTCCGGGCTCCTTCAAGTCTGAGGCCCCGCCGTCCTCACAAGAGGCCGCACCCTGAGTCTGAGGCCCGCCATCCTGACAGGAGGCTGCGCCCTGAGTCTGAGGCCCGCCTTCCTGACAGGAGGCTGCGCCCTGAGTCTGAGCCCCGCCGTCCTCACAGGAGGCCGTGCCCTGAGTCTGAGGCCTGCTGTCCTCAAAGGAGGCCACGCCCTGAGTCTGAGCCCTGCCGTCCTCACGTTAGGCCGCGCTCTGAGTCTGAGGCCCTGCGGTTCTCACAGGAGGCTGCTCCCTGAGTCTGATTCCCCGACGTCCTGACAGGAGGCTGCGCTCTGAGTCTGAGGCATGGCCACCCTGACAGGAGGCTGTGCCCAGCGGTGAGGCACAGAGGCTCCCTCACTGCCAGCGCTCGCCTCCTGCATGCGGCTCGGATCTGAACGGGCCATGACCTGGTACCAGTCCGTGGCCCAAGAGTCAGGAACCCCTGCATTAACAGGCTCTACTTATTCTTTCTGCTGAGCTAAGAATTTATGCAGAGGGAAGCATGAGGTCTGTCTCCTCACTTCTGAGCTCTTCTGCCTTTTTGGCAGCATTTCACACCCTATGGGTAGAGGCTTTTTTTGTTAAGTAATTTTTTTCAGTAATATTTCTGCATTTTGCTTTTTGGTCAGAAGCAAAGGAGACCAACTTAAACCCACTAGAAATTTCAAAATGAATTCCGATATTTTCTTGATCTTGAAATCATAGAACACACCAGGATTCAATTACAAAATGGACTCAGTTTTCAGTGTGAAGGTAAAATCTCTTCACTTTTTGTTCTGGTCTTTGTTCTCACCCAGTCTTTCAGGGAAAATTTAAATAGTTATGAAACAGATTAGAATATTGCTATTCCTATCCCTGAAAAATGTAATATTAATTGAAATTATAGATTTCTTGTTCCCAGTGATTTATCAATGTCACTAAAACATTGAAACACTGCAGACTCTGTACCCTTTTCTTCTGTAGTAAAACAACCAAAATGTAACCTAAGAAAACTACTTTTAAACCAAGTAATTTACACAAAGAGTGCAGTTCTCTGTTGAACAGGATCCTGTCTATGACTGTAGAGCCTTCGCTCTACATCATCACACACTTACATCAGCTTCCATTTAGAGCTGAGGGTCCAGCCCTCAGAGCTGGAAGATCACTCAGCCTAGAAGCTCAGAGTTAATTAAAAAAAAAAAAAAAAAGAGCCACCTTGGTGTCTTAATCTTCAAAGAAAAAGTAAAGGAAAAGGAGGTTACAACTCAAAGTGTATCTCCAAATGTCAGATTGGGCCTCCCGAGCAAGTATCTGTGGGCTGAGACTAAATGGCTGAGAGCAGCTAAGAGGGATGGTGGCAATCACAAAGTGCCCAGACTGAGACCACAAAGGCCACTCACAGAAAGGACTGGGCAGATGCTTTATTTCCCCTGGGAGACTGGAGACGTTCCTGCCCCTTTCCATAGAGTGGAAATGGCCAAAGGAGGCTGGGGAAAAGAGATTAGAGTATTAGGCTGCATGCCAGGGCATTGATGCGATTAGGAATGATTGGAAATCCCTTGGGAGAATGTCAATTTCCTCTTTATTACTAGTAATGTTTGCTTAGGGTCATGAAATAACTTGAGTTGGCCTAAAATGCAATCTGTAATGGCTAAAATGTAGTGGTCTATTCTGTTTCCTGCATTAATTAGAAATGGCATCTAATTATTGCTTAATGAGCCAAACAAAATGATAAGCTCCTTTGCTCCCTTCCTAACTTTAATCCTAGACTACATGAGCCACTTTCTGAAGAAGCATGTATAGCTTATGCAGACACACACAAAATATTCTGGCTAGGGCATCTCAGACTCTTGTAATTATCCAGGTGATAATCAAAATTATCTAGTAGCAGAAGCTGCCACTGGCTGCAGACAGAAAAATTGAGCCAGTTCAACAAAATACGATCAAATTTGTCTAAATATTGCCAAACAGAAAACTGTTTTTCTAAAGCTAACTTTTATTTAGCTCCTCCTGTGTACCTTGGGGGAAAAGAATTAGTGAATTTAATAATTAGAGGAAAAGAGAAAAGAATGAGTTAAGAGTAGGTTTCTTTATCTGTAAACAATGGAAATCATAATCCTAACACCTAAGATCGTCTTGATGATTAAATTAGATGTTTTTTGTGAAAGATCCTAGCACAGTGTCAGGCACATAAATCAGATCAGATCAGATCAGTCGCTCAGTCGTGTCCGACTCTTTGCGACCCCATGAATCGCAGCACGCCAGGCCTCCCTGTCCATCACCAACTCCCGGAGTTCACTGAGACTCACGTCCATCGAGTCAGTGATGCCATCCAGCCATCTCATCCTCTGTCATCCCCTTCTCCTCTTGCCCCGACTCCCTCCCAGCATCAGAATCTTTTCTAAACTCAGATACAGTAAATGGAGCTAAATGAATTTTAATTCCCTTCTTTTCCCTTTACTGTATCTGATTTTAGAATCTCAAGTGAAGACTAACCTAGCCAAATAGATGCAGACTCATTAATAAATGACATTCCTTGTTCTGTTCACCACCTACAATGTTAATATTTCAAATTAATCTGGACAAATCAATACTCATTAAACTGCACAAGGCAAATAGTCCTTAAAGTAGCTTACCGTTTCTATCCCTAATCAACTATAAAACTAACATAAACAAAAGTTTCTAATTGTTTGCACAAACGGTGACCTTTCCCTTCGACCACTAATTTTGCATACGGAAGGAACACAACCCTTCAAGTGACGGTTTTCTTCTCAAAGAACTCTGGCCAAAAGGTCACCCAAATGCACATTCATTTCAAATAAAGGTAGGAAAGAATTTCCCAGTTGACCCAGCAATAAACAGGATAATAAAATGTTCATCAGGAAACCAAGTATCTTGAAGAGGAAGAGCTGTGTGGAATCGTGTATGCTATCCATCTGACATATCATTCTGCTACTGCATTCTCTTATCTTTGATTAAAATATTTTTTATATCAAATCCATCTATTTCAAAAATGACATTTCATCATCTAAATTGACATTATTGCTTTACCAAAATATCAAGATAAAAAAGCTCTCTCAGTCATTTGTAGTAATTTCTGGCTTAGTTTATACACAATACAATCTCCTATATTGGTAAATATCAACTTTTCTCAACTGTATATTGCTCATTATGAAGATGGAAATAATAATTTCCACATATTAAAAAGACACTTATTTGAAGATCTCAATGGTTCTCAATCATATTCAAGAACAGAAATGCAACACAAAATTATGCTGGTGTATATCATCACATAGATAAGAACAAATTAATTAATTCATTAGCTTTTGTAGATTTTTAACTATTATCATTTTAAAGTTGCTCAAATATGAAAATATTCTGAAGAGAAGATATACTATGTCTGTTTCATTTTAAAATTATAGGTACTATTAAGTTTATTGGGCAACTATGCAGCAAATTTTTATAATATTAAATGTATATTATGGGGTAAATGAGAAATAATTTACATTCATATAAAGCAATTTACATTCTTATAATTACATTTACAAAAACACTGAGGAAGAGCAATACTTTATATTCAATAGACTTTATATTTAATACTTTATATTTAATAGACTTCACTGTTACAAATTCCAATTAAGATTCACTACTAATAAGTGGATTTTCAGATTCATGAAGGCAAGAGTGTTAGAACAATGTTAGAAAATGACTTTCCCTTATGACCCAGTTTCCCTCTCAGTCACTCTCTCCCATCAGGAAGTTTCCATAAGCCTCTTATCCTTCTCCATCAGAGGGCAGAAAGGCTGAAAACCACAATTACAGAAAACCAACCAATCTAATCACATGGACCACAGCCTTGTCTAACTCAATGAAACTATGAGACATGCCGTGTAGGGCCACCCAAGACGGACGGGTCATAGTGGAGAGTTCTAACAAAACGTGGTCCACTGGAGAAGGGAATTGCAAACCACTTCAGTATTCTTGCCTTGAGAACCCCACAAACAGTATGAAAAAGCAAAAAAATAGGACCCTGAAAGATGAACTCCCCAGGTTAGTAGGTACCCAATATGCTACCAGAGAAGACTGGAGAAATAACTCCAGAAAGAATGACAAGACGGATCCAAAGCAAAAACAAAGCAAACAACATCACCAGTCACTTCCCAGTTGTGGAAGTGACTGGTGATGGAAGCAAAGTCTGATGCTGTAAAGAGCAATATTGCATAGGAACCTGGAATGTCAGGTCCATGAATCAAGGCAAATTGGAAGTGGTCAAACAAGAGATGGTAAGAGTGAACGTCAACATTTTAGGAATCAATGAACTAAAATGGACTGGAAAGGGTGAATTTAATTCAGATGACCATTATATCTACAATTGTGGGCAGGAATCCCTTAGAAGAAATGGAGTAGCCATCATAGTCAACAAAAAAGTCCGAAATGCAGTTCTTGGATGCAATCTCAAAAACAACAGAGTGATCTCTGTTCATTTCCAAGGCAAACCATTCAGTATCATAGTAACCCAAGTCTATGTCCTGACCAGTAATGCTGAAGAAACTGAAGTTGAACAGTACTATGAAGACTTACAAGACCTTCTAAAACTAACACCAAAAAAAGATGTCCTTTTCATTATGGGGGACTGGAATGCAAAAGTAGGAAGTCAAGAAATACCTGGAGTAACCGGCAAATTTGGCCTTGGAGTACAGAATGAAGCAGGGCAAAGGCTAACAGAGTTTTGCCAAGAGAACACACTGGTCATAGCAAACACCCTCTTCCAACAACACAAGAGAAGCCC
>NW_011494803.1:275611-275785 GCF_000754665.1 Bison bison bison
AATTCTGAAAGAGATGGGAATACCAGACCACCTGACCTGCCTCTTGAGAAATCTGCATGCAGGTCAGAAAGCAACAGTTAGAACTGGACATGGAACAACAGACTGGTTCCAAATAGGGAAACGAGTTCATCAAGGCTGTATATTGTCACCCTGCTTATTTAACTTATATGCCTG
>NW_011494803.1:276583-278096 GCF_000754665.1 Bison bison bison
CAGGGAGATCCAACCAGTCCATCCTGAAGGAAATCAGTCCTGAATATTCATTGGAAGGACTGATGCTAAAGCTGAAACTCCAATATTTTGGCCACCTGATGCAAAGAGCTGATTCATTTGGAAAGATTGAAGGCAGGAGGAGAAGGGGATGACAGAGGAAGAGATGGTTGGATGGCATCACCGACTCAATGGACATGAGTTTGAGTAAACTCTGGGAGTTGGTGATGGACAGGGAGGCGTGTTGTGCTGCAGTCCCTGGGGTCGCAAAGAGTCGGACATGACTGGGTGACTGACCTGAACTGAACTGAACTTCCCTTATGTGGATTTTGTGTACTGTTGGTCAAATCTTATCGGGATTTGGCAAAGGTAATGAAGGTGCATCTTCATGAGTGCTTTTAAGAGCACCAAAAAGTGTCACTACCTTCCCCTCAAAATTACACAGGCTATAACTAACCAAAACAAATCCTAGTTTAAAAGAAATTCCACTATAAGTACTAACCATATCTTAGATATTAAATAGGTACATCCCCAAAATAAATTAATTACTGTTAGACTGATTTTTCCATTAGTTTCCATTACATTTTAGAGCAAAGATTTCTAAAGGAAAGCATTATCCTAATGGGGAAAAAAGATACACTTAAGAATTCTAATGTCCACTACAAGGAAGAGTCTACTCCTATCAATCTACATGCCCACACAACTGCTGCAAGAAGTTATTTTAAACAACAAATTTACATCACTTTAGACATCATTTCAAAGAGCATTCACTAAAGTTAGGTCCCATTTCATTGGCCTTCCACCTAAATCCACAACAGAAAAACATCCAAGCAGTACACAGCTTTTTCTGTATTATAGGCATTTTGTAGAAACCCTTACAGAAGAAATTCACTTAAAGAGAGTGTTCTGGACAGTTCCAATGGTAAAGTATAATTAGTCAGTATACACTGAACCCCACATTGCAGGCACTCCATGGACCCCTTTATATATGTGATTTCATAACAGTAACTAGGTGAAGAGCTGAGACAAGCAAGGTTCAGAGCAGCAAAGTAATACGACCAAAGTCACAAAGCCAACATACAGTGCAAGGGAGGATCTGATGACTTGTATAACTGATATTTTTAGGAAAAGTTCTGTGGCTATTCATATTAAGTATTACAGATTAGCTGATAACAAGTAGTTTCTAACAGATCTTTCAGTAGAAGGGAAAAACATTTCAAGTTTTAATTCTATTAATGAAAGGATCTCGTCTCTGTTCAGTCACCTACTTATACAAAAAGTCCTTCTTATGCCACTATTGGGTATATATCCCAGTTCAGTTCAGTCGCTCAGTTTGCGACCCCATGAATTGCAGCACGCCAGGCCTCCCTGTCCATCACCAACTCCCGGAGTTCACTCAAGTTCACGTCCATCGAGTCAGTGATGCCATCCAGCCATGTCATCCTCTGTTGTCCCCTTCTCCTCCTGCCCCCAATCCCTCCCAGCATCAGAGTCTTTTCCAATGAGTCAACCCTTT
>NW_011494803.1:278196-289356 GCF_000754665.1 Bison bison bison
GCATGAGGTGGCCAAAGTATTGGAGTTTCAGCTTTAGCATCAGTCCTTCCAATGAACACCCAGGGCTGATCTCCTTTAGAATTGACTGGTTGGATCTCCTTGCAGTCCAAGGGACTCTCAAGAGTCTTCTCCAACACCACAGTTCAAAAGCATCAATTCTTCGGTGCTCAGCCTTCTTCACAGTCCAACTCTCACATCCATACATAAACACTGGAAAAACCATAGCCTTGACTAGATGGACCTTTGTTGGCAAAGTAATGTCTCTGCTTTTGAATATGCTATCTAGGTTGGTTATAACTTTCCTTCCAAGGAGTAAGTGTCTTTTAATTTCATGGCTGCAGTCACCATCTGCAGTGATTTTGGAGCCCAAAAAAATATACCCCAAGGAAACCATAACTGAAAAAGACACATGACCCCAGTGTTCACTGCAACACTCTTTACAATAGGCAGGACATGGAAGCAACTTAGATGCCCACTGACAGATGAATGGATAAAGAAGATATGGTACATATATACAATGGAACATTACTCAGCTATAAAAAGGAACACATCTGAGTCAATCCTAATGAGGCAGATGAATCTGGAGCCTATTACCCCGAGTGAAGTAAGTCAGAAAGACAGAAGCAAATATCACATACTAACGTGTACACACGGAATATAGAAAGATGGTGCTGATGAGCCTATCCGCAGGGCAGCAGTGGACACAGGGGGTAAGAAGAGGGCGGGATGACTGGAGAGGGGAACACGGAAACGTGTACTGCCGCTATGTGAAAGAGGCAGCCGGTGGGAACTTGCTGTCTGACGCAGGGAGCTCACCGGCGCTCCGTGACAGCCCAGGGGGTGAGATGGGGAGGCAGGGGGAGGCAGGCACAGAGCGGGGCACCGTGTGCACCGAAGGCTGCCTCATGCTGACGAATGGCAGCAACCAACCCAACACTGAAAAGCAACTATCCTCCAATTAAAAATAAAAAGAAATGTTAAAAAATCCTTCTTGAGTCTCTAGTTATGCACACTGCTAGAAGAACAAGCGATACAAGGAAGAAGCTCAGGAAAAGGCAATGGTAGCTTAAAGAAAAGTGATAGAATCAGGGAAAGCTTCATAGAGGATGCATCATTGGGCTCTCTCCTTCAAGGATAAGAAGAATTTAGCAGAAGGAGAGGAAAGCCACGACCATTCCATGAAAAGGAAGTGAGCAATGGCTCAAGAGCCAGGCTTCAATACACACACAAGCACAGTGATAACCCCTGGGCAGGCAATTCCACTGGGAGCATGAGGGGGCAGTCTAATGTGAAATCAGATGAGCTGTGAGTAGAGAAAGTTTCACCAAGATGGGGATCTGTGATCAACACCGTGCACAGAAGAAAAGTTATTGAGGTTTCTAAGTCCAGGAGCATTAGGATCAGTGCTTTAAGAAGATAAGGGGTGCAGGATATATACTGGAGAGAAAAACTCAGGAGACTGTTGGAGAAGCCAACACAGAAGTGCAGGCATGGATGAGGGCAGTGGTTGTGGGAAGGGAGAAAAGGGAAAGTTGTCGGAGAGATTTTAAAACGGTGTTCTGATGAATGACACAGCTGGGATGGAAACAAAGACAGATGAACAGAGAAGACAGAGATCTGAGTCAGAGCTGCCAGAAGTGTGGTGAATAGAGGAGAAAGATCATGGAGAAAGGGAGATTCTGAACAGCACTTTGATATTCAATCCAGAGGAGCCTAGTGGACTAAAGCCCATGGGGTCACAGGGGCAGACATGACTGAGCGACTGAGCATATATACACACATTAAAATTATCTGGTCCCATCACTTCATGAAAAATAGTTGGGGAAAAAATGGAAACAGTGGCAGATTTTATTTTCTTGGGCTCCAAAAATCACTGTGGATGGTGAGTGCAGCCATGAAATTAAAAGACACTTGCTCCTTGGTGTTCAGCTGGTAAAGAATCCGCCAGCAATGCTGGAGACTTGGGTTCAATCCATGAGCTGGAAGATTCCCTGGAGAAGGGAATGGCTACCCACTTCAGTATTCTTGCCTGGAGAATTCCATGGATATAGGACTGTGGTGGGCTATAGTCCAAGGGGTCACAAAGAGTCGGATATGACTGAGTGACTAACACTTTCACTTTCTACTTGCTCCTTAGAAGGAAAGTAATGATAAACCTAGACAGCATATTTAAAAGCAGAGATATCACTTTGTCGACAAAGGTCTGTATAGTCAAAGCTATGGGTTTTCCAGTAGTCATGTACAGACATAAGAGTGGGACCATAAAGAAGGCTGAGAACCGAAGAATTGATACTTTGAAACTGTGGTGCTGGAGAAGACTCTTGACAGTCTCTTGGACAGCAAGGAGATCAAACCACTCAATCCTGGAGGACTGATGCTGAAGTTGAAACTCCAATATTTTGGCCACCTAATGTGAAGAGCCAACTCAATGGAAAAGACCCTGATGCTGGGAAAGATTGACGGGAGATAAGAGGATGAGATGGTTGGAAGGCATCATTGACTCAATGGACATGAGTTTCAGCAAACTCTGGGAGATAGTGAAGGATAGGGAAGCCTGGTTTGCTGAAGTCCACGGGGTCACAAAGAGTCAGACCCGACTTTGCAACTGAACGAGAAGTAACTGTACTTAAGACAGAGGGTCTCAACCAGGGGTGATTTTGCCCACCTCCCTAGGTGACATTTATCAATCTCTGAAGACATTTTTGTTGTCTGAGTGGGAGGGGTTTTCTAACATCTTGTAAGCAGAGGACAAAGACATTGCTAAATATCTTACAAAGCACAAGATGACATCACTCAAAAAAATGGAAAGAATTATTGGCTCAAAATATCAATAGTGCCAAGACTGAGAAACTCTGGCTTAAGGTGAGATGCATCCAATTTGGAATTGTAATTGTTTAGGAAAACGGATACCCAGAATAGAAGGGACATCCATTCAATGTACTAAAAAATACTTCATGCACAACTTGTGTTAAAGTTGTTTTAAGTTTGCAAAGAAGTTAGTTTCGATCATATTTCCCAATGATGGGATAAGGGGTCCCATTGCTAACTGAAGTCTCAGAAAATATACCACAGCCAAGGTTGCAAAGGCCCCCACTGAAGGCATCAATAAGAACTGCAAAGGCTCTGCACCCAGAAATCACCTGAACCAATGGGTTACTGGCCCTCAGCTCCTTCCTACACTGTGTTTTAAACTCAAAGACATCGCTGTGAGTTTCCTGACTGCTTTATTAATACAGTATTTACAAGGCATAGCCTGAAGAATTCTATAATCTGTGGCTGAAGTAGCATCTGTTTCGGTCCTGAAATCTCTGACTACCACCAGAAACTCCAGAATATCTGAAAAGCAGCCATGGAGGCCTCTATAGATATTCAGACTGAGCCTGATGCTGTCATGGAAGGAAGAGACCCAGGTGTCTCAGGAACACAGCACTTCGTGACTGGCTGGGGAGACCCTGCTGTCAACACCGGGCACCGGGCTGGCGCTGCGCTGGCCAGAGGGATGGACTGGGGGGGCGGGGCGGCCAGGGGCGTGGTCAGGGCTGATTCCCGCCGTCGTGTGGCAGAAACCAACACCACACTGTAAAACAATGTTCTAATTCTAGTCAAGGCTATGGTTTTTCCTGTGGTCATGCATGGATGTGAGAGTTGGACTGTGAAGAAAGCTGAGCGCCGAAGAATTGATGCTTTTGAGCTGTGGTGTTGGAGAAGACTCTTGAGAGTCCTTTGGACTGCAAGGAGGTCCAACCAGTCCATCCTAAAGGAGATCAGCCCTGGGATTTCTTTGGAAGGAATGATGCTAAAGCTGAAACTCCAGTACTTTGGCCACCTCATGCGAAGAGTTGACTCATTGGAAAAGCCTCTGATGCTGGGAGGGATTGGGGGCAGGAGGAGAAGGGGACGACAGAGGATGAGATGGCTGGATGGCACCACTGACTCGATGGACGTGAATTTGAGTGAACTCTGGGAGTTGGTGATGGACAGGGAGGCCTGGCGTGCTGCGATTCATGGGGTCGCAAAGAGTCGGACACGACTGAGCGACTGAACTGACTGAACTGACTGAATTAAATTTTAAAACAGAAAAACAAACATTTAATAAACAGTTAATCTAGGTCAGGCGTTGTGCCATGATCTGCACTTGCACTATCTCCTCTATGTCTCAGAACACATGGGCATGGTTTTATTTTACGCCCATTTCACAGATGAAGACTAAAGCGCAGAGTGGTTCCTTTCTTGCTGGAGTTCATTCAATCAGCAAGAGGCAAACGAAAAGACAGAGAAGGGAATGGCACCCCACTCCAGTACTCTTGCCCTGAAAACCCCATGGACGGAGGAGCCTGGTAGGCTGTAGTCCACGAGGTCTCGAAGTGTTAGTTCTTTTTGTTTTGCTGCTGCTAAGGCGCTTCGAGAACAGAAATCCATCCCACATTTTTAGTTCTCTGAGTTATCTAAACAACAGTATAAGTTTTAATCTGACTTTCTAAATATACCAAGAGAACTGGCAGTGAAAAAATACCAAAGAAATAAACTTTAAAACTGCAAAGGAACAGCAACAGCACCACAAACCCACCTCAGTGCTACTAAAGATTGGGAAGACTGACAAATCATCTGCATTGACTCGCTACTGGAATGAGACCAGACAGCAGCAAACACAGCTGTTTTTACATAATATCTATAATTACCAGGCTTTGAGAAACTTCTCTAGGAAAGCAGGGAATCCTTAAACTTTTAAGTGACAGCGCTGCCCTGTGAACACAGGTGTGGTGCTGGCTCTACAAAACCAGAATATTTCCCTACACGTTCAGTGGGAGTCACAGACTGTCCAGCTGGTCTCCCGTCCACTATGTAGCTTTTATACTACCCCCTGCACCCTTTTTCCTTTCGAAGGAAAAAGTGGGTTAACATATCACCTGTCTGGAGTTTTTCTATTCAAAGCTCAATTAATCTTCAAACAGAGATCACAGAGATAAACAGCAAGCCACGCAGCACGCTAACAGCAGCACTGTCTCTGCAAGTCTCCAGAGCAGCAACTACGCAGCCGGTGGCTGCCGCATGGCAGCAGGCAGCCCCTGAAAGCAGCCGATTTTAGAAACTATGAGGGAGAGGAACTGGAGTAATTATTTTTCCTTTTTGCCTTGGACCTGGTTACAACTTAATGCCAGCCAAACTGATGCCGCTTCTCCTCACAGTGCAGAGGGGCTTGGGGGAAGCTCAAGAGGGGAGGCTTGAAGTTTTCACATTCACTTAGACAGCACTCTGATTATAGAAAGACTGATGACTGTTAGATTCTTTAATAACAGTTTCTCTGCACATAAATTTCACGCTTTAAATTCAACTGCATTTCAATGGCACTCTTAGGAGAGGTCCGTGTGAGGTCTGCCATGTGCCTGAGAGAATCATGCTCACCACTGCCGTCAGGTAACACAGACCTGGGCTCAGCCCCGGGGCTGGGAAGATCCCCTGGAGGGGAGAATGGCTGCCCACTCCGGTCTTCTTGCCTGGAGAATCCCACAGACAGAGGAACTACGGTCCATGGGGTTGCAAAGAGTTGGACACAACTCAGTGACTAACCCAAGAAGGCAATGGCACCCCACTCCAGTACTCTTGTCTGGAAAATCCCATGGACGGAGGAGCCTGGAGGGCTGCAGTCCATGGGGTCGCTAAGAGTTGGACACGACTGAGTGACTTCACTTTCACGCATTGGAGAAGGACATGGCACCCCACTCCAGTATTCTTGCCTGGAGAATCCCAGGGACAGGGGAGCCTGGTGGGCTGCTGTCTATGGGGTCGCATAGAGTCGGACACAACTGAAGTGACTTAGCAGCAGTGACTAACACAACCTTTGCTATACAAATAAGTCAGTCAGTCAATGAAATTCAACAAATAAAACCACAACACAGATAAACCAAATGTGCTGAGTGGAAAGTAAACTACATTTCAATTATTATATTTTTTATCTGCTGCTACTGCTGCTAAGTCACTTCAGCTGTGTCCGACTCTGTGTGACCCCATAGACGGCAGCCTATCAGGCTCCCCCGTCCCTGGGATTCTCCAGGCAAGAACACTGGAGTGGTTTGCCATTTCCTTCTCCAATTCATGGAAGTGAAAAGTGAAAGTGAAGCCGCCTAGTCGCATCCGACCCTCAGTGACCCCATGGACTACAACCTACCAGGCTCCTCCGTCCATGGGATTTTCCAGGCAAGAGTACTGGAGTGGGGTGCCATTGCTTTCTCCTTCAAATGACTGGATGCTTAATTTTATTTTTCCTTTCAAAATGATTAACTGGGTTTCATTTTGAGATTATAGAAGGCATTTTTAATGAGTTCAATATCTAGGGCTAAAGCCCAGATAATTAGTTTTTTTCCCACTGCATAAATGATTTCAAGAATATTGTACATAATTGACTTTTTCTAAAATCCGAGTCAACCAAACTGAACATGTCTAGATCACGTCATGTTTTTCCACTGCACTAAATTTTAATGCCAGAGATGCTTTGCTGTCATTTGGAACTGATTTTCAAAAACAGTGACTCCTAAAATTATTTTAAATTTTACCTGCAAACTCTGTGACATCTAGATAAATATCCATAAATAAATAAATAATAATAACCACAGGAAAATAACTTTTTAAAGGGAACATTGGTTATTTCATAAAATAAAATTTTATTCTGCAATCCTTATTTTTACCTCCTTTCTTATAATTCTACATATTTGGAGTTTAAAATCCTAGGCTTTTAAGGTAACATATTCTTTTAATAAATAGGTTACACTTAAAAACAATAATTAAGGTCATTCTAATCCCAGATATAAGTGGAATAAAATCAGGGCTTATAGTTCCTTCACCACTCTAGTAAGAGTTTCATTAACATCCAAATGGAAATAGATCAACATGTACTACCAGAGCCACTCTTTGTTAATTCTTACTCATTGTGACTGTTTTACTGTGTAAGCATGTATGTAAATCATTCTATAGAATGAGATGAATTACTCTCAAAAAAAGTCTTTGTTGTCATTCCCAGTAAATAATCTTTTCAGTTACTGCTAGGCAGGGGTTTTGCCTGAGACAGGTAGAAGCAAACAGACAGCCTGGCTGGGTGAAGGAGGAGAGCTCGTACCCTCTCAAGGTATTTGAAGAGGGTTGGTTAAAAACATAATTAGCTGCATCAAATCCTTTTTCAGTAGGTGGATTTTGATTAGGAGTCAGTTCAAACCACAAATTTGCAAATTTTCCCAATGGTAAATAAAATTTTAAAATTATGGTCACTGAGTTCCTGAACACAAGGACAAAGACGTTTTTAATCCATTTTGGCTCCCAAGAGGCTTTCCTCCCTTGAAAGTTAACTGGTAATTTTGATGCAAACACATTCAACTAAATCTAATGTGAAATGCAGTTCAAATTTTTGACAGGAGAGTTCTTATGACACGTTAAAAGGTCATGTTAAAGTAACCTAATTTTCCCTTGATTTCAACATTTACAATCCCGTATTTTTTCACGACATCTCTCAAGGTTATTTAAAAGAGGTTGCAAAAGTTTAAACGAGTCAACTCCTTAAAGTGATGCATGCAAGTTTGGCAGTTTCCTTAAAATACTGAAAAAAAAAAAATCCCACCCACTGGTTCAGTAAAAAAGTCAATTACATTCTTTTCTTCAGCAATTTGTCTATGATATCTACCACAATAGTATCAATGACTAAGAAGCAGATGGTAAATTAAATATTTCAACAAAAGGAGAAAATAAGACATTTTATGTAATTCTTTCCTTTGTGAAGAACGCCTGGACAAAAAGACTATTACCGAACTGCAAGGGTGATCTACACTTCATCAATGACTTCATTTTTACTAAAACAATACACATCACTAGATGCCTTCTTCAAAAAGAAAATTATAGAACCTCAAAACAATTCAAACAACTAGGCAAAGTGAAGAGTCATGTTCCCAGACAAGGCAACGTTTCAGATGTTCAGGAAGAAAGAATGAAAGCATCTTCTTTTGCAACCAGTCCACATGAGCTCTCTCGCTCCTGTATTTTTCACCTGTATTAATGGCAGCAACTCTACCTTGTTTTACAAATCTTACAAGCAAAGCAATCCCACGATGGAGACATTCACAGACAATTCAGCAGACACTAGCACAGACGTTTCTGTGACTTCAGTTAACTTAATCGTCTCAAACTTGGTCTCATTGCTCAATCTCTTTCCTCATTCTCTTTAACCTTTAGGTGAAGAGAGTGATGAAAATGAGAAGGTGCAAAAAGGGCCTAAGTATAAGCCCAACTCTAGCTGTCTCCTGGGTGGAGCTTGGGGCGGTGTGTAGGCTTGCTCCATGGGTGGAACCCTCAAGTCTGTTCAGCATAGATCCAACTTCATAAGACTGTACAAATAAACTAGGCAACCAAAAAGAAAATCCTGTTCGCTATCACATATAAAGCATGTGAGTAGGAGTCAAAGAAGGCTTTTAAAAATATTAATACATGTACATGGGGAGTAATCATATTGCAGAAGTCATTTATTTCCACATTCTCCTGTTTTATAGTATTTAGAACAGCACTGTCCAACAGAAGCAAAAACTGCTCTCTCTGAATGCTAACTACATATGTAATTTAAAATTCCCAGCAGCCACATTTCTTAGGTAAAAAGGAACAGGTTACAGTTAATTTTAATAATATTTTCAATATAGTCAATGTATCCAAGTTTATATCCAATATAAATTGAATTTATCCAAAATTCATTTCAACATGTAACCAATACAAAATTACCATGATACCTTACATTCTTTTTTGTTCTTATGCTAGGTCTTAAATATCTAGTGTGTATTTTACACTTAAAGCACATCTCCAGTCAGACCAGCCACACTTCAAGTGCTTAGGCGCTGCACACCTGGACGAGACAGCACGGCCGGGATGGGAAGGGGACTCAGACTCACTACTGTCGCTCGGTGTGTTGCCCTTACAACCAAGTCCTTTTATTCTTTTCAGCGAACTGCACAATCAGACACTCACGCTTAGAAGACAGGTTCATTATCCAGTTCATGTCTGGAATTACGCTGTTGCCCAGAACACCTTCTCCTTTCCTTCCACCTTTTTAAGTTTCACCCACCCTCAAAGTCACCGCTCAAATTTCCACGTCCTCCTACAGCCTCACACGAACACACAAACTCCAGTGTTTCTCCCAAAGCATTTCCTTCCTCTTCATTCTCCCAGTCCCCGGTACAAACCTCTTACCGCCTAACGTGGCTGCTTGCATTCATTAGGCACTCAATGATTTCATGTTAAATAAAGGAAAAAGTCATTTGCACATTTATTTCAATGCTTAATTTGTACAGTAAACAAAAATAGTAAAAAAAATCTATTTTTTATTTAAATGTTATTTTCCATAAAGCAAAGTGTTAGTCACTCAGTTGTGTCTGACTCTTTGCAACCCCATGGGCTTTAGCCTACCAGACTCCTTCGTCCATGGGATTTTGCAGACAAGAACACTGGAGTGAGCTGCCATTTCCTTCTCTATGGCAAGATAGAGCCATATTTCAAACTTCTTTTTAAGATGGCAAGTGAGCAAGTGAGTGAAAGTCACTCAGTCATGTCTGACTCTTTGCAACCCCATGTACTGTAGCCCTCCAGGCTCCTATGTCCATGGGATTCTCCAGGCAAGAATACTGGAATGGGGTGCCATTCCCTTCTCCAGGGGACCTTCCTGACGCAGAGATGGAACCTGAGACTCCTGCATTTCAGACAGAGTGTTTACTGTTTGAGCCACCAGTGTTAACAGTACTTTTCTTCAACTCAAACCTAGAGCCTCCTTTGTCCTATGCTAAAACATTGCTGGTAGACGGAACACAGGAGCTACACAAAACGAATGACAGCAGCAAAACGTGGAACCCTTTCGACCATGGCCTAAACGATTAGCTGGGGTGATGAGAAAAATTTGGCCACAAATCTCTACACAATCAACAGTATAATTTTTCTCTCCTCTTTCCAAACTATGGTATAAACACACACACACACATTTGGTCACTTAGGAGGAGTAAAGGATCAATAATATTAAATGTCAGGACTAACATTTGTTCCTTGGACCAGCTACTTAGAAAGTCAGCACTGATTTTAGTGACAGTGGTTTTCTGGGAGTACTATAGAGAGAAAAAGCATTTGTAGAGGGATGAGAATTAAATGGAGGTTTAAAAGCAGGAAATGTGAACTTGCTCAGTTGTGTCCGACTCTTTACGACCCTGTGGACTGTATGTAGCCTACCAGGCTCCTCCGTCCATGGGATTCTCCAGGCAAGAATACTGGAGTGGGGTGCCATTTCCTTCTCCAGGGGATCTTCCCAACACAGGGATTGCCCGCATGGCAGGCAGATGCTTTATCCTCTGAGCCATCAGGGAACACAGAGGAAGAAGTGCCAAATATTTTTAAGTTGTTCCTCCCTTCAGCCACCACACTTGCAAAGCTTAAGGAAATGGCACAGGGTCAAAGGGGGACTCTAGCACAATCTTGCCTTTCACTGAGTTTTGAACTTCATTCTGCAGTCCTGTCTTCTCATTGATTCCAGCTGGCTCCAGAACGTTCTACCTACCCACTTTGACCTTTATTTTCTAATTCTCATCATGGTCTTGTTTTAGAGTTCTCTCTTGGAAGCATTTTCTTAACTAAATCCTTGTTTGTTTTTTTAACCTTGACCACAACGTGCACTTTTTTTAATCTGTTCATGCTAACCCTTAGGTCAACTCTGCTTCCATTCCTGGGCCTCGGGCCTCCTGTTTGCTGTCCCTCATGCCCCTCTGCTCTCATGGACAGTGTCCCACCTGCGAAACTCAGACCTGAGTAAAAGATGACAGATGAGAGAAGAAAGATAATGAAATTCCCTCACTGGACACAGTATGATCATAGCTGAGTTCCCTAGCTACACTTACAACTCTGCAAAAAATATCAGTTCAGTTCAGTTCAGTCGCTCAGTCGTCTCTGACTCTTTGTGACCCCATGAATCACAGCACGCCAGGCCTCCCTGCCCATCACCAATTCCCGGAGTTCACTCAGACTCACATCCATCGAGTCAGTGATGCCATCCAGCCATCTCATCCTCTGTCGTCCCCTTCTCCTCCTGCCCCCAATCCCTCCCAGCATCAGAGTCTTTTCCAATGAGTCAACTCTTCGCATGAGGTGGCCAAAGTA
>NW_011494803.1:289456-301773 GCF_000754665.1 Bison bison bison
GAGTAAGTGTCTTTTAATTTCATGGCTGCAGTCACCATCTGCAGTGATTTTGGAGCCCCGAAAAATAAAGCCTGACACTGTTTCCACTGTTTCCCCATCTATTTCCCATGAAGTGATGGGACCAGATGCCATGGTCTTAGTTTTCTGAATGTTGAGCTTTAAGCCCACTTTTTCACTCTCCTCTTTCACTTTGATCAAGCAGCTTTTTGGTTCCTCTTCACTTTCTGTCATCTGCATATCTGAGGTTATTGATATTTCTCCCAGCAATCTTGATTCCAGCTTGTGCTTCTTCCAGCCCAGCATTTCTCATGATGTACTCTGCATATAAGTTAAATAAGCCGGGTGACAATATACAGCCTTGACGTACTCCTTTTCCTATTTGGAACCAATCTGTTGTCCCATGTCCAGTTCTAACTGTTGCTTCCTGACCTGCATATAGGTTTCTCAAGAGGCAGGTCAGGTGGTCTGGTATTCCCATCTCTTTCAGAATTTTCCACAGTTTATTGTGATCCACACAGTCAAAGACTTTGGCATAGTCAATAAAGCTGAAATAGATGCTTTTCTGGAACTCTCTTGCTTTTTCCATGATCCAGTGGATGTTGGCAATTTGGTCTCTGGTTCCTCTGCCTTTTCTAAAACCAGCTTGAACCTCAGGAAGTTCAGGGTTCACATATTGCTGAAGCCTGGCTTGGAGAATTTTGAGCATTACTTTACTAGCATGTGAGATGAGTGCAATTGTGCGGTAGTTTGAGCATTCTTTGGAATTGCCTTTCTTTGGGATCAGAATGAAAACTGACCTTTTCCAGTCCTGTAGCCACTGCTGAGTTTTCCAAATTTGCTGGCATATTGAGTGCAGCACTTTCATAGCATCATCTTTCAGGATGTGAAATCGCTCAACTGGAATTCCATCACCTCCACTAGCTTTGTTCGTAGTGATGCTTTCTAAGGCCCACTTGACTTCATATTCCAGGATGTCTGGCTCTAGGCGAGTGATCTCAAAGCAATCTCAATTAAGTGTATTGTACATTAATTGCATTTCAATAAAAAGTACACTGATCTTACTGCAAACTATTTCCTTATACTATTCTTGATTTTACATAGGATTCAATTTGATAATGTATGCTTATTATATTATCTTTATTATATTTTATTATATATTTATTATATTTATTATCTTTAGGTCTTATCACCTAGCTACAGTAGAGGAAGTTCTGTATTCTTCACCCAAAGGGATCTAACTTAATCCCTAGTAGCTGCTATTAGCATAAGGGCATTTTGGATAATGCTTTATTTATCTCTACAAATGTGTCCATAATTTATCTCCTTGATGTTTGCAATAGCCTAGTTATCTTGGTAGGGACCTGCATCATCTCCACTGGGCAAATAAGGAAACTGTAACACAAGGAAACATATCTGATATCATTACTGTTCTATAAGACACACAGATATGTATAAGATATATCCTGTTTTACAGAGCAATTTTAAGGAACAGAAATTTTTATTTTTCATCACAGATAGACAGCTATCTGAAGGTTTAAAAGGAAAATGTTTTGTTTTGGTAATGCAAATATGACAGATATCCTATATATCGGAAGGCAGCAGGATATCATAGGGCTTCCCTAGGGCTTCCCTAAGGCTTCCCTGGTGGCTCAGATGGTAAAGCGTCTGCCTGCAATGCAGGAGACCCAGGTTTGATTCCTGGGTTGGGAAGATTCCCTGGAGAAGGAAATGGCAACCCACTCTAAACGCTTGCCTGGAAAATCCCATGGATGGAGGAGCCTGATAGGCTATAGTCCATGGGGTCGAAAAGAGTCAGACACGACTGAGCAATAGGTTCTATTATCTTTATTTAGAATGTACCCATAAAATTTTTAAATGGTCAATAAAGAATTTTTAAAATAAAAGATGTTGAAATAGACATTATTTCATGATTGTAAATGCTCTCATTTCAGAGCACTTTGAATAACATTAAGCAACACTCCTTCCTTAGGTGCTATGGAGAGCACTGTACTTCATTCATCTGGAGACACTACCAGGAGAGAGTTTAGAAAATACGAATGAGCTGTTAAACTGCCTTCATGATCATTTGAAAATTAATTGCATGGTATCCACAAAGGCTTGAATATGAAAAAAGAAGAGGATGTTTTACCGATGAAAGTTAAATTCTAAAGTTCTTCTAGAAAGAACTCATTTTTACAATAGGATTCTAATCTAGGAAATCTTTAAGAAATTGAAATTCTGCTGTGCTGTTTAGTCAAAAAAGTGTCTTGAGTCTTTTGTACCTTAAAGAAGCTTGAGAGAAAAATTGAAACTCCACCACGCAAAGCTACTGAATGTGGCATTTTTGCCAATTCTAAGTAATTATGAACAGGAAGAGTTTTCCTTTTATAATGTAAAAAAGGCTCTAATCAAATCCAATTCTGCCTCCAATAACCTATTTCTTGATTTATGCCATACATGTGTCTATAGTCACATACTGTTTCAGGACTGATGACTGATCATCTTCTCGGTACCATGGACAGGACCGGAACTGATGGGACCGAGTCAGAAATGCTTGGCCCTGCAGAGAGTGGGTCCGTCACACAACAGAATCTCCCAAAGGCTGTAAAAGTCACAGAACAAAGCCAAAATTTTGAATGTTGTTCTGTTTTGTTCAAAATTCTACTTACTTGACTACTGATATATTTTCACCCTAGATCAATTTCTTTCAAGCCACAGGTTATTTGTCTATACATGCTAATTTATTGTTGTTTTTCAGTCACTCAGTCGTGTCTGACTCTTTGCGACCCCAAGAACCACAGCACGCCAGGCCTCCCTGTCCTTCACTATCTCGTGGAGTTTACCCAAACTCATGTCCATCCAGTCAGTGATGCCATCCAATCACCTCATCCTCTGTTGCCCGCTTCTCCACTTGCCCTCAGTCTTTCCCAGCATCAGGGTCTTCTGCAGTGAGTTGGCTCTTTTATCAGGTGGCCAAAGTATTCCAGCTTCACCTTTAACATCAGTCCTTACAAATGAATATTTAGGGTTGACATCCTTTATGACTGATTGGTTTGATCTCCTTGCAGGCTAAGGAACCCTCAAGAGTTTTCTCCAGTACCACATTTTGAAGACATCAATTCTTGGGTGCTCATGTATCTTTATGGTCCAACTCTCACATCTGGACATGACTACTGGAAAAACCGTAGCTTTGACTATATGCACCTTTGTCAGCAAAGTGATGTCTCTGCTTTTTAACGTGACGTCTAGATTTGTCATAGCTTTCCTTCCAAGGAGCTAGTGTCTGTCTTTTAATTTCATGGCTGCAGTCATTGTCTGCAGTGATTTTGGAGCCCAAGAAAATAAAATTCATCACTACTTCCACTTCTTCCCCCATTTATTTATCCTGAAGTGATGGGACCGGATGCCATGATCTTAATTTTTTGAATGCTGTTTTAAGCCAGCTTTTTCACTCTCTTCTTTCACTGTCATCAAGAGACTCTTTAGTTCCCTTTCGCTTTCCGCCATTAGAATAGTATCATCTGCACACCTGAGGATATTGATATTTCTCCCAGCAATCTTGATTCCAGCTTGTGCTTCATCCAGTCTAGCATTTTGCATGATGTACTCTGCATGTAAGTTAAATAAGTAGGGTGACAATATCCAGTTTTGTCCTACTCCTTTCCCAATTTTTAACTAGTCCACTGTTCCATGTCCAGTTCTGTTGCTTCTTGTCCTGCATACTAGTTTCTCAGGAGACAGATAAGGTGATTTGGTACTCCCATATCTTTAAGAATTCTTCACAGTTTGTTGTGATTCAAACACTCAAAGGCTTTAGCATAGTCAATGAAGCAGAAGTAAATGTTTTTCAGGGACTCCCTTGCTTTTTCCATGATCCAACAAACATTGGCAATTTGATCTCTGGTTCCTCTGCCTTTTCTAAACCCAGCTTGTACATCTGGAAGCTCTTGGTTCACATACTGCTGAAACCCAGCTTGAACGATTCACAGCATAACACTGCTGGTGTGTGAATGAGTGCAACTGTGCAGTAGTTTGAACATTCTCTGGCATCGTCCTTCTTTGGGACTGGAATGCAAACTGACCTTTTCCAGTCCTGTGGCCACTGCTGAGTTTTCCAAATTTGTTGACTTACTGAATACAGCATTTTAACAGCATCATCTTTTAGGATTTTAAATAGCTCAACTGGAATTTCATTACCTCCACTAGCTTGTCTGGTTCTAGGTGAGTGACCACACCATCATGGTTATCCAGGTCATTAAGATCTTTTTTGTATAGTTCTTTTGTGTATTCTTGCCACCTCTTCTTAGTCTCTTCTGCTTCTATTAAGTCCTTACCATTTCTGTCCTTTATTGTGCCTATCTTTGCATGAAGTACTCCCTTGATATCTCCCAACTTTCTTGAAGAGATCTCTAGTCCTTCCCCTTCTTTTTTTCCCCTATATTTCTTTGCATTGTTCATTTAAGAAGGCCTTCATATCTCTCCTTGGTATTCTCTGGAACTCTGCATTCAGTTGGGCATATCATCTTCCCTCTCTCCCTTGCCTCTTCCTTCTTTTCTTTCCACAGCTATTCATAAAGCCTCCTCAGACAACCACTTTGCCTTCCTGCATTTCTTTTTCTTTGGGATGGTTTTGGTCACTGCCTCCTGTATAATGTTATGAAGCTCTGTCCATAGTTCTTCAGGCACTCTGTCTACTAGATCTAATCCCCTGAATCTATTCATCACTTCCACAGTATAATCGTAAGGGATTTGATTGAGGTCATATCTGAATGGTCTAGTGGTTTTCCCTACCTGCTTCAATTTAAACCTGAATTTTGCAATAAGAAGCTCATGATCCGAGGCACAGTCAGCTCCCAGTCTTGTTTTTGCTGACTGTATAGAGCTTCTGCATCTTTGGCTGCAAAGAATATAATCAATCTGCTTTCGGCATTGAACATCTGGTGATGTCCATGTATAGAGTCTTCTCTTGGGTTGTTGGAAAAGGGTGCTTGTTATGACCAGTGTGTTCTCTTGGAAAGACTCTTGTTAGCCTTTTCCTTGCTTCATTTTGTACTCCAAGGTCAAACTTGCCTGTTACTATGGGTATCTCCTGACTACCTACTTTTGCATTCCAGTCCTGTATGATGATCAGAACATCTTTTTTGTGTGTTAGTTCTAGAAGGTCATATATGTCCTCATAGAACTAGTCAACTTCAGCTTCTTTGACATTAGTGGTTGTGGCATAGACTTGGATTACTGTGATGCTGAATGGTTTGCCTTGGAAACAAACCAAAGTTATTCTGTTGTTTTTGGGATTGCACCCAAGTACTGCATTTCGGACTCTTTCGTTGACTGTGAGGGCTACTCCAATTCTTCTTAGGGCTTCTTGCCCACAGTAGTAGATATAATGGTCATCTGAATTAAATTCGCCCATTCCCATCCATTTTAGTTCGCTGAATCCTAAGATGTCGATGTCCCATCTAGTCGTCTCCTGCTTCACTATATCCAATTTACCTTGATTAATGGACCTAACATTCCAGGTTTTTATGCAATTTTGTTCTTTATAGCATCAGACTTTACTTTCACCAACAAACACATCCACAACTCAGCATCTTTTCTGCTTTGGCCCAGTCGCTCCATTCTTTTTGGAGCTGTTTCCACATTCTTCCCCAGTAGCATACTGTACACCTTCTGACCCAGGAGGCTCATCTTCCAGTGTCATATCTTTCTGTCTTTTCATATTGCTCAAACGGTTATCCAGTCAAATATACTGGAGTGGGTTGCCATTCCCTCCTCCAGAGGACCACGTTTTGTCAGAACTCTTCACTATGACCCCTCCATCTTGGGTGGCCCTCCACAGCATGGCTCATAGCTTCACTGAGTTACACAAGCCCCTTCACCATGACAAGGCTGTGATACATGAAGGAGATGCTAATATATAGAGTAGTCTTATAAATAAGATGTAAGTTTATCTTGGAAGATACTCATTTGATAAAACAATCACAGAATGCAAATGCAAATTTAAATAAATGAAAAAAAGCAACTGACAGCAAAGATTAGTTAATTATCTTTCCCTGTTAAAAGATCTGCTGAACCAGGAATTCCTGATTAGGACTTCTGTATATATAAAGGCCACCATGGAAACTTTCGTATTTTCCTGAGGGCTAGAACGTGGGAGTGATATTAACAGAACTGTCTTCACTAGACTTAAATATCCCCTTGCATTTCCTGAAGGCGAGGCTTGACTTCTTTCAGAGGAGGCTTGTGTTGAGCTGCCAGATGCTTCTTTCTCTAGCACGGTCAATGAATCTGTATTGATATCTGCCGTATCCCCAGGGGTGGAGGTGGGAGTTTGAGAGGGCGCCAAAAAAGCTGCTAATTTTCTGGAGGAAGGCACAGGTCTTGTTACTTGCTTGTGTTTTTAGCAAGTGAATTTCCTAAAAGAAAATATGTGTTATCTTGCCAAATAAAAACAGCTTTGAGGGCCTACCTTCATTTAGTATTATATTATTAATCAATGAAACAATTAAAAGTAAAAATAAGCCAGACAGAGAAAACAGATAATGCACGGCATCATTTATATGTGGAATCAAAAAACTTAAAAAAAAATCAAACTCACAGAAACAGACAGTGAAGAGGGCTGGAGCCTGGGGAAAAAGGGAGAGGTTGGTAAATGCGTACAAACTTCCAGCTGTAAGATGAATCAGGTCTGAGAAGCTAACGCAAAACATGGTGACTACAGTTCCTGTGTGCGTGCTAAACCACTTCAGTAGTGTCCAATTCTTTATAGTTCACCAGGCCCCTCTGTCCATGAGTTTCTCCAGGCAAGAACACTAGAATGGATTGCCATGTCCTCCTCCAGGGGATCTTCCTAACCCAGGTATCAAACCCATGCCTCCTAAAGCTCCTGCGTTGGCAGTGGGTTCTTTACCACTAGCACCACCCGGGAAGCCCACTGTAGTTAACACTGCATTTAATTGACATCTGCTGAGAGAGTAGAACTTAAATGTTGTCATACACACACGCACAAAGATAAATATATGAAGTGCTGGATGTGCTAATTAACCAGATAGTAGGACTCTTTTCACAGTGGATACAATAAAAATAATACAAGAAACAACTCTTAATTTGAAGGAAGTTACTATGGTCAACTACACAGTAAATAAAAATCAGTAACAGAAAAGAACTCACAGTTTATTTAAAAACCCTAATTTTAGTTGTACGCTTCAACCTCATTTTTTTTAAAACAGTTTGACCAACAGGAAAAAAAAGTTGCTGGTTTGAGTTGTCTTGGTTCCTTTTTCATTTCCTGCTCCTTCTGTTTCCCAGACAACAGTTGCGAGAAGGAGGAGAAGCCCAGCTGCTGAATATTTTAAAATATTGTAGCTTTCTCCCAGCAAGTAATTTCCAAGATATACTTTGGAATTACAGAGTAGAATATTCTTTCCTATATTTTTAATGAGCCATAATTCTACAACAGCTTTACTAAGTATTGGGTTGGCCAAAAAGTTCGTTGAGGTTTTCCAGAAGATGTTATGGGAAGATCAAACTTTTTGGCTAACCCAGTACCTAAATGTCTGCCTTCTTATGGTAGAACTTTTACAGATATGTACCTGAGGTGATTTCAGCTTGCACACCACCATGATGCACCAAGCTGGAGGCTAAAGGAGACACCGTTGTACCTAAGTCTAGAGTTTTTAAACTTAAGCCAGAATTCAACATGCTTCACTTACAGTTTTAGAGTAACAGAGTACAGACAATGAATGTCAGATTGGGAAGAGAGCACGGTGGCACATCTAAATGGTAAATGAAAAATCTGCTGAGTGTGAAGGGACACGGAAAACTGTTATGCTTTTAAGATATGTAAGTCAGATTTGAGAACCCCTCTCCCCTTGCCGCTGGGTTCTTTTACTACTTTAAAGTCTTAAATAAAAGGATAAAAGGGGAAAGCCAATTTTGGAGAATTATTATAAAGAGTTAAGTCTAAAAGTCAGAACAACTGCAAATAAGCCCTACTAAAACAAGCAGCTGGCAATATATTTTTAATTCACAATTTAGATCTGCATAGGCTTTTAAAGTCATAAATTTCTAAAGTGAAATTTGCTTCCTAAAGCTTTATATGATGAGTTATTTCCCTGTAATAGACATCAGAGCTGTATGACATTCAGCTTTTTATTACCTTGAATTTAAAGTGAAAAATATAACAGCTTCATACATTGAACAGAACTTAGCAGCATCTGCAGCAATTTCATAATTAGTTACAATAATAATAGCTCAACTTTTTAGAATTTTCTTATGAAGAATGCAACCTGCTTTTTAAAAAAGGAGGTTGGGCACATGGAACTCAAGCACCAAGGGATTCAGCCACAGGGCTTCAGATGCTCTTCTAAGCCCTCACTGGATTCTATCCAATATACTGGGAATTGGCTCCATTTGCAACATAATATAGAACAATGTGCACCAATTTTTCTGTTCCTGTAGCTTAGATAGTGCCAGTATTCTTACGATTATCACCATCATGCTTTTTTTCCTGAGCAATATATATCTCAATCATGACTCGGAAAACCACAGGATGAAAAATGAAAGAGAGAACGTGCAGTCTTGAGTCTTTTACGTTGCTCCTTCTGATTACACATATCACATAAATGTTAAATAAAAAAAGAATGTAAAAAATATACATGCCCTAATGCAGCTATTTAAAATTACACACGCATGTATGTATAAAATAACTAGAAGGTATTATGCAAAGGTAAATGTGATGGAATTAGGGGTGACTTTCCCCCCAAATTTATGGATTATGAGTACCATGCTTAAGGTTATGAGGTTTGTGGTTTTAAAAGCTCACAAATCATTTATATAGTCCTTAACTTTCCACTGTAAGAATGTTAAGAGACCACCATTTCCATTCATTCATAACTGTGAGCTCTCTATGTGTATTTGTTTGAATACATTAGTGAATGAACAGGTTACTGAACAAGTGGACAAATACAAACTAGTGAATAAACTTTCCACCATTTTTAAGAAAGCAAGTCATTTTTAAAAGCTACAAGAACACAAGGATACCAAATATAACCTAATCTTCCGTAAGTATGGCTATTTTCCTTCAGAAATTTAAATTTACATATAAACTTGAGTTTAAAAAGTCTAAAAACCTTGAAATGAATATTTTCCCAGGGAAGCCCATTCAACAAGGAACTGAACGTGTGTGTCAGTTATCAAGGACTGGCAACTTGGTCCTCTGACTCTAAGGGTCCAGAACAGTGTGTGGCACATACTTCTTCATACACATTGTGGCAGGAAAGACGAAATGCCAGTGGCAATGGTGTCTCTTTTACTGCTTTTTAAACAAGGAGAAATCACTGGGTATATTCCTCTGAACATCAGTTCTACTGACTTCCACAGTAATCATGTCCTTGCTCTGCCAACTCATCCAACCTAAAACCGTTTACTGGTAAGCTCTTGCTACACATGTCCTTATTTTACACACCATACATACCTGTCTTATACAGGAGTGTTTTTTTTCTATAATAATCTGTGGCTGATACTGTATAGTTTGAAAACGTAACTCTTAGAGGAACGTAGATAAATTCAAATGTGATACAGATATAGGAGTTTACTGAAAATCAATCTATTTTACACACACCATAACCTTTGAGGGTGACATCATGGAGAGAATTATGAGAAGACATTGTCTCTGGCGTTACTGTAAGACTGACTGATTGTACCCACGCAGTGTTAGCATGACATAGCTTATGCATTTATGGTGTGATGGAAATTAAAATTCACTGAAATGTGCATTTCCTTTGTTCGCCTGCCAACCACATATTATGATGCAGGACATTAGAAACATAAATATATACCCATTGTGGCTTTTTATCTTCTTTTCTTAAGCAACTGAAAGTTACTGTAAGACATGTTTTGTGTAATGTTTATAAAATAGCATATTTTCAAGAGAAACCCAAGATCTCAAACAATTAATAAGTATCACTTCAAAGGCAGATAATGAAAATACCTTGAAAAAAACGTTACGTACAAGTTTAAAGATACTAATCGAGCCTTCAGATACTATAAGGCACCAAGGAGACGGGTGCTGCAAAGACATGATCGAGCAGGAATTTCTACTTGCTTTGGTTAACTTTAAAGAAAAGTGATAGTGTGCGTCTACAGATATCAAGAAAGAAATTGATGTTTACACAGGAAAACATCAGTCGTTTCTTAGCCCTTTGCCATTGTCATTTTAAAACGTGCATTATATTTCTTCTGATCACAAATATATTTCTTATTTAATATACAAAGAATAAACAAACATAAAGAAGAAAATAACTTAAGCACTGGACCACTGTTAATAGTATTTTACAAGCTCGCATTTTTTGGCCACATAATGAACACTGCTCCTACATTCAATCATTAAATCCAATGCATATTAACAGTAGATGATTTGACATAAAGATAAGTGATTCTTTAAAAAAAACTGAGCTTACTTCACTTATAACTTTCAATCTCATGTATATATAAACCACAGAAACATGGGTTCTGAGATTCTTTCCTTAGAACTCTAAACATAAGGAGCTATGTGGCATTTTCCAAATTTAAATGACATTTGGACTATAAGCCCAAGTCTCATGACAGAATCCAACTCTGTATGTGTGGTTCCTCAAGTTTTAGATACTCCCCTTTATATAAATCTCAGAGAGAAGTGTGATTTTAGGGCCTAAGATCAATAGCAGAGGACTCTCGGCATCTTACCTAACGTCTGCACAGTGTCTCTCCCGTCTCCTGCCGTGGGGCTTCCCTCCTGACACCACACTGCCTCACCCGGCACTCAGGGGTGTGCGACCCACAGGCTCGGGCCAGTAACACTCCTTAACGGTCCTCTGTGACCAACTCAACAGCCAGTGGGCAAATCCTTCCTCTGTGCTCACCCCTCATCCTTGCCTCCGAGGTAGAGTCCTGAGAAGCGTTTATAAGGCTTCTCATGGGATAATCGCATGGAATCGGGCAACCCGTCACATTCAGTGCTCGCCAGCAAAATAAAACATCTTCATATCAGCTCTCCTCCATCTTCTAGTTGACTTCTCTTTTCCCTCACTCCTAAAGCCTGGGGTTTAATCCTCTAATTGAAGCCTGGGGTTTAATCCTCTAAATGACACCTCATAAGAATTTGGCCTCAGGCTCTGACGTCTGTCTGGGGACCATTTTACGGCAAGAGGTACAAAATGTTCATGCTGGTGGAAAATAGGGGCAGGATCATGAAAATCACTGGTCTTACTTCAAAGATGAAAAGCAGGTGGCTTAAAAACACAACAAAATGACAAGTTATTAAATTATTTTAAGTACCAGCTCAGGGAAAATTCCATGAAGTTGACAATTGCACTCATCTCACACGCTAGTAAAGTCATGCTCAGAATTCTCCAATCCAGACTTCAGCAATATGTGAACCGTGAACTTCCTGAGGTTCAAGCTGGTTATAGAAAACGCAGAGGAACCAGAGATCAAGTTGCCAACATCTGCTGGATCATGGAAAAAGCAAGAGACTTCCAGAAAAACATCTATTTCTGCTTTATTGACTATGCCAAAGCCTTTGACTGTGTGCATCACAATAAACTGTGGAAAATTCTGAAAGAGATGGGAATATCAGACCACCTGACCTGCCTCTTGAGAAACCTATATGCAGGTCAGGAAGCAACAGTTAGAACTGGACATGGAACAGCAGACTGGTTCCAAATAGGAAAAGGAGTATGTCAAGGCTGTATATTGACACCCTGCTTATTTAACTTATATGCAGAGCACATCATTAGAAATGCTTGGCTGGAAGAAGCACAAGCTGGAATCAAGATTGCTGGCAGAAATATCAATAACCTCAGATATGCAGACGACACCACCCTTATGGCAGAAAGTGAAGAGGAACTAAAAAGCCTCTTGATGAAAGTGAAAGAGGAGAGTGAAAAAGTTGGCTTAAAACTCAACATTCGGAAAACGAAGATCATGGCATCTGGTCCCATCACTTCATGGGAAATAGATGGGGAAACAGTGGAAACAGTGTCGGGGCTCCAAAATCACTGCAGATGGTGACTGCAGCCATGAAATTAAAAGACGCTTACTCTTTGGAAGGAAAGTTATGACCAACCTAGATAGCATATGGAAAAGCAGAGACATTACTTTGCCAAAAAAGGTCTGTCTAGTCAAGGCTATGGTTTTTCCAGTAGTCATGTATGGATGTGAGAGTTGGACTGTGAAGAAGGCTGAGTGCCGAAGAATTGATGCTTTTGAACTGTGGTGTTGGAGAAGACTCTTGAGAGTCCTTTGGACTGCAAGGAGATCCACCCAGTCCATTCTGA
>NW_011494803.1:301873-302023 GCF_000754665.1 Bison bison bison
ACAGTGTCGGGGCTCCAAAATCACTGCAGATGGTGACTGCAGCCATGAAATTAAAAGACGCTTACTCTTTGGAAGGAAAGTTATGACCAACCTAGATAGCATATGGAAAAGCAGAGACATTACTTTGCCAAAAAAGGTCTGTCTAGTCAA
>NW_011494803.1:302123-307957 GCF_000754665.1 Bison bison bison
AAGTCCAGTACTTTGGCCACCTCATGTGAAGAGTTGACTCATTGGAAAAGACTCTGATGCTGGGAGGGATTGGGGGCAGGAGGAGAAGGGGACGACAGAGGATGAGATGGCTGGATGGCATCACTGACTCCATGGACGTGAGTCTGGGTGAACTCCGGGAGTTGGTGATGGACAGGGAGGCCTGGCGTGCTGCAATTCATGGGGTCGCAAGGAGTTGGACATGACTGAACTGAACTGAACTGAGGAGTGTCTATTCTCCAAAGTGAAAGTGAAAGTGAAAATCCCTCAGTCGTGTCCCACTCTTTGCGACCCCATGTCCATGGAATTCTCCAGGTCAGAATACTGGAGTGGGTAGTCCTTCCCTTCTCCAGGGGATTGTCCCAACCCAAGGATCAAACCAGGGTCTCCAGCATTGCAGGCGGATTCTTTACCAGTTGAGACACAAGGGAAGCCTGACCAAGGTTTAGATATTGAACCAATGGCATATATATAGCATTGCACTGGTTTGGAATGCACAAGTCTGGGAATTCAAGGGGAGAGGTAGGGTTGACTTTTCTCATCAATACTCCCAGTGGCCACTGTAGAATCTGTACTTTCTGTTCACACAAGCTTACACTCTGCCAGGGTTAGGCTCCTAGGAAGACACTACCTTCTCAGGAGATACTGCAATGTTCCTCATACTTGAAGCTCAACAGACAAATGAGTTACTACATTATCAGGGGTAATCAACCTTAATCATCAAGAGGAGCTACAGTTTCTGCTACACAGTAGGGGTGACTTGCTGGCATCTCATGGTGCATCTGTGATAATGGTGAATGGGCAAGTGCAACAGCTATATAAGCATCAAAAACAAAGGTTTAGATCTCTAAGAAATATGAAACTATCCACCAGGCAAGCAACCAAGACCGGCTGAATTGTTGTCCAAAGAGTAAGAAAAAGTCTAGAACTGACGCTGAGAGAAATCTACAGTGCACAGAAACTGCAGTGTTGGGATTACCTGCAACAACGGAGATTACTACTTGCCTCACTATCCCTCCTGCCTCAAGTCTTCTAGAGATTGTGACAGGTCATTACCTTAAGGGGCTACTGAGGAGGATGTCTGGTATTCTCAAAAAGTAAAGTCCCTGTGAAACCCGGATAGCTTACCTCATACCTGTGTTGCAGCCTCTGCAGCCACCATGAGCTTTCCCACGGCACTAGCGGGTGCCACTCAGCACCACGTGTGTGAACCCAGGAGTGTGGGTGAGTTAACACCCTTTGGGTGGGCCTTTAGCCAGCAGGAAACAACAGCTAGCAGGTAACTCTCTTCCCTTTTCTCTCCTGCACTGGAAGATCCTGAGAGGCATTTCCCGCTCTTGCAGACAAGCCCCTGCGATGCAGCAGGCCGCTGCACACGGGGCAGCCTGCTCAGTGACGCTTCCTGTCTTTCCTGCCCTCCTCTTCCGTGCCACTCGTCCTGCTCCTCACGCCTTCTCTCTAGGCCTGCACTTCCTAATGAAGTCAGAGCAGACAAACCCTCTGTCCTATGCTCTGCTATAAGGAAAAGGGAGACGAAGAGCCTGAAACCAAAATACATAAGAGTATTTTCATAAATCAGCATGAAAAAGACAGCCAACGTAACAGAAAACTGGGCCAAAGGCCTGAACAGAAGCGACATAAAGAGAAAATCTGAACAGGCGAAAACTGATGAGACAGTGCTCAGTGTGATTTGTAATCATAAGAATGCAAATTAAGATAACTAAGGCACTAAATCAAAATACTGTCGTTTGTCAAACTCATGAAGCAATTTAGACTCTCATACAGTATCAGTGGTGCTTTCAGTAGATATAATATCTTTGGGAAAAAAGCTGAGCATTATCTAATAAAGTGAAATTATGCATCCCCTATGAGCATCAATTCCACTTCTGATCATCCACCCTAGAGAAACTCACGTATACTGGGTTACAAAACAAGATGTTCAGAGCATCATTATTCGTAATAGCCAAAACTTGGAAGCAACCCATCTTTCCAGGAACAGCAGAACAGAAAAATAAATTGTGGTTTATGTTTACAATAGAGTACTATACAGCAATGAAAATAAATAGCTACAACAATACCCAAAACATGAATACGTCTTAACAACTTAATTTGAGCAAGAGAAAAAACCAAAACAGTATTACTGCATAATTTTTTATATAAAATTCAAAACAGGCAAAACTAAACTATATTATTTAGAAATGCAAACGGTAAAGGAAAGTAAGGAAGTTGATTAGCATAGAAAGGAAAGGAATATGATTAGGAAAAGAAAGGCAGGAGGCTCCTGGAGTGCTGATAATTATCTATTTCTCTATATTTATGGGGTGTTTTTGGCAATAAAAAGGTTAAAATGCAATTTTTAATTTGTTTTTTAATATGAGGTGGCCAATTTTTGGATATTACATCTTCTGTAGCAGTCAGGTTAGTAAATGCTATAGTATTTGAAAGACAAACTATTACATAAGAATCTAATCCTAATTTTTATCACCTTATAAAGTATTAAAATACAAAATAGAATGTAAATATATCTTGACAAAATAGTTAAAATAATATAACTGTCATAGTAAATACTATATATGCTTGCAAATAACTTTTATTAATATCTAGTAATTCTTTCCATCACCATTAACAATATTAAAATTCAAAACAATATATGAAATCTAAATTATGCAAGATTTCATGTAAAATCTAATATGAAAGTTGTATTTTCTACTTATTAACCAAAGCTTTTTGTTGATCTTTTCTAAACTTTACTAAAATCACTCAAATTCACTCCAACTTTCTCTGGGACTTTGTTCCTATCCTGCCTTTTCTGGCGTGACTCATCTCTCCTACTTAAGTACCATCTGTCTATTCTGAACAGTATTCAGGTTTTTTCCCTAGTGGCCTATTTATCCTTTTGGAAAGAAAAAAGTGCAGTTGTCTTCTGTCTGTAGGTACCTGTAGGAATCTGACAAAAAGAAAAACTGTACAGTTAAGGTTCAGTGAGACAGTTCTTATCAAAAGACACTAATATCCCCACTAATCAGAAATC
This sequence comes from Bison bison bison, assembly GCF_000754665.1. NCBI lineage: Eukaryota > Metazoa > Chordata > Mammalia > Artiodactyla > Bovidae > Bison > Bison bison. The sequence continues at coordinate 305,173 of NW_011494803.1, forward strand.
TTTAAAACAAATAGGTCAAAGAGGTCATGGAATTTGATTACCTGTGACTTCCAAAAAAGTCTCAGGAACACACACAAAGGCTAAATGCTTTGCTGAGGGAAGAGAAAGCGAGAGAGAGAGAGAGAGAGAGAGAGAGAGAGAGAGGATGAACGCTAAGCATCAGGAAGGGATGAACCTGTCTAAAACACTGAAAACTTCAATTTCAAAGAGCTTCACCCATTAAGGAATCAAGAAATGAGATTTATTAGCAGTTCTGCTTTGTTAATATCTTCTTAAAACGTATTTACTTTTGGCTGCTCGGGGCCTTGGCACGGCTTGCTTTCTTCCGCTGCTGTAAGCGGGCCGCTCTCCTCCAGCAGTAGTCGCTGGGCGTGCTCCTCACGGCAGCGCCTTCCCCTGCGGAGGCCAGGCTCTTGGGCGCGGGCCCAGCGGCTGCGCGAACGGGCTGAGTTGGTCGGAGCCACGTGGGCTGTTCCTGGACCAGGGATCGAACCCGTGTCCCCTGCACTGGCAGGTGGATTCTTTACCAATGAGCCCCAGGGAAACCCCTGGTTTTTCTTTCTAATGTCAATTCACAAGTTCTTAACAGGATTAATCTTTAGTGTTCTATATTTCGATATTTGGCTATTAGAAATGCTACATTAAAAAAGCAACTTACAATATTAGTGACTAATGAAGTATTTAAACCAGCACAATTGTCATAAACTTTTAGATTAATGTTAGGTACAAAAAAAAAAGGCATGCAATTTGGATCCTGAGGAACGGGGTTTAAGTCCTGGCTTTGAAACTTAACAGTCACGTGATTTGGGGCAAACTCTTCTACATGTGGAACATTCTGGGCTTCAAAGCCTTGTTAAATGGAAAGCAGTATATAAAATCTGCTACATAATTTATTAAAGTACTACCAGTGTTCATAATTACTATGCTAATTTAATTTCGTATTTAGTATTCCTGTAATATGGACACAGAAGCAAAAATCAGTCTGCTATAAGTTAATGAGTAAAAATTTTCTATATGGTATTGCCAGATACCAAACTGCACAGCCATGTGATCCCAGAGTGTAAAGTTATACACTCTCTGGAGCACCACCTCTTCATCTTTACAAAGAGAAAATGCTAAGAATTACCTCAAAAGAGCTATTATAGTGATTAAAGTGAGATGTCAAATGCTGCTATGTACAGAACCCAGAACCGTCTAACTCTTAGATGTCACTATCATTGTTCTAATTTGGATTTCGTTGCATTTTGCATGCCACCATTTTTTCTTACAGGAGTCGATTCCTAGCCTAACAACATATATTTTGTATTCTGGTCAGAATGGCACACAGCCTGTGACAGATTATGACGAGTGTTCCATTCATTCCAGCCAAGGTCAATGGCAGCATCACGGCTACACACAGCAAATCTAAGAGTGATTTAGGATCCTCCTCAACAGAGTGTTGAAACTCTTATTATCAGAAAAATGGATTACCACAGGGAAACCACACAGATTACCACAGGCATAAGTATACAATGTAGAGCAGAGGTTTATCTGCAATAAAAAGCATTAATTGTGTCATTCTGATCATAATAGCCCTGACAAGGAACATGAACAACCCACCTTCAAGGGGACTACCACTGAAACAGATGACTATGTCACTTCATTCTAAGAGCACAGCAGTTAGAATTACAGTCATGAAAAAAAAATCAAAACCAGATATGAGAAATGATCTATATTAAAAGCATGAGTGCTGAATGAATGAAGACACTGAAACCCCCAGAGCCAGGTACACGGAACAGCGGGTGGCATCAGTGTACATGGGAGCCTCAATTTTCGCAGCACTTTTAAGTGTGTTTATAAATGTTTTAGCAAGATGACACATTATGTTATTGAACAATTAAGTCAGTAAAGTACCAAGGCATTCTGATTTTCATGAAAATCACATTGGCAACCTATGAATCGTGTAAACACATCAGAGACTGCAAAGTACAAATTTAGTAGGATTCATTAAAATGCACAAAGAGATACATGGACAACTCAGGAAGTGTTTGTGTATTTCATTTTCCAAATTATACTTAGCTGTTCATTATTGTATTTATTTCTGCATAGTTTGAAATATGGACTTTTTTCATTCTGGTACACCATGATCATTTTAAGACAATTTTCATTCATTTCAATTTCATGCAGTAGGGCTTTATTTTTATGCTCCAGCCAAAAGAACAGTATGTGATACAGCTCTTATTTTAGTGACAGACATTCCATATGTATCATGTATGAAATGTTAAAAAAAATCAGAAAACATCCAGTATTTCCAGCCTGTGTAATATATGACAAGATTATAGAGTCTACTGATGTATAGTTATGTTCCATATATGATTTTGTGATAAAGTGAATTTGTTGTTTTTTGAAGAGGAGTCTGGCAGGCTACAGTCCATGGGACTGCAAAGAGCCAGACAAAACTGAGCAACTTTCACTTTCACTACAATAAAGATCTTTTTCATAGATCAAAGATGATAAAGAAATCAGAAACAAAAGAAAATGTAAACTAGATGGGCAAAAAAAATCTGACTACACTCTTACTTATTTCCAGAGGGTTCAGCAATACTGGAAAGGCATTAGCATGTTTAACTTCCAAATGAGCAGAAAACATTTCAAGAAGAGGTAATGTCTTTCTCTCCTCGAGGCCCTTCTGCCTATCCAGGAGACTTTAAAGCTCAGGAGCTCCCCCTGCGGTGCTCCAGAGAAGCATGTGCAGCTCTGCACAAAGTGCCCTCTTAGAAGTGCGGGGGGGGGCGGGGGGGGGTGG
>NW_011494803.1:308057-316085 GCF_000754665.1 Bison bison bison
GGGGGGGGGGTCCTGCTGTGCCTGGCACATGCCCTGCAAGTGCACCCCTAAATCTGAGGTGACGAGTGAGAGACAGGGCATTACTCTGATAAAGGGCCATAATGAGAAGGCTGAGCAACTTTTTAGTTCATGTTAGTTCTATCTTTATATTTCTCATATTACCCAATATAGTGCCTTGCAATATCAAACTACTAATATAAGCCCTTTAAATAATATACTGATTAATATTTAACAAATCCATATTTAAGTTTAAAAATGTCAAAGCCAAATCTGAAATATTTGTTGCCCACAATCATCTGTTATCAATGTAAATTTTGAAAATCTGGTTTACAGTTATAAGTGAGATATACAGTACAGTATTTAAATAATTGATGGTGATAATAGCATGTTTAAAGAGAGGAGACTGCAATTTTCACCTAACAACTACACTGTCATTAGTTACTTATTTTAATCACATATTAAAGTTTAACATATTTGAATTGTTATACCTATTTTACAAAAACCTCACAAGTTACCAGTTTTAAACATTATGATGACACAATTTATGAAAATACAAAGGTTTTTCAAATGAAAGAGAATAGCAAGAAAGAAAACAACATCCAAGAGTAGACAGAGAGATGTTATAGATTTTAAAATGGAATACTATGTAGTAGTTAAAAATGAACTTGCATTTCACCATCTTCAAGTTGTATTTTTCCATACTTAATTACATGAAATAGAGTTGCTTCTAACAAGTGATTTTATCATAAAACCTCTGTTCTCTAGACAGCATATAGGCTTCTGTTGACATTCATTAAATATGCAAAAAATGGGCTGTCATTCTTAATGGCATGCCTGGGCAACTACAATCCTGTGAGGTGCACTGAACAAAGCATGTTAAGAACTACCTTAAGAATGAGTTATCTGTAAACATGCCATTCACTTTCTGAATAAATCAAGAAAGTGTCAGTGTCAAAACTGATACAGTGGGTATGAACAACTTTGAAGAAAGTTCCAGAGATAATGGCAGAGCATACTTTAAAGAAGTGCTCTTTCATCAATACTTTCAATGGCATAGAGGATGATATTATTTAGAAAAAGCTGAGTATCATCTAAGTAGTGATTCAAGAAGAATTTACTCTAAATGTGAAGAGATTTTAGAAATATCTTAGCTAATTTTTCTTTTATTTTTCTTTCTACACATCGAGTGGTAAGTGATAAAATGTTCATCAAAATAAGCCTAAAAAAGCTCTTTCAATATGTCAGTTTCATTGGCAATTTTTTTTTCTATTTTATCAATACAAAAATACTGATGAGCCAAATATGGTAGCACTATATGCAAATACAAGGACAGAGCTCAAAAATATATTGTTGAAGGAAAAAAAGTAGGTTGCAAAAATATACATAGAGTGTGATCTTACTGATATAGACAGAGCTAACATAAAGTGATAACCTACGTATTTGCTGCCATATGTACATGCAGATAAACATATTAAAAATGAACTGAAAGGAAACACACAGAGCTAATTAAAGTTATTTGGGGCTAAGTGGAAGTGAAGGAATCAAAACTAGGGATAACAGGAAAATGTTATCTAATGTTGTTGTTGTTGTTGTTTAGTCACTAAGTTGTGTCCGACTCTTTTGTGACCCCATGGACTGTAGCCAACCAGGCTCCTCTGTCCATGGGATTCACCAGGCAAGAATACTGGAGTGGGTTACCATTTCATTCTCCAGGGGATCTTCCCCACTCAGGAAGTGAACCCACATCTCCTACTTGGCAGGCATATTCTTCACCACTGAGCCACCAGGGAAGCCCGTGATCTAACTGAATCATTTATAAAGTTCTACTTCTAAAATGGGAAATATACTCTTACATTACTGATATTTTTTTTCAAGTACTGCATACCTAGAAAAATTGACTGAAAGCAAATACATGTAAATATTAACCAGTGGTGAATTACCAGAGGTTAATAAAACTATCAGTCTTTATTTTTCAGTTGGACTTTTTTTTTTTCAGTTTCCACATTAGCTTCCAAACTTTTCAAAGTAAATTAACATTAGGAAACATACATTTTCAACATCAGACAGAGTAATCAGGTATGAACTTGACGACTCAGCTTTCCATCAGCGCCACCGAGCACTATGAGGCCATCCTTCAATGTCCCTCAACTCTCTTGGGAGAAAAAAATGCAGTAAATCGAAACTTCATTGCCCTAATTCCAGGAAATTTCTTTGCCAGTTTGAGACAACTGCTCTTCCTGAGAAGCAACCATTCTTTCATCTTCTACCTTGATGTATTTAAGTTGCAAACATGACCTTAAACCTTTATGAACTTGATTTTTACCTTTCTCTCTCTTGATAATCTTCTCATGTTCCAAAATGATCTGAGTTTTAATGAATAAGGTTAACCCGCTTCTCCTGAAATGTTATTCTTCTCTTCCTTCTAGAGAGAGACACATGAGGTAACGATGTTTGTTTTGAAATTCGACATGGAATCAGGGCTCATACAAGACTTAATACAGATGTGGGGGAAGGGGGTGAGAGGAAACAACTGCATTTTATCATAGGAGCTGCATCAGTTAGGTTAAGGTTTCAGGAAAGAAAATGGATTCGAACGCTTTTAAGTTAAAAAGTTAGAACAAGAAACTAAGAGTTTGAGAAATCTCTGGCCAGGCCAGTAGGGCTGGGTCCCAGGATAAGAAGGCAGAACTCTCCCCGTATCACTGTCAGGGATTCTTGGACCCCAGCTCCATGGGCCTGGACCCAGATCCACAGGCCTGGAGGTCACAGATGCCTCTGCTTCATCTCTTGACACCTACCCAAGCAGCACCCTGGCCACAGAATGAGGTAATAGAAAAAGCAAACAAGACCTCTCCACAATGCATTTGGCATTATCAACAGCACTGCAGAAACACTGCCCCCACAGTCCTCTCCCCTTCCAGATCTTATCTGAATGAATATGTAACAGGCAGGACCATCAAGTCCAGAAATTAAGTCTAAAGCAGATTGCAAAAAATCCCTAGCCTTCTCCCTTATTGGTATCATAGCAACAATACAATCAACACTGATATGCAATTAATATTCTGAAGCCATGTATTCAAGCACTCTGAATTCTGCTCTGTGTTTTAATTAAAAAAAATAAAAATTCTCAGAGGTCCACAGTGAGATAATGTTTCCTCTCTAGCTTGCTTCCTTTCTGGTTTTGGTCTCTGCCAATTTGCATGTGGAGCTGACTGTGTCATAGTCACCATCTGTTTAAATAACCTACATCTCAGAGATTTACAAGGCTGCACGTGTCTCAGCAAAACTTTCAGTTTGTGATCTAGGTCATTCAGCCTAGATTTTTTACGGAACAGTTGGCTTTCTTATAGAAATAACTGTATTTAGAATTCTGGAGTGTTCATTTTCTTTGCCAAGTTCTTGATAATCTGCATAAATTTTAATTATAATAAAGCAGCATAATGTAGGAGAAGAAGCACGGGTATTGAAGACAAGACTGTTGGTAGGTCTTTCTGGTTAATAACTAGGTTATATAACTGGCAGACTTACTTTGAATCTCAGAAAACAGTGAAAGAACTTGTTTTCTTCTGCCTTTTTAAAATACAATAATACTTTCAGTGACTTCAGAAGGCATCTTCTCATCAAGCTTGTAGTTTCCTGGAGCTGTAATTTGCTGATTTTTAAAACTAAGATGTTATCACTATTACCTGACAAACTATTAGAAGAATCATTTAAAAGTCTATCCTGTTTCAAAATTGGCCCCCTTCTATGCTGTCTGGGTAATGTCCTCATTCCATCAGTAAATCACAATCAGACATATGACAACAAAAATTTAAAAAATGGGAGGGAAGTTCAAAAGGAAGGGGATATATGTATGCCTATGGCTGATTCATGTCGAGGTTTGACAGAAAACAACAAAATTCTGTAAAGCAATTATCCTTAATAAAAAAAATTTTTTTAAAGAAATATTCAAAGCAAAAAACAATGCTACATTTGAAGTAAGGCTGTGTTAGTTTCTGGGGTGCAGCCATGTGACGCAGCTATGCCGTACACAACAGTCTGAACCTGCTCACCCCAGACCTCCAGGCCATCCCTGCCCCTCCTCTGCGGTGACCACCATCTGTGCTTTGTCTGTGAGTCTATTTCATAGACAATTCACTTGTGCCGCATTTTAGATTTCCACATATAAGTGATATCATATGGTACTTGTCTTTCTCTTTTTCATTTACTTCACTTAGTATGATAATCTCTAGATTCATCCATAGCATTATTTAATTTGTATCGTATCTTCTTCATTCATTTGTTGATGGACTTTTAGGTTGGTTCCACGTATCTTTCTGAATCATAGTTTTGTCCGGATATATGCCCAAGAGTGGGATTGCTGAATCTTATGGTCATTCTATTTTCAGTTTTTCTGAGGAACTCCATACTGTTTTCCACTGTAGCTATAGCAATGTACATTCCCACCAACAGGACAGGAGGGTCCCACGTTCTCCACACTCTCCAGCATTCGCTATCTGTACTTTCCAACAATGGCCATTCTGACTGGCGTGAGGTGGTACCTCACTGCAGTTCTGATTTGCATTTCTCTAATAATTAGTGATACTGAACATCTTTTCATGTCCCTACTGCTTATCTGTATGTCTTCTTTGGAGAAATGTCTGTTTAGGTCTTCTGCGACTTATTGGTTTGTTTGGGTTTTTGTTGTTGTTATTCAGTTTTATGAGCTGTTTGTATATTTTGGAAATTAAGCTCTGTTGGTCATATTACTAGCAAATATTTTCTCCCATTCCATAGGCTGCCTTTTCGGTTTGTTTACGGTTTCCTTTGTTGTGCAAGTGCTCACAAGTTTGATTAGATCCCATTTGTTTACTTTTGCTTTTATTTCTATTGCCTGGGTAGACTGACCTAAGAAAATATTGGTACGATTTATGTCAGAGAATGTTTTGCATAACTTCTCTGCCAAGAATTTTACGGTGTCAAGTCTTATATTTTAAGCCATTTCGAGTTTATTTTGAGAGTGTTTTCTAAATTCATTGATTTACACACAGCTGTCCAGTCTCCTAACACCACTTTCTGAAAAGACTGTCTTTTCTCCATTAGTTATACTTGTCTCTTTTGTTGAAGATTAATTGACCACTGGTGTCTGGGTTTATGAAAATACTTATTTTGAAAGACATTCTTGTGCTCTTTATAAGAACCACCTTCTAATGTTTTTGTTTACAAGCTGTATATAAAACAGACAGTTCTGTTTCTAAACTATCTGACATCAATAATACTCTAAACACAGGTTCTGTAACGCTCCTCTCCTCCAGTGGACACCTCCAGTCCACTTGGGAATTAAATCCAGTCAAGAGTAGCTCTACAATTCATTAAGTTTAGCCATTCCCAATTATATTCAACAATTCAAATAGAGCTTACAGATGCCGAGCTAAATGCCAGCATGGAAACAGGTACAAAGGACAGAAGGATAAATACCATGAAATTCTCATCCTTAGAGCACTCGACATCTATTAACGAACACACACACAAATACACAGTAAACATACATTCACATGTATGTTTGCATGTACACTGCAAACAAAAATACAATAATAATGAGTGCCATACATGAAGTATAAAAAATAAAGTTATACAGGTGCTCTTAAAAAGATGTAGTTCATTAGCAACGGGGGCCAGAATTTGTGGAATTACCCGTATTTTGACACAAAGATGGAATAGTTGTATTCTGTGATCACTAATAATTTCTGTCCTGTGAAGGGTAAAATCACTTTCAGAGACAATGTCCCTCCCTCCCTCCCTCCGGCCCATCTGTGCCTGGTTTGTGCATCCTTCAGTGTGCAGCCTCCGGCGTTATGGATCTGACGGCTCAGGGCAAAAGCTGATTGGCAGAGACAGCTTAAGATCTGCAGAAGTGGTCCCAGTGTTGCTATGGAGACAGAGCTCCTGCTTCCAGGGGGTTCAGTCAGGATGTGTCACATTCAACTGCAGTTACTGGGCCAGGAATCCAGGTCCTTCTGAACTTTAGCCTGACCTCACTCTTTCCCCCATTAGTATCCATTATCCTACCCTGACTTCTCAGGTCAACATACATGATCAGGAGAAGGGGACAAGAGAGGACGAGATGAATGGTTGGCATCATCGACTCAATGGACAGGAGTCTGAGCAAACTCTGGGAGATAATGAAGGACAGGGAAGCCTGGCATGCTGCAGTCCATGGGGTCACAAAGAGTTGGACACGACTGAGCAACTGAACAACAACAAAACATGATCAGTTCCAGCCTGACTAAACTTACTTCAAACAAAGGGAGTTGTGTGCAAGTTGTATTCATTTCAGGCAAGTGATAAAACCTCATCTCTCTGGGCAAGCCCCTGTGTTGTAACGCCCTACGGATGCCATTCACATGAGGCCGCACTCCAGTGGCGCCGTTCACTAGGGCACTCTGAAGGGTCTCCCCATTGAGGTGCCCTACCATCCTGAGATACCCTACTGCCACTGAGTTAGTGTTTCAAGGCACTGTACAGTCCTTTCTAGAACTCTCTAAGATCACTTTTTTCCTATGAAAGGAGATCTATCATACATACATATTTTTAAAATATTCTATAGTCACTTTGAAACCATCCCTTTTTATTCTCCCTCTAATTTCTTCAGAAAGGAAAGGACTGAGTACTTTTTCTGCAGAAGGCAGAGACTTCTTCTTACCAGAGATGTCTGGTAAGCCTTGCTGAGAAAATAATCAACCATAAATCCATAGCACTTAATAAATACTTATATATTTAGTTCTCTTCACTATTTATCACATAGACCTGACAGGGTCTCTGTCCATAATATTACAGTGTAATAATACAATATATAAATTGTGCATTTATTTGAATGTTATAGAAGTACATTTCTTTTAAACTTTTCTTTTTTTTATTTATTTTTTTTAATTTTATTTTATTTTTAAACTTTACATAATTGTATTAGTTTTACCAAATATCAAAATGAATCCGCCACAGGTATACATGTGTTCCCCTTCCTGAACCCTCCTCCCTTCTCCCTCCCCATACCATCCCTCTGGGTCGTCCCAGTGCTCTAGCCCCAAGCATCCAGTATCGTGCATCGAACCTGGACTGGCATCTCGTTTCATACATGATATTTTACACGTTTCAATGTAAAATGTTTAGTAATTGAGAAAGGCCTTTCTCAAATTATTCTGAACTATTTAAGTGTCACTGCAAGAGAAAACAATCAAACAAATGTTCAATTCTCCAAATTGTTTATTGAAACTCATTATTGCATAAATTTGTGAAATTCAGTGATTCTGTGGGTTTATGTTGATATCCTCTTCCCACACAAGTAGGTGTGCATGACTGTCCAGTGGAATACAAATGACTTCAAAGTTTCCAAGCATCTTTTCTATTGATCACAGTTTAAAGTGCTGTAACTATTCATACAGAAGGGAAGCAAAAGCAAAACTCTTGCCTTTGTGAACACTATCATCTCAGTTGGGAGAAATAAAGCAACCAGAGGAATGACCTAAAAACATTATTACAGCTACTGAAACATAAAGTAACAGAATAACTCAATTCTTTAAGGTCTAACACCACAGAGCTTCGCCATATATAAGCTTTCTCTCTTTCTCTGGGTAATACCACATCCTAAAATTAAGTAATTATTACCCATAATAGTTGAACATTGTTCAGTCGCTCAGTTGTGTCCAACTCTGAGACCCCATGGACTGCAGCACGCCAGGCCTCCCTGTCCATCACCAACTCTCAGAGTTTACTCAAACTCACGTCCATGGAGTCGGTGAGGCAATCCAACCATCTCGTCCTCTATGCCTCTGGCAACACTGAATTAAAATCTTTCCAGACTCACATTTGTAGATGTACATATATTTTTATATGTATGTAGCCTTATACAGGAGAAGGCAATGGCACCCCACTCCAGTACTCTTGCCTGGAAAATCCCATGGACAGAGGAGCCTGGTAGGCTGCAGTCCACGGGGTCACTAGGAGTTGGACACGACTGAGCCACTTCACTTTCACTTTTCACCTTTATGCATT
>NW_011494803.1:316185-317307 GCF_000754665.1 Bison bison bison
CCACCAGGCTCTCCTGTCCATGGGACTCTCCAGGCAAGATCACTGGCGGGGGTTGCCACGCCCTCCTCCGGGGGCCTTCCTGACCCGGGGATGGGACGCGCATCCGTTTATCTCCTGCGTTGGCAGGGCTGCTTTAGCTCTAGTGCCACCTGGTTCTCACCAATAAGAAGAGGTTTGTAACCATCTGGTCCTCTAAGCATCAATAAAAGTAAAATGACACTTCAAAGTGTATGAAATGGTACATGCAGTGTAGAAGCCAAAGTTGAGAGATACAAAGACTTCTGTAATATAAAATTAAAAAAGAAAAACGTGACTGAGTTTCATGACAAGTATTTAAAAATTCACAATTTGGCAGGGGGCGGGGTTAAATACCTAAAAACTGTATTGATTGCAAGTTAATACTGATTCTTTATCCTTTTGGAGCTGCTGAAATTTATCATTCTTTACCAAAATGGTAGTCACTGGAAATCTTCTTAGAGGTAAATTTGAAAGGAAGGTAAAAAGGGAAATAAAAATAAAATGGCTTCAAGTTAGTCGAAATTTTAACAGGCAACTGGCTGAGTGAAACATTACCTCTAATCCCAGAAAATCAGTTTGCAGGGAGTCTCTATGATGTATTATGCTCCTAATGCTTTAGGACATAACATACCCACATGCCACTGTCTTAGTCAATGGATATTTTTCAGCCAGTTGCTACAAGAACAAGCCAAGGACTTTTTTTCAACTTCTACTAGATTCCAGTTTAAGTGTTAAAAGCCTGCAGCCTCCAAAACCACAGCTGACATCTCCAGGATTCAAATACCTCATTACTCATGGAACTTCACGTGTTGTATCCATAAAATCCAGTTTCTCAAAGTTTATCATCCACATGTTAAAATCTTAATGAAAATTAAATAGTTAGGAGATAATTTTCCGATAGTATATTTTGGGGTATGTGAGGACATCTCCTGAAAATGGAAATTCAGTCAAGAGGAGATTTTCATTTAAAACTGATACTTTCAATCTAGCAAAATATTGTTTATAGCAAAAGGAACAGAGAAGGCGATGGCACCCCACTCCAGTACTTTGCCTGGAAAATCCCAGGGATGGGGGAGCCTGGTGGGCAACTGTCTAAGGGCTCGC
>NW_011494803.1:317407-355262 GCF_000754665.1 Bison bison bison
CAGGCACAGAGTCGGACACAACTGAAGTGACTCAGCTGCTAAGTCACTTCAGTCGTGTCCGACTCTGTGCGACCCTATAGACAGCAGGGATTCTCCGGGCAAGAACACTGGAGTGGGTTGCCATTTCCTTCTCCAATGCATGAAAGTGAAAAGTGAAAGTGAAGTCGCTCAGTCATGTCCGACTCTTAGCGACCCCATGGACTGCAGCCTACCAGGCTCCTCCATCCACGGGATTTTCCAGGCAAGAATACTGGAGTGGGGTGCCATTGCCTTCTCCGAACAGCAGCAGCAGCAGCAGCAGCAGCAGCAGCAAAAGGAATAGAAATATGCACTCTTAATTTGAAGACCCAATGCCTTACAGCAGGGGTCCCCAACCTCCAGGATCTAATGCCTGATGATCTGAGATGCAGCTGATGTAATAATAATAGAATGTAATGAGCTTGAATCATCCCAAAACCACACCCCCTACCTCAATCCACGGAAAAATTGTCTTCCATGAGATCAGTCCCTGGTGCCAAAAAGGTTGGGAACGGCTGCCTTACAGCCTTACAGGCAATGGCACCCCACTCCAGTACTCTTGCCTGGAAAATCCCATGGAGGGAGGAGCCTGGTGGGCTGCCTCTATGGGGTCGCACAGAGTTGGACAGGACTGAAGCGACTTAGCAGCAGCAGCAGCAGCCTTACAGCCTTGGGAGGTTAAAGAGCCAAATTCTTTTAATTGGGAAGGACTACAAGTAAGTGCTGGGATTCTCTCATAGCTCAGTCTGTAAAGAATCTGCCTGCAATGTAGGAGACATAAGTTCTGCAGGTTCGATTCCCGGGTCGGGAAGATCGCCTGGAGAAGGGCATGGCAACCCACTCCAGTATTCTTGCCTGGAGCATCTCCTGGACAAAGGAGCCTGGAGGCTACAGTCTATGAGTTGCAAGAGTTGGACACGACTTAGCGAGTAAACCACCACCACAGGTAAATGTTAACAGAAAGAGGGCCAAAACTCACATTTTTTACGGAGTTTGAATAAAGGGCCTTCTCTCTTAATATCTCTAGTGTTTATCCATGTTTATAACAGAGAAGTTATTGCTATTGTCTGACCCTTCATTAATGGAGGGAGGGGATCAAGACGGCAGAACAGGACTGCCTGGAGCCTCCTGCCGGCCGTATCTACCTCTGTGTGGCCCCAGGGGCTGCAGCTGCTGGGCTCCCCGGCCCTGGGAGTTCTCCAGGGGACCCCTCTGTAGGGGACCCCTCTGCAGGGGCTGCTGTGTGCTCTTCCAGGGGGGCTTCCCGACCCAGGGGCCCCCTCAGCAGCGGCTGCTGTGCCCTCTTCCAGGGGGGGCTTCCCGACCCAGATGCCCCCTCTGCAGGGGCTGCTGTGCCCTCTTCCAGGGGAGCTTCCCGGCCCAGGGGCTGAGCCCTCGTCTCCTACGGCTCCTGCGCTGCGGGGAAACTACCCGGAGCCACCGGGGAGCCCATGGACGCCTCCTCTGCGGCTCCAAGTTCAGACAAGCATCAAAAATAAATTTGAAAACAAAACATTCACAAAGCTGGTAGAAAACAGAACTCGATCTAAGTGAAAAGGAAATACGTAAATGACAAAATCTAGATTGCTACAAAAAAAGGTGAAGGACAGCTGCGGGGCGCAAGGAGCCGGGGCGGCGGGAGCGGGTGCAGTGCTCGTGGGAGCCAGCCCCGCGTGTCCGCAGCCAACGCCCCCCTCACGGCGACAAAGCCTCCTCACCCTCGAGGGGACCCAGGGGCGCCCCCACACCCCACGGAGCCTCCCCCACACCCAAGGGGACCGGGTGACCAGCCCACGGGCGCCCCCACACCCCACGGAACCTCCTCACATCCCCGAGGGGACCCAGGGGCGCCCCCACACCCCACGGAGCCTCCCCCACACCCGAGGGGCCCAGGGTGACCAGCCCCAGGGGCGCCCCCGCACACCCCGAGGGGACCGGGTGACCAGCCGCAGGGCTCCAGGAGCAGTCATGTCCAGGAGGGTCCCCAGAGCCAGAGCCTGGGGTGCAGAGCTGGCCGCAGCATCATCAAGCTCTTCCGCCTCTTTCTCACACTCAGAGGGGAGAGAGGCACAAGAGGCTCTAAACCGTCCTAAACTCAAAGACAAAGGTGGAAACACAACGCGGAACTATCACATGAAAGAGAGACCCAAATAGGACGCACAAAAATAACCCAGTCCATAGAAGAGAAAAGAGAATAAAAAGAAATAATATATTCAGTAAAACAAATCACCCTTCATGTATATCATACACAGAAAACCAAAAGGAGATCTTAGAAATGACCCCAAAAAATTTAAATTAAAAATTGGATAGGCTAAGAAACAAAAGAGAGGTAACAGTGAATAGTTAGAGAAATAAGTGCATATGTCCATAAAATACTTGTACAAGAATGTTCATAGTGATTTTTCTCAATAGTCCAAAAGCTCATCAGTAAGTCTGGACAAACAAATTATATTCATATAATGACACACTTCTCACAAAGGAACAAACCACTGAGACAGGCAACACCATGAGAAAAAGCCTCACAGAAAAAAACCAGATGCAAAAGAGTGAACTGATTCCATGCATGCGAAGTTCAAACCAGGCAAGCTCTTAGAATGGTGGTCTCCAGTGAAGGGCAGAGACTGCCTGGAAAGGGGCCCCAGGAGACCTCTTGGAATCAGACCACTGCTCTGTATCTTAATTAGTGTTAAGCACTTGGGATCTGTATGCTTTATTTTTACAGCATTTTATTTATTTGGCTGCACTGGGTCTTCGTTGCAGAGCACGGGATCCCTGATCTTCCCTGCGGTGTGCAGACTCTTCTTTGTGGGATGTGGGATCCAGCTCCCTGACCAAGGGCTGAACCTGGGCTCCCTGCACTGGGAGTGTGGAGTCTCAGCCACTGGACCTTCAGGGAAGTCCTGATCTGTACATTTTAAGGTATATAAACTCAGTTTAAAACAGTGAGGATGTCTGCTGTAAAACTGAGCAAAGAAAGTATATAAGAAAGCAGCAAAAGAAGAAAAAAAATCAGAGCCTGAAAGAAAAACATGGAGACCTCAATGATAGATATAAATCTTTAAACACTTATATAATCATAATTCCTGAAGCAGAATAGATACGGCCAACTGGAGGAAATGTTTCAAAAAAATTAACAGAACATTTCTCAAATATAAATAAAGACATTAGCCCTCAAAATCAAAGAGATGATAAGTACAGAGGATATAGATTACAGTTAGTCTGGGAACACTAAGAATAAAAAGAAAGGAAAAAAAAACCCATTAAGCTTCCATTATAAACACTGAAGAAAACAAAATCAGTATTAGGTTTAAACAGAATTCTCAATAATAATTGATACAAGAGGATAATGGAAACGTATATTTAAAGTTATGAGATACACTACTTTGAACTTAAAATTTGATGCTCCTAAGCTATATAATTTGTATGTAAAAGCAAAATAAAGATATTTTCAAGTATGTGAAACTCAAAGGTTATCACTCTCAGACACTAACTAAAAGAATTACTGCAGGAGATACTACAGGAGAATGAAAAACAAATACAAGAGGAAAATGGAACATGGAAGTATGGTGAGCAAAGGAAACAGTAAATTGTAAGGTTAAGTGCACATAAAGGCAAATTATAAATTTTTTAATTGCAATAACAAATTTTAATTTAAATCCAAGGTGCAATCAACATGGGAAATGTTAAGGAAAGAAAGGAAGGAAAAACTGAAAGTTTCCTTAGATTCTGGTCTTATCTGGAGAGACTATAGCTTTTGAATAACTCATCACTGAAAGTAAAATGAGAGTTTAAACATTTGTTAAAAATGAAGCTTTTCCTACTAGAAAGAAGAAGGAATATAGTTTTGAATCATTATCAGTTCAAATCTAGCCAGTGCCAGTATTTTGTCAGGACAATTCAGTTATTTTTTTTAAATCAAATTAGTTGCCAACACTTAAAAATAGAAGTATTTACATAAAATCCAGATGGTTTGGCAAACCAATTTCAAAAAAAAGGAGGAAGGGAGAAGAAACAAAGAATAAAAAAGGGAACACTAAAAATGGTTGTGAGGTTTATAAAAAATGATAGAACATTATGAGAAGTTTTACCCAATACATTTGAAAATTGAGGCAAATAATTTTATTAGGAAAACATTATCAAAATTGGCATAAAATAAGAGACATTAAAAAGTTCAAAAATAATAGAAAGATGGAACATATCTACCCTCAAAAAGTTAGCTGTTAAAACAGTTTGAATGAATTTCCATACTCCTTTCAGCAGAAGATAATTTCCAGCTTGCAGCAACTGTTCTGTGGTATGGAAAAAGTGAAAAGGCTATCATAATTATTTTATAATGCTAAAATAACTCCTATGCCAAAGCCAGCAAGGGCTATATGAAAACAAGTCAATTTTCTCTACAAACATATAGTAAAAATTTTAAAGGAAAAATAGTAGCAACTTGAATCAACTATACTTCAATAAAATGTATAAAAATCCTATAAAAATAGTAGCAAATCAATTTCACCATGACAAAATATTTATTCCAAGAATGCAATAGTCTTTCAATACTAAAAATATATTAGTGCAATTCACTGTAATACATTCAAAAGGAGAAAAAAACCCACAGGAGGACCTCAGGCAACATTATACAGCTCCCATCTCTGATTAAAACAAAAACAAAACTCATAGCAAACTAAGAATACAAAGCAAACTAAGAAACGTTCTTGACTCAATATGGAAGCTACAAGAAAACAAGAATAATCACATTTACTGGTGAAATCTAAGGCCGGGAATAAGAAACGGATACCCCTGTCTCTTCTGTTATCCAACAGCATGCTGAACTTTTTCAAGTTGGCTTATAAGTCAAGAAAAAAGAAAAGAGTGATGTAATATTGAAAAGAAAATTAATTGTAAGGCTGAAACTAATGGTTTCCTATGCAATCATACTTTCTCTTTCTTCTTCAGTAAATAATTCCAGTTTGCCTAACAGACGAACATTGAGAAGTTAAATACAGCACTGGTAAGGTGTGTGAGACCCAAGGAAACATACACTTCCACAGGGGCGGGGGCACACCCGTATAGCCTTTTTAAAGGACTATTTCCCCTGCCTATTAAAATCTTAAATATTCATACATGTTAGCCCAGAGATGCTCCCTACGAGAATCCCCCCTAAATACACTCACTGTATACACGGAGATAAATAAGAAAAAACTCACTTGACATTGCTTGTCATTATGTAACCTTGGAAACATCCTAGATGTTCAGCAGAAAGGAACAGTTAAATAAACTTCCATATTAATCATTTATTCACAAATATTTTTGAACACCAATTATGGGACCAGCTACTATAATAGGTCTTGGGAATGTATCAGTGAACAAACTCTGAAAGTAAGTTCTACATTGTAGCGGAGGAAGACAGACAATGAAGAAATGAGTCTAGTGTATGCCAGATGTAGGTGTTAGGGTTAGGTGTTAGGAAGAAAAATAAAGCAGGTTAAGGAGACGCAGACTAAAGAGACAGAGAAAAAAAAAAGGAGAGGAGAGAAGCTGAACTGGAGGTAGCTGGAGATGGAGAGGAACAGCAGAGAGCTTTGAAGAGGAATCTCCAGGTGGAGACCTGAATGAAGTAAGGGAGTGAAGCAAGAAGATACCCAGGGATGGAGCGTTTCAAGCAGGAGCCAGGGAAGCAAATATGCTCAGCATGTTCCAGAAACATTAAGGCACAGCTAGTGGGCTGGAAAGGAGGCCGTAAGGAAGACAGAGAGATGGGGTTGCATACTCCATGATCCCATCAGGGAAGGACACAGGACTTCATTTTCAGCTGACTGGATACCATGCAGCTGTGCGTCCTGGTAAGAGTCTGCAGAACACACAGACTAACAAAAAAAGGTACAGGATAGTACACGTCTGTAACATCTTGCATATTAAAACCAAGACAAATACAAGACGAGCTGAAGTGTCCTGTGTGTGTGTGTGTGTATGCACATAAACACGGTTTTTAAAAACTGGAAGGATACACTCCAAAGTGGAAGCACACTGGGGCAGCTCTGGAATGGGAGAAGCAGTCAAGAGAGATTTCAGTAAACCTATCTACACATGTTTAATTTCTTCAGAATGAGAAAGAATACATGTATTATTTGTTACATTGAAAATCAGACAAAGAAAAATACTGATCATCTTTAACCATTCAGCAAAACGTTGTATCCTGAAAGAACGAGCACTGTGGCTATACTCTTCTCCAGATGGGATCTTTGAAATATTACAAGTAAATTTCTATATAAATGGTATGTGAGTATGATAATTACCCATAAAAAGTGACCTTTTCTGGAAAATTCGACCTGACTCTCATTTGTGTGTGTGTGTCCTGTGAAAGGTGTTATACTGTCAGCAGGAGAGAGTACGAAACACATGATGAAAGAAGAAGTGATGATGAAAATCTGAGTGAGGATCTCTGCAAAGTGACAGTCATACAATTTACTTACGCAATAACATATCCAACATGACAAAAGTTTCTAGGCTTATAGAAAGGTGAGTCACAGTGAGGAAGCTTTTCCAAAGATTCCTGACTCAGAGAAGCACAGAAATAGACCTAGAACCTGTGAATGTCCATTAGAAAATAGCCCTTTAGATGTATACCGATAGCTAAGAAACCACGGTCCAATAAATCATACCTAAATGCATCAGAGTGAGGAAAAGTGATATATACAATATAAGGATTGGGTGCAGAAGGCTCTAGACAATTAATTTTCTTACTGCCAACTATTTCATAAACACTGTGCAGAGAGACAAAGATACACAGATAAATGACAAAATGTTTTTAAAACAATGGCTTCTTCAAAAGTTTTCTGTAAACTCTTTGGAAATACTCATGACTGTTTCTACCAAAGCCACAT
This sequence comes from Bison bison bison, assembly GCF_000754665.1. Lineage (NCBI taxonomy): Eukaryota > Metazoa > Chordata > Mammalia > Artiodactyla > Bovidae > Bison > Bison bison. The sequence continues at coordinate 324,298 of NW_011494803.1, forward strand.
TTCCCATTAAAGAATTTAATTCCTTCAATCTGGCACTCAGGCATTTTGCAACTTTGTTGAAATACTTGAATAATTTTATTTACAACATTTCCAAGTAATTATCTTAATTACAAAAACTGAAATCTGTAACATTATCTAATTTCTAATTTGCAATCATGGCAATCAGTGCATGACATGAATATCTTAAGTCAAGTGTTAAGTTTTATGTCAACTTAAGCTGTAGTCTCTCATGATTGTGGTCCCAAAATATATTTTTCAAATCCAGCCTAGGTTCCTGACACTTAATAACTGTATGTCCTTTGGAAATTTATTTAGCTACTCTGTGCTTCAACCTCCCTCTTGAGTTATTATTACAGTAATCACAATTTTTTTGTGAGAATCATATTAAGTGGTTACCTAATATATGAAAATGCTTAACACCGTCATTGGCATCTGCATGTTGGTTCCCTTCCCTACAGCATAACACAGATGAGGATTGAAAAGAAAGAGAGGAGGGAGCATGGACAGAAGCAACAGTGATTCTGAAATTCTTCTAAAAGACCCAGTGAAGGCCTTCCCTGGTGACTCAGCGGTAAGGAATCCGCCTGCAATGCAAACGGAGACGCAAGTTAGACACTTACATTGGGAAGATCCCCCGGAGAAGGGAATGGCAACCCCCTCCAGTGTTCCTGCCTGGGAAATCCCATGGACAGAGGAGCCTGGCGGCCTACAGTCCACCGGGTCGCAAGAGTCAGACACTGCTGAGCGACTAAATAACAACAAAATTCCTTCTAAGAGTTTACGGGTTGAGAGACACTCAAAGAAGACTCGCTAGGGCAGCTAAAAGATAAAACATGGCTCGATGGGTGGGCTGAGTTAGAGCTCCGGGACCCCTGTGTCCTCTACGAGGGCTCGCAGGGGGCCCAGGAGAAGACGAGGAGGTGCTCATGGGGCGGGAAGTGGGAAGAGGGAGTCGCTCAGTCGTGAGACTCTGCGACCCCGTGGACTGCAGCCCACCAGGCTCCTCCATCCACAGAATTCTCCAGGAAAGAGTGCTGGAACGGGTTGCCATTTCCTTCTCCAGGGGATCTTCCTGACCCAGGGATGCAACCTGGGTCTCCTGCACTGCAGGCAGGTTCTGTAGCGGGGCTGGAGTGGGACCAGATGAGCGGTGTGCAGGGGCTACGTGAGCAAAGGCAGAGAATCCGGGCCGGCGTGGCAGCTGTCCTCGCTCATGTGGAGCCCACACTGTAAGTCAGGCAGACAGACTTCAGCAGCCACCAGTCCCAAAAGCAAACCAAGCTGGCCCTTGCACAGCAAGGACCCAGCAACTGCCAAAGGCCGTGCACTGGTTACGTGACTCTCGGCAGTCCCATCCCTCACACCACCAGATGCCTTCTATTAAAGAAGGAAAGGAAGAAATACCTAAGAGATTGAATACTTTACTTGAAAAAGACTGAGCTAACCAAAATAGGTTATTTAAATCAGAAGATAATATGATACAAAAAAATGTCAAGTTTAAGGCTTACCTTTTCCATTCCCCCCAGTCAAACCCAGCACAAACTCCACTACTCAACGCAAATCAGCTCAAAAACAAGACATTCTAAGTATCTCCGATTTCTCAGCAAACATCCACACAGTGTGCAAATTTCAATGCACAGAAACACTGGAAGTATCGCTTTAAAGTTGTCATCATTGATACACATGAAAATACTTTTTTCACTTTATTTCTCCTAGTTGCATGCCTCTTAAATCCTCAAATAATTCTTGCTTTTAGATTTTTCCTTTACTGCTTATCATTATTTGTATGTTAAATCCTTTCTTAAACTGATGTAATTGAAAATGTATATATTTAACTTCTATCATTTTTCCTTTTAAATGAATCCCTATGTTCCCTTAATTCGACTTTTTCCTGCTCTACATGTCATTTCTTTTTTTTTAGTATCTTTCAAGTTTAGAAGCAGCTAGAAAGGAACACCTAGTGAGTCATGTCTCATCAAAATAGGAGCAAAAAGAAATTATCCTTGACATTCCACACACCACACATCAGCCTTCTCAGCTGCTAAATCACAGCATAAATGTAAACAGCATGATTTCCACCACCATTCCCATTTCCTTCACACTTAAATTTTCAGAGTTAAAGTTTAGCTGCCCCAAAACTTGTTGCACAAAAGTTCAAAAGAGCTTGCCTTTTCCTCATTAATTTCCTGCAAATAATAGGATTTCTGTACCCAATATAACAGTTCACCCAGTAAAGCTGAGTGAGGCGTATACGGTGAACCCCTGCACCTCCCTTTCAACCCTGCTTTTGGACCGTAGCCCGCCAGGCTCCTCTGTGCATGGGATTCTCCAGGCAAGAGCACTGGAGAGGGTTGCCATGCCCGCCTCCAGGGGACCTTCCCGACCCAGGGGTCCAGCCTGCCTCTGTGACATCTCCTGCCCTGACTACCAGCACCACCCAGGAGGCCCCTGAACCTACGGCTGCTCTAAAAATATTAAGTGTTAAAACAAACAAACAAAAAACAGAGCGGGGATTATTCATGGACTGGAAACCCAAAACCCTGCTGGTGTGACAATTCCAGCCTCACTTTTCCTATTGAAATCTGTTTCAGCTTCCCCTTTTCTCCTAAAGGATGAACACTTGTATGTGTCATTCCAATCTGAATCCATCAAACCCCTTTTCTATTCCAGCTCTATCACAAACACACCTCTGTAGTTGAACAACAATTAAGATCCTCTCAAAGTAGCTTTCAAGGAATTACTCATTAAAATATACCTTAGCAAGAAACAAAAAATCAGTACTATGTTCACTGGAAGAAAAACATATAAAAGGAGAATTGCTGATCCCTAATGGACCTAATAATTTCACGAATCTGGAAGCTCCCTTTACTACAAGAAGAGTCAACAGAATGAGCTGCAGAGGGCCTACCTCCAGCCTTATCAGGTGCCTCTGACAGTGAAACATACTGGGCCTAATTACAGCACTCTACGTGCTGAGTGTGGAATTCCCACTAGGATTCTCTTGGAAACCACTGACAACCTCACGGGTAGAGAAGAGAATACTGAGGAAAAATCACTTCTACTAATCAGTACTGTTTGTTACACAAATAGTACAGTGGTCTGTAACTTTCTAAATCAGCTAGAATATGTGCACAACATAGTCATCAGTATTCTTGCCAATACCTCCTAAATCAAATACAATATATAAGTCATACTAGTGCTGATGGTGTTAGAACTTACTCTGAGGACACTGTGTTCGTAATATGGAGTATTCTAATTCTATTATCCCCTACACCCTTCAGAACCAAGATCCTCAATACAGAAAACACAGATGTAATATACAAGAGATAAAATAAGAGCCACATAGTCCTAAATCTGAATTATGAGTATTAGTGTTAATTTATATATATTTATTATATATATGGGCTTCCCTGGTAGCTCAGTTGGTAAAGAATCCACCTGCAATGCAGGAGACCCCGCTTCCATTCCTGGGTCAGGAAGATCCCCCGGCGTAGGGATAGGCTACCCACTCCAGTATTCATGGGCTTCCCTGGTGGCTGAGCTGGTAAAGAATCTCCCTGCAGTGCAGGAGATCTGGGTTCAATATATATTTATTATATATATATAATGAAAAAGCCTAGAAACAATGGAAAATTCTGTCTCAACAAGCACTACTGGGCCCAAATTATGATCCTGAAACAGCATTTACCACTTTAAAGAAACAGAACTTTTTGGATAAATGATTGATCCCAGGTCTGGGATAAGAAATGTGTAAGAGCCTAGAATATCTTAAGAAATGAGGGAACAAGGAAGCTATCAAAGACTATCAGGGTCATTTCAAAAGGACTTAGGAGCCAACCTAAAGAGCATCCTACTGGCAGAAAATGGGGAGTGAAGATAACAGCTGGGACAGCAGGCAGAACCAGAAGAGGACGAGGCTTCTGCTGTTGCTGTTCAGTCATTAAGTCAGGTTCCAGTCTGCAGCCCCACGGACTGCAGCACGCCAGGCTCCCCTGTCCTTCACTATCCCCCAGAGACAGTGTAAACTCATGTCCATTGCATTGGTGATGCCATCCAACCATCTCATCCTCTGTCATCCCCTTCTCCTCCTGCCTTCAATCTTTTCCAGCATCAGGGTCTTTTCCAATGAGTCAGCTCTTCACATCAGGTGGCCAAAGTATTGAACTTTCAGCTTTAGCATCAGTGCTTCCAATGACTATTCAGGACTGATTTCCTTTCAGTTCAGTTCAGTTCAGTCACTCAGTTGTGTCCGAGTCTTTGCGACCCCATTAACTGCAGCTCGCCAGGCCTCTATGACCATCACCAACTCCCAGAGTCCACCCAAAAACCCATGTCCATTGAGTCAGTGATGCCATCCAACCATCTCATCCTCTGTCATCCCCTGCTCCTCCTGCCCTCAGTCTTTCCCAGCATCAGGGTCTTTTCAAATGAGTCAGCTCTTTGCATCAGGTGGCCAAAGTATTGGACTTTCAGCTTCAACATCAGTCCTTCCAATGACATTCAGGACTGATCTCCCTTAGGATGGACTGGTCGGATCTCCTTGCAGTCCAAGGGACTCAAGAGTCTTCTCCAACACCACAGTTCAAAAGCATCAATTCTTCGGTGCTCAGCTTTCTTCACAGTCCAACTCTCACATCCATATATGACCACTGGAAAAACCATAGCCTTGACTAGACAGACCTTTGTTGGCAAAGTAATGTCTCTGCTTTTCCATATGCTGTCTAGGTTGGTCATAACTTTCCTTCCAAGGAGCAAGCGTCTTTTAATTTCATGGCTGCAATCACCATCTGCAATGATTTTGGAGCCCCCCAAAATAAAGTTAGCCACAGTTTCCACTGTTTCCCCATATTTGTCATGAAGTGATGGGACTGGATGCCATGATCTTAGCTTTCTGAATGTTGAGCTTTAAGCCATTTTTTTCACTCTCTTCTTTCACTTTCATCAAGAGGCTCTTTAGTTCTTCTTCACTTTCTGCCATAAGGGTGGTGTCATCTGCATATCTGAGGTTATTGATATTTCTCCTGGCAATCTTGATTCCAGCTTGTGCTTCCTCCAGCCCAACGTTTCGCATGATGTACTCTGCATATAAGTTAAATAAGCAGAGTGACAATATACAGCCTTGATGTACTCCTTTTCCTATTTGGGACCAATCTGTTCCATGTCCAGTTCTAACTGTTGCTTCCTGACCTGTATACGGGTTTCTCAAGAGGCAGGTCAGGTGATCTGGTATTCCCATCTCTTTCAGAATTTTCCACAGTTTATTGTGATCCACACAGTCAATATTCAGGACTGATCTCCTTTAGGATGGACTGGTTTGATCTCCTTGCTGTCTCAGGGACTCTCAAGAGTCTTCTACAACACCACAGTTCAAAAGCATCAATTCTTCAGTGCTCAGCCTTCTTTATGGTCCAACTCACATTCACGCACGTCTACTGGAAAAACCATAGCTTTGACTAGATGGACCTTTGTGGGCAAAGTGATGTCTCAGCTTTTTAATATGCTGTCTAGGTTTGTCATAGCTTTTCTTCCAGGGAGTAAGCGTGTTTTAATTTCTGCTGCAGTCACTGTATGCAGTGATTTGGGAGCCCAAGAAAATATTATCTGTCACTGCTTCCACTTTTTCCCTGTCTATTTCCCATAAAGTGATGGGGCTAGATGCCCTGATCTTAGTTTTTTTTCATGCTGAGTTTCAAGCCAACTTCTTCACTATCCTTTTTTACTAGGTTTTGGGAAGTATCGATATTTAATGGACAAGTAGAGAATACTTTACTGGAGAAGAAAGAGACTAAGAGTCAAAGGTAAAAGAAAACAGAGAGGATGTTATATCATGGAAACTAATGGAAAAAAGTGTTTCAAGGACAGAATGGTCATCAGTTTCAAATATTCCAAGAATTCAAATAAGGTAGGAATTGAAACATATCCAGTTGATTTAGTACTTTGACACTCTTACCCGGGGCTATGGTATTAATACACTGGTACATGGCTCAACTAAAATATATGAACACAATATATAAACAGAACATCACAGGGCTAGACGTGCGATTTGTATGGCAAAATATTTCTGAGACAAGTATGATTCAATCTGGTGTGTGTGACATGTGTGTGTGAGTGTGTCTTAGAAGAGGGGGAAGGAGTAAGAGGCTTACATAGAAAATTAGTCCAACTATGCCAATCTGTGAAGGCCTAATGAATAGCAAGACAGTAACTCATAAAAAATAAAGACCAAGTTCAAGTCTGGATGTTTCAACTCTGCCAAAAATGTGAAACACTTTGAAGATTCACAGATATAGTGAACATGCCTTCAAACCCGTAAGAATAGTTAAAATGGACCCCAAAATCTATTCCTGATGTAACCTACAGGAAGAGATAGCTCATGCGTATAAAAGGTAAAAAAGTCTAGGTTTGAAGAATAGATCAACTCTAATTCAGGATAAATGTGTCCCTTGTGGGTACAAAATGGTGTCTCCACATGTGTCCTGAAAATATTTCTTTAGGGAAACTACCACACTCTCAGTTCAGTTCAGTTCAGTCGCTCAGTCGTGTCTGACTCTTTGCGACCCCATGAATCACAGAACGCCAGGCCTCCCTGTCCATCACCAACTCCCAGAGTTTACTGAGACTCACGTCCATCGAGTCAGTGATGCCATCCAGCCATCTCATCCTCTGTCGTTCCCTTTCTCCTCCTGCCCCCAATCCCTCCCAGCATCAGAGTCTTTTCCAATGAGTCAACTCTTCGCATGAGGTGGCCAAAGTACTGGAGTTTCAGCTTTAGCATCATTCCTTCCAAAGAAATCCCAGGGCTGATCTCCTTCAGAATGGACTGGTTGGATCTCCTTGCAGTCGAAGGGACTCTCAGGAGTCTTCTCCAACACCACAGTTTAAAAGCATCAATTCTTCGGCGCTCAGCTTTCTTCACAGTCCAGCTCTCACATCCATACGTGACCACTCTACCAAACCATCATTCTATTACCTCTGGACTTCCTTTCACAAAAGGCTGCTAACGACTGGTCTGCCTGCTCAACTCTGTCTTCGCTCCAATCTATCCCGCTAAAAGACGTCTAGCCTACACTGCTGAGACTGTGCCCGGCTCAGAAAACCCCAGGGGCTCCATCACCTACCAAAACCTTTCAGGGCTTTCCAGCTAGAGAACTTCCAGAACTTCCATCTGAAAAACTCCTTTGACTTCCCTTGCCATTTCCTTTATATGTGCCATTTCCTCCATCTGTCAAAACTGACACAGTTATTAAAACCCAAGAGGAAACTCATCTATTAAAGGAGCATTTCCTGTTCATCTCCTCTCTGCATGACTGCTCCTTTTTCTGGACTATTGTGTCATTTGTTGTCTTTTTAGTGAAATTTATATGATACATCTTTATTTCATGTTTATCAGACTACAAAGTTTATCTCTCCCTACAAAATTTCACATTCCTTGAAGCCAGGGCAAGCATCTTACTCTCATGTGTACACTCCATAACAAGCAGTAAAAAGCTTGAGTGTGTGCCTGCTGGATAAAGCCTTATTAAAGTGAATAAATAATATGTGTATAATGAGAGGAGCTAAATTTTAAGAGAGTCCTTGGAAACAGACATAGAGTATACTTATAGGGCTTCCCAGATAGCGCTAGTGGTAAAGAGCCTGCCTGCCAATGCAGAAGATGAAAGAGATAGGAGTTTGATCCCTGGGTTGGGAAGATCCCCTGGAGGAGCGGATGGCAACCCACTCCAGTGTGCCTGCCTGGACAATCCCATGGGCAGAGAAGCCTGGCGGGCTACAATCCACGGGTCACAAAGAGTTGGACTTGACTGAGCGACTTGGCATGCATGCATACTTAGAGGACCAAAATTATCTGACTACCCATGAATATTATGGAGAAGGCAATGGCACCCCACTCCAATACTCTTGCCTGGAAAATCCCATGGATGGAGGAGCCTGGAAGGCTGCAGTTCATGGGGTCACTGAGGGTCGGACATGACTGAGTGACTTCACTTTCGCTTTTCACTTTCATGCATTGGAGAAGGAAATGGCAACCCACTCCAGTGTTCTTGCCTGGAGAATCCCAGGGACGAGGGAGCCTGGTGGGCTGCCGTCTATGGGATTGCACAGAGTCGGACATGACTGAAGTGACTTAGCAGTAGCATGAATATCATCAATGCATTTTGATTCTCCAAAGTTAAATATAAATCTTAAAAGACAGCTTGATAAGCAAATGCCCAGATAAAGACACAAACCAGCCAGTAAGCTATCTATGTATGCTGCTGCTGCTGCTGCTAAGTCACTTCAGTCGTGTCCGACTCTGTGTGACCCCATAGACAGAAGCCCACCAGGCTCCTCCGTCCCTGGGATTCTGCAAGCAAGAGTACTGGAGTGGGTTGCCATTTCCTTCTCCAAAGCATGAAAATATAGACCCATGCAAAACTCATTTTTGATTCCCAATCAACATTGCATTGGACCTGGTAGACAATAGGACATCAATAAGTTATATTTATTTAGAAAACTGAGTAATTAACTCACTCAAGTTTCTACTGAGCATATCAATGTTCTAGGAGTATTCTCGCCACTTTGGTTACAGCAGTATATAATTACAGGCAAGATCTTTGCTTCGTGGGGCTTATAGTCTCAAAGCAACTCACCAAGCAAAACAAGGAGACAAACAAGAGAACTTCCAGGTAACTATAAGTATTAAAATGAAAATTAAAGCAGAATGGGAGGAAGGGGACTAACACAGACTGGGTGGTCAGAGAATCCTCACTGATGAGAGGACATTTGTTCTGAGAGATGATTGGGAATAATAAGCTTGCCACACAAAGATCCGGTGGCAAAGCTGTCCAGGGAGAAGGAGCAGTAATAGGCTTGGCAGGTTCAAGGGACAGAAAGGACAGTGTGCCTGGGCCTGTGGCCCAGGGGAGAGTGGTAGGAAGTGAGGGCTTAGGTGGGTGGGCACAGTATAGAGTGCACTGAGCTCTGAGGGTCACAGTTTGGAATTTATTTTGAGTATACTGGGAAGCAATGGGAGAGTTTTACAGACATTAAGAACAATGTGGTCTGGTTCATATTTTTAAACACTTACTCTGTATAAAGATAATATATTAGAGAGGCCAAAAAAACTGCTATAATGCATCTGAGATGTGAGAGGCTTGCTTGGAATTGTGCTGAGACAGGGAGAGCGTTGGTGATGGGGTCTGGAGAGGCAGCCTAGTGCAGAGCCATGTGGCGGCAAAGAACTGCAGCAGAACGGCCACAGAAGGAGTGAGTCGAAGTGTTTCCTAAAGAGTCCCAGTTACTGACTGTCCCCGGACAGGCTTTCCTGACCACTCCACTCAGTACCCTGATGAGCTCATATATTTCCTTTATCTTCCCCACTTCATGCAAACTTAATATAAAATGTCAGGTCACAATGAAAATTATGATATATGTAATATAGTTAAAAGATCAGTACTGCCTTGAGATCACTAGCTGTATTTATGAAATTGATTTCACATAGCAGACATGGGAAACTAAGTCAAACACCGTTTCCACCAAGTGCAAAAGAAAAATCTGGTGTAGTCAAGAACTACCCTTGAGAGAGTACCTTTTAGAAAGGCACTGATGCTGAACTGTGATCTCTGTCGTCTTACTGCTCTGCCTGCTTTAACTCACCTGCCTTCTGGATTTCTGTGATTCGCTTAGACTAGAAACGATCCAGCTAGAGTGCTAAATTATTATTGTCCATGCTACAAAAAAGACTTATCCTAATGGGTACTTCCACAGTAAAGAGAAAGCCATAATACAAATCAATCAAATCACAAATATTTGCCTGTGTGCTAAATGCATACACCTTTAACAGAGTGATAATTGCAAAGCATTTATTTTGAAGTGCTTTTTCATTTCTCCTCAAAATGACATAACCTAAGAGAGAAATTATTCACAATTGTAGCATATTATTAGGCTAAATATATATAAATTGTATTAATAATGGTACCTGCCCTATTGCACAACCCATTTCACTGTTATTGATGGAATATGAAAAGCCACATGAAAGCAAGTTAAGTGGGTCATTATTTACCTTTTAGATTATGCTAACCCATCTAACCAATACAGACTTAAAATTGTTTGCTTACACTTTAGACAGATTTCTTCCTGACTACAGTCTCCTGACATCCCTTTCCTTAGAGAATTTACTTTAGAAAATCTGACACATATTCAAAACAATAATACTGAGTTATAACCAAAAATATTGGCACATGTAAGATTACCAAGCAAGAGCTGCAGATGAAGACAAGGAGGCTGAGGGGGTGCCTACACTCCAGGGAGATACGAAGAAGGAAGCACCAGTGAAGGAGAGAGGAGGGCCAGTGAGGGATGGAGGGCATTTTACCAGAGACAAGGTGTAAGTGGGGCCAACAGAAAATGTTCTGTATGATCAAAGCCGTTAAATGCCAGAAAGAAGTCAACAAATATAAACAATAGAAACAGTTCTGTTAAATTTCTCTAATAAAAGGAGACTTAAGTGTCTAAGTTTTAGTGACCTAGTAGGGAAAGAAAAGACCCTGATGCTGGGAAAGATTGAGGGCGGGAGGAGAAGGGACGCCAGAGGATCAGATGGCTGGATGGCATCACCCACTCAATGGGCACGAGTTTGAGTGAACTCCAGGAGTTGGTGATAGACAGGGAGGCCCGGCGTGCTGCAGTCCATGGGGTCGCAGAGAGTCGGACACGACTGAGCGACTGCACTGAACTAACTGAACTGACCTAGTAGGGCAGAATCAGTTTTCCCTGGTGGCTCAGAGTAAAGAATCTGCATGCAGTGTAGGAGACCCAGGTTCAGTCCCTGGGTTGGGAAGATCCCTGGAGAAAGAAATGACTACCCAATCCAGTTTTCTTGCCTGGAGAATCCCACGGACAGAGGAGCCTGGTGGGCTACAGGACAGTACAGAATCAAGACTGACCCAGGTAGAGAAAAGAATGAGAGACCAAGATGAAGAGAAAACAAGTGGAGTGATTTTTCCTTCAAGAATGTTAGCCATAAAACAAAAAAGGAGATACACTTATTTTGTCCTTTAAAATGTTTTTCAGCTATTATTTATGGTAATATTAAAAGAATTTATAGACAACATACAAGAGTATATAATTGATAGCTTCTTGCAAAATGGCTTATAAATTGAGCTACTTTCTTCATAATTCATCTAAAGGTTTCAAGAATGCTTTATGTTGCTTTTGATTGATCTTCAATTGGCACTGCTTCCTAACACATCAGTTTTATATTCTTCTACTCCCAGAACCTGTCAACTTGTTAATGATCTATAAAATCCCACTTTCACACCCTAAAGGAGTTCACTCTTAAATGAATGTCACAGGAAATACTTTGATAATGTGAAGCTCTTTTGAAATCATTTTAATTAGTTGTATACAATGGAAATTTTGTGAATCACACTTTCTAAATGGGTGCCAGAACAATTAGGATATCACACATATGGCTATGTAATTTAAAAAAATTACAACATCTTCTAATTACATGGAGCAACACATGTGGGTCACTGTCACGACGTGGTGAAGAGAATTCAGGGCAGTCTCCCTTTACCCACGTTCCATCCTCTAGAGAACACAGATCCTTGTCACCCCCAATGGACCGTTGGAAACCTGCCCATTTCGCCTTCAGGATTCTTCCCATGGATATCATGAGCTCAGTAAGAACAACTTTGGGGATAGTTGGGTTAAAATCACTTTTTTTTTTTCCTATACTTCAAATCAAATTACACTAAGAGGATCCATTAGTTGCTGCAATTTTTCCCTGGGCTGCACTCAGTTTTGAAATAATAATTAGTCAATATAAAAATATATATGGCTATATATGGAGTGTGTATGTGTTTGTGTTCTAAGGATGAGAAAACTTACTTTAAAAGGATCATTTTTCATCTTTACAATCTTAGCTTTAAAATCAGTTCCTGCAATACTGCAGATTCCAATCCATCACCCACATAGCCAAAAATACCCCGAGGAGGCTGGTAAAACAGTACTGGTAACGAGGAAGTGAGCTTTTAATGAGAACACCATCAGAGACTCCAAACGATCATAAGATGATGATGATATAATGAATCCATAAATGCAAAGCTTCCAAGGCTAAAAAGAGATAAATAAATAATGGGAACTTTACAAACACAGTTTGGAACTCTGGGGATACAAATGTAATTCAGCTCTTGTCTTCATTCCCAAGACAGGCTGAGCTAAGGTGCTGTAGAAATTGCTGTAGAAATACTCTAAAAGAGGGCAATAGAGAGCTTACGGAACTTTAGCTAATAGCTTTTTAAAGGTCCACTGCATTTACTCAAACTATGACCTAGCTGAAGCTGTCAGCAAAGATAAACAGTTTGGTAAACTCTACCAAGAAATATAGAAAATTATACAATCAGCCTCTCCACACAAAAATAAACTTGCTGGGCATGAGTCCAAGAAAACACACTCAGATTATAACCAAGACTGCTGCAACATTTTCTTTTTGTAAGGAGAAATATAATTGCTTGGTGGAAGTTCTCTACTCTCAGCTAACCAAGTGAGTAAACCTGATGGGGGTACTGAGAGTGTGAGTTGGGCAGCTCATGGTTACTCATGAGCCAGAGGAAGTGGGTCCGATGGCCATCACCAGCAGTTCAGATAAACTCCTACTGTGCTATCAGACCTTCGATAAAGTCAATCAGAAACGCACTTCATTTACATCAGGGAATTCCAGTAATCAGCCCCAAGTTAGAAGACACAAAAAACACTCTGATATTTTTTTCAAAGTTCTACGTAAAGGTCGGACAAGGTACAGCTTCAGGAAAATTGAGGCTCTGTTGGATTCTTTCATGTTCACCGAGCCCAGTGCAGTGCTACTGCTACGTGGAGCTTCAGGCTCCCCCCAGCACCAGATGTGGGCACTCAAAGTCAACACAAGCAGCCACACAGGCTACGGAAACGGCCCCTAAGAGCTACCGCCTCAGAGGAAAACAGGGAATTGAGGCCAGTCCCCTCGTTACTCAAGGAACCACACGCTTAGTTTCATTTTTACCACCATCACCCAAAGAACTGTAGAGGCCAATGTTGGTGCAACGCTGAGCAATTAGCAGCGACAATCCCTTTCGCAGTAGATGCTGGCAATTGATGGACTCAAGAGATGGAATGAGCAGATGTATTTCTGAGAAGGGATTTCTGAATCCTGAGAGAAGTTAATCTCTTGGTTCCTCAGTTTCTCTCTGAAAATGCTAATTTTTCATACCTTACATGAACATCATATATCTCTCCCACAGTTTAAAATTTGTATTTTGATGTTAACATGAGTTCATGTCATCACAAAGTAAGATGGAGTTAAACACGTCTGTTCCTTGTGTTTCATCAAGGGTGTCAACCCTGCTCACAATCTAGAAGAGGATTCCAGAAGAGAGATCTGGGGTCACCTTGCAGCCCACACCGCAAGGTCCCAGGGCCACGGTTCACACCAGCCTCCTGCAGGCTCTGCCCACAGTGACCTCCTTTCGGGTCTCACAGGCTCCCCACCCTGATTCTCATTCTCTGTCAGCCTCTCTTTTTGTGTCAATCTCGTAAAATGAGTTAATCTGATGTAGAAACATAGCGGGTTACATCCCAGGAGACAGAACTCAAGCCCTTGCCCTCAACTTTCAAAACGGACCTTGACTACATTTGAGAACAGAGTTGGAGTTCCTCCCATGTCTATGTGCAGAAACAGTCTAGAAGAAGAGCATTCACAACAGGCTTCTAGTGTTCATAAGCCAGAGTAAATGTTCAGATCTCAACCTGACCATTTTGCCAAGAGTTCTATATCTGAGCAGCATAAGTCTTCTGAAACGCTTTCCAGGTGAAAAGAAAAGAAATTTATCATTTAAATAACTGAAATTTATTTGGAAACTATTAGAATAATGAACTGAACTGTCATTATGCAGCTTAATGGCAAAAGTGGCAATGCTACATCAATAACTATCATTATGTTAGGGCAAGCTCCTTATCCAGTCCTTATTTTGAAAATCAGATGAAATAGCAGTGTGCATATAGGAACACAAAATTAGAAAATTAAAGTGGAAATTTCTGGCACACATTTTTGAAAAATGAAAAAAAAATGTACAAAATCTACTCAGTAGATATAACTTTTTAATTATCTTTTTAGACTTCCATAAAATAAATGCTATCAAGATCATCACAGTGAAGCATTTTAGCAAATGTGCTATGCTCATTTCTGTTCTTTTTTTTTTTTTTTTAAATACCATGTTTCACTCTTATCAACAATGAAGCTGCTGGCTATTTTGAAATGGCATTGTGTTCCCCTTTTCTGCTTCTTTTTAGGTAAAAGTAAGTAGCAGAACACAAAACTGTCAGAGTTCTCCAGGTGACAGGCCTGGGAAAAGCAAACGCTGACCATCTGCTGAGGCAGAGCCGCCGGGCCCTGTCGGGACCGGCAGCGAGCGTCCCTCCTCCCAGCGCCCAGGGCTAGTGGACAGCCAGCGCCGCCGTGGGCGGAGAGACCCGCTCAGAAACTGAGCGTGCGCACAGGGCTCCATGGCTGCTCGTGTGCAGCCGCCAGAACCCAAGGTGCTTCTGGAGGGCGGTCAGAGGCAGGAACGATGGTGCAGAAAAGGCACACGGAAGTACCACCCATGCAGAGCAGAACGTGCCCCTTCACATCAGAGACCCACACATTACCACCGCGAATGTGTGCGTGTGTCTGTGTCTGTGTAGCTATAAACTAGTCATTTAATCAGCAAAGTCAGGACGACATAAAAAGTCTCTGTAGACAAGGGAATAGGCTTCACAAAAATAAGGAAAATAATACAAATGCAAATACAATTTACAGACTGAGCTCTATCTCTTTATACATTGTCTATGCAGAGCTCTCACCAATATAGGTAGCTGCTGCTGCTGCTAAATTGCTTCAGTCGTGTCTGACTCTGTGTGACCCCACAGACGGCAGCCCACCAGGCTCCCCCATCCCTGGGATTCTCCAGGCAAGAACACTGGAGTGGGTTGCCATTTCTTTCTCCAAAGTATTAAAGTGAAAAAAGAAAGTGAAGTCACTCAGTTGTGTCCGAAAGAGAAAGTGAAGTCGCTCAGTTGTGTCTGACTCTTTGCAACCCCATGGACTGCAGCCTACCAGGCTCACCCGTCCCTGGGATTCTCCAGGCCAGAGTACTGGAGTAGGGTGTCATTGCCTTCTCCGAATACAGGTAGCACCACTTGCTATTGCTAAGTAGTTGTCAGACTGGTGAAAACTTGTAGACTACTGGAATTATTTTTTAGTCCATACAATGCTACATCAATAACTATCATTATGTTAGGGGCAAGTTCCTTATCCAGTCCTTATTTTGAAAATCAGTAGAATCAAAGATAAAAGAATTTCTCCAGAAGACAAACAAACAAAAAAAACATGTAGTGAGTCACAAAATATTTAATCAAAGTTTTTCTAGCAAATTCTTTTTATAAGCATTACATCACAATTAACTTACTATAACAATATTATTATTATTTTTAGTCATTAGCCTGTTGCTAAGAATGTGATTACAGATTTTTAAAATTATGAATATATTCTTGGGCTTCCCTGGGGGCTTAGTGGTAAAGAATCTATCTGCCTGCCAATGTAGGAGACACGGGTCTGATCCCTGGGTCGGGAAGATCCATGGAGAAGGAAATAGAAACCCACTCCAGTTATTCTTGCTTGGGAGATCCCATAGACAGAGGGGACTGGCAGGGTACAGTCCATGGGGTTACAAAAGAGTCGGACACAATTCAGTGACGGAACAACCAACAACACATAGACGCTTACTGAGACCTGTAAGTAAGTCTAATAGAATGTTGCTCTACTAACTCCACTCCACTCTACTAACTCCACAGTTCTCCAAAAGTGTTTTTCAATTTAAGGTGCTTAAATGGAGAGATCCAGGGGAAAACACAGAAGAAAATGCTGGTCTTGAATATATATCATGAAGGCCTGAATAGGAACTTGTCTTATTTGTGTTCTTCCACATTTACCCGTACTAAACAAAAACAAGTAAGAAGGCACTTATTCTTTCCAGCCTTGTGATGTGCCATGCCATTTACAGCACGAGCCCCATCTCTCTACATACAGACGGTGTTTCAGCAGCCAACAGTCAGAGTCCCCACATGAATCAACAAGAAGCCAAGACAGGTGACAGTGACAAAGTTTAAAACACACCCCCAAATGCGTCCATTCCTGGAAAGTAGTAACTAGACGTGGGGAGCAACTCCCAGGGTCACCACGAATATGATGGTGACTTGGCGTCCCACAACTCTCTACTACCCCTGATGCTTTCTGCTATGCTCACATGAATTGAGAAGTAACACAAGCAGAAAGAAAAAGAAAATGCAAACATATGCAGGAGTTTGGACTCACAACTATTCTCTCTCCTATCAAATCTGAGTTCCTTAATGGCAGTGATACATGAACACGGAAGAGCTGGTGAGCCTTAAACCCAAGACACAAAGGCACACACTTATACCACACAAAATGAACTGCAAAAGTACGAACTTCCTCAGTATACTTCTGTACCAGGAATTCTTCCCTGAAGAACACACACTGAAGTTTCCCTTCTGTCACAGTTACATATTACATTTTTCCTTATTTAGGCTTGATATTTAGAAACATTTAAAGGCAGAAACAGGCTAGACAGAAAGGACAAAAATTAAAGGCAAATGGAGAGAATTAAAGAAAAGCACAGACATCAAAAAAATTAGAGAAAGAAAAAAAAAACTCTCTCAAATTGAATCCTCATAGCTGCCATTTTTTATTTTAAAAAGAAGCTAAATGAAGAGACGGGCTTCCCTGGTAGTATCGCTGACTCGATGGATATGGGTTTGGGTGGACTCCAGGAGTTGGTGATGGACAGGGAGGCCTGGCATGCTGCAGTCCATGGGGTCACAGAGTCGGACACGACTGAGCGACTGAACTGAACTGAAGTGTAATGAAGAGATGGCTGAAATTAACCAGCCCTGCCTTCCTTCTAGACTTGTGAAGTGTGGCCACGACAAATACACTGAAGGTGTTTTGTTAGGTAGTTCCTTTCTGTCATGATCTCAGTTTGTTTGCTTTTTACTACCAGTGCATTTATCTATCTCCAGGATCAACTTGGACATCACGCAGACAAGACCTCTACTGGATTAAACGATCCTGGAAAAAGACCTGAAAACAGACGCCTCTTCCTCTGGAGTGCTATGGCTTGGTCAGTGACTGGATGTCACTTTTTTTGGTCAAAAGCCTTTGTGCAGCAAACAAAAGATTATTAAGAGTAAAATATACTCAGATTATTCACAATGCAAGAGCCTTTCCACGGGTAATAAAACTATCACCTCAGGAAAGTGAAGCTGAGAGAAGTGGAAAGTAGAAAATGCAGTTAGCCATTTTTCTTAAAGACAGAAATGTCCACCTCTCTTGGAGCTCAACTTTTATCTAAGCTCAGTAGGCAGCAGCAAAGAACATCCAACAATTTACTAAGTGAAAGCAGCTGACAAAAGTCACACTTCACTGAGCGGGGGGCAGGGAAGTTCTAAACAAAGAGATGGAAAATATGAGGAAACTCAAGGACGGGGCTCAGTACTGCCCGGCACAGGAGTCGAAGGTCAGCATGGAAGATAAAACGGTAGTCAGGACAAAAGACAGTGGTGACTGGGAAAGGAAAACTGAAACCAGGTAAGAATAGAGAGGATGAAAAATAAACCAGATACGAGAGTAAAAACTGAATGTTGAAGGGGTGCAGACAATGGACAGATAAGCAACAGTACACTGGAAAATGGGTTTCCCCAGTGGCTCAGTGGTAAAGAATCTGCCTGCAATGCAGGAGATGCAGGAGACCTCGGTTCGATCCCTGGGTTAGGAAGACCCCCTGGAGGAGGGCATGACAACCCACTCTGGCATTCTTGCCTAGAGAATCCCCACAGACAAAGGATTCTGGCAGGCTACAGGGTCACAGAGCCGGACACTACTGAAGCAACTGAGCATGCGTGCCCACACACCGTAAGACAGCACTGTGCCCTCAGCTGTGTGTCCCTCTTTCTAGAATTAAGAAGCTGGCGCATTCTTCTAGATCTCATACATGTGCATGTATCTAGCTCTTACATACGATATTTGTTTTTCCTTTCTTACTTCTGTATGACAGATTTTGGGTCCATCCACATCTGACCCAAACTACAAATGACCCAGTTTCATTCCTTATATGGCTGAGTAATATTCCATTGTACATGTACTGCATTTTGAGTGTTCATTCATCTGTTAACTGACAGGTTGGGAGGCTTCCCTCATAGCTCAGACAGTAAAGTGTCTGCTTGCAATGCGGGAGACCTGGGTTTGATCCCTGGGTCAGGAAGATCCCTTGGAAAAGGAAATGGCAACCCACTCCAGTACTCTTGCCTGGAAAATTCCATGGACAGGGGAGCCTTGTAAGCTACAGTCCATGGGGTCTCAAAGAGTTGGACATGACTGAGCGACTTCACTTCACTTCATGCTCCAGTTATCATAAAGAGTGCTGCAATGAACACTGGGGTACATGGTTCTCTCTAGTTCAGATGAACTTAGCTCCGGGGCAGAAACAGAGATGAAGATGTAAAGGACGTGTGGACCCAGTGGGGAAGGAAACGGGGGATACATCGGGGCGTTAGGTTTGACACAAATGCATGACCACGTGAAAACAGAGAGCGAGCAGGGAGCTCAGCACTGCGCTCCAGACAGCCAGGACGGGGGAGGCCGGGAGGAGGTCCAGGAGGAGGGGACGCACGTACACACGGCCGAGCCACCATGTTCCACAGCAGAGACCAACACACACTGTAAAGCAGCTACTGCGGCAGCTGCTCAGCTGCCCAGTCTCGTCCGACTCTGAGGCCCCACGGACTGCAGCACACCAAGCCTCTCTGACCCTCACCATCTCCCAAATCCCACGTCCACTGCCTCCGTGATGCCGTCCAGCCATCTCATCCTCTGACGCCCTCTTCTCCTTCCACCCTCAATCTCTCCCAGCATCAGGGACCTTTCCAATGAGTCAGTTGTTCGCATCAGATGACCAAAATACTGGAGCTTCAACTTCAGCATCATTGGTTCCAACAAGTATTCAGTGTTGATTTCCCTTAAGACTGACTGGTTTGATCTCCTTGTAGTCCAAGGGAGTGACTAAATCCAATAAAGAAAAAAAGCTGGCACTTAGGCACTAATAATGGATAACAAAATATAATAACAAAGTCACCAATTTGGGTTCTGTGATACTATTTTGAGGCCTTATCAGAAACAAACCTGCTGTTTAAGAAAACCCTATAAAGAAAACCTTTCTTTAAAGAAGTGCACCACACCGTCAATCAGGTAGGTCCAGGCCAAAGGACTCTCCCAGCTCCCACAGCTCCCTGACGTTCAGTCCCATCACACCTCTGAAATGTGAGAGCACTCTGAACTGCCTGGGCCAGGTCCTGAATACCAAATTGGTATGCTTGGCCAATTTGCTCATAATTTCATTATATCTTAGATATAATGTGTCTTGTGTCTGGGACCTAGTAAATTTACTTGTGTCTGGGACCTAGTAAATTCAACATGGAATTCACTTTAGAAGAGGCTACATGATAGTTTTAAGAGAATTAGCTTGGAATCAGACCGATTCCTAGACCAAGCTGTGCCACGGCACTTACTGCCTGTCTGACCTGGCGGGGTATTGCTCTCCCCTGCTCTACTCCCCGGGTTAATAACACCTACCTGGCAGGTTACTGTGAGTGCCGAGGACAATAAAGATAACATTCTCAGCTCATGGCACATACCTGTTAAAGGTCAGCTGCAATTACTGCATGTGATTTTGTCTACTCAATGAAAGAACACACGAGATATGTTTTTATGTTTTATAGAAACTATATGCATGTGTGTGCTCAGTCGTGTCTGACTCTTAGCGACCCCATGTACCATCGCCCCACTAGGCTGTTCTGCCTGTGAAATTCTCCAGGCAAGAATACTAGAGTGGGCTGCCATTCCCTTCTCCATATAAACTATATAAAAGCATACTAAAGTCAATCAACAATAAATATATTTGTAAATTTATAAAACATTAACCCTGAAACAAATAATTGTTTAGGAAGATAAATAACTAGATAAAAACAATTATGCACATATACAAATACAAAAAGAAATGAGCATAATATGAATAGTGATTATTTCTGAGTAATGGGATTGACAGCAATTTTTATTGTCTGCCTTTATCTATCATTTTCAAAATTTCTACACTCAAAAAAATTGTTATAATTATTTAATGTTTAATACATTTAAACATACTGTATTTATTTGTAATAAATATAAACAAAAACATTATCTAAGTATAATATTTAGGTTATTCACTGCATAATCTTAGGAAAGAAGGTTTTAAAGACAGCTCTTCTCCAGTTTTTGGGATATTGTTTCAAGCAAAACAGGCAATTTTAGGATTGCCTCTGTCCTTAGGAAGAAGAAATCTTTCAAGTTTTACAAGGTTGGGCTTTAACCACAACCTCTTGACCTACAGCAGCTTCAAAGCCTCTTTTCTTTAGAACAGTTAGGAAAGGAACAGGAAATTAATCTAGTCACTTTTTCTTTCAGAAACTGGCTTTTTTTCAGGCAAGGCTTTAGTAGGCCCCTGCTGCAGTAGGCAGGAAGGAGAACAAACAACAGTTCCGTTGCTTGCTTGCCAGCATTCTCATGGGATCCAATCGCACTTGCTATTTTAAAACAGTTTCTTTTGATTCAACTAGTACCTTTCTAATAATATCAGACTTTAAATTTTGATTTGTTTTCCAAAAATGTTTCCTTGTTCACAACATCCATGCAGACAAGCTCTGGTGGCCTTCATACAGGAAGCAGCTCACAGGATTTGGCAGGAATCCAAGACACAGCTCATATGCACGGGGACACGCAGGTGACGATCACACCTGCCTCTCGCTCTCCACTGCGCTCCAGACAAATGGCTCTACCCACAACATGATCTGATCACAGGTCACCGTCTTTCGCCGGGACTTGAAGCCACATCTAGACTTTAAACCATCTCTAGATCAGGTGACAGTCCTGAGAGGGTACAGCAGAGACAATCTCAGCTCTGTCTGATCTAAGAATTCATCACAGTAAGAACGGATTTAAACAGAGTTAAGAGGGAATACTTTCCTCTTCCACGAATAAGGCACAACACACGCCACGCCCACTGAGTGCAGCGGCGTGCTGAACACGGTGAGTGGAGTGAGGCAACAAAGCCGAACCCGCGCCTCTTTCAGTCCTGTCCATTCTCTCACTTGTTTTCTATGGATTTAAACCATCTCTTAAGTGGAACAAACATATAACCTGTCACATTAAAAAAGTAAAAGTAATAAAATGAGACTTATTATGTCCAGAACAAAGAACCTGCTTTACCATAGTGAACGGTTCCCCAAAGTGAGAAAATCTCCAAAGGGCAGAAAACATTCTAAAGTTATTACAATTTAATATCTGCCAAAGGAAAGGGGTGGCTCTGAGCAAATATGAAGATCATTAACACTGTACCCATTCCCTTATCTAAAAGTATTTCTCCATCAACATTATTGAATCTCCACTTGGTGAAAACACAAAGTGTGATCCCGAAGAGTCTTATAATTTAACAGAGAAAAGAGGAGCCCACACTAATACATTTAAGAACACAAACAGCAGAAACATACAAACAAACGAAACTGCCCACAATTACAGTAAAACCTGTTTTCTCGGTTTCCCACAATGTATTCGCTAGTCCAGTGAGACAGTCTTCAGGGGAAGAAAAAAACATTCCTAATCAAGTAAGTATAAGAAATAGTTCAAAACATAGTATACTGGAGCACAGTAAAGAATGGAATATAACCTATATGTCAATATAATGTACATTAATATATGTTTAATATAGTATTTCTCAAATTTATTTAAACACAGACCCCTTCTTTGGTATTACAATTATTAACACCCATGACAGTTTCATACATCAACTGTGTTAGAATGTAGTAGACTGCTGCTCAGTTACAGACCAGTCTTGATGTTTCTGTGAAGGCATTTTGTAGATCTCATTAATGCCTATAATTAGTTGACATTAAAGTATAGGAGGTTATCCTCAAGAGTATGGGTGGGCTTCATCTCATCACTTGAAAGCTCCTAAGAAGAAAACTGAGGTTTCTCTGAAACAGACTACAGAGTAAGCAGCTGCTCCTGCCCGCCCTTCAATCTGGGGCTGGACAGCCTCCACGTCACATAAGCCAACTCCTCGAAATAAATAAATAATATTTAAATATGCATTAAATTTTGTAATATTTATAATCTAAATTCTTAAACGTGCATTTATGTGTGTGTGTATTAATTACTGGTTCTGTTTCTCTGGTCAAACTCATTGATAAAACACCTCAAGAAACTAACGTTTTATATAACTTTCTTTAGAGACTACAATACAGTCCCATCTTCTACAGCAGTATGCTCCTACCTTCCACAGCATGACTGCAATCAGGTATCAGGAGTGTATTCCTGACCCCACTTAACTTAAGGGGCATAATAAACACTGTCAGCTGCTGCTCTGCCTCTGTCCTGTCAGCACCCACACCCAGGCTGGAACTGCCAGAATCCTAAAGGCAGACCCTGACTGTGCGCTCACTCACTCACTCACTCAGTCGTCCGACTCTGCAAGCCCATCAACCGCAGTGCTCCAGGTCTGTCCGCCTGTGGGACTTCCCAGCAAGAATACTGGATTAGCAGTAGTCAAAAACTGTAATCTCTTCCACTTTGTCACCACGACTTGTTCAAGTGAGCTGGTAACATAGACTGAAGACAATAAACGCACTGGTGACCTTGCCACACTGATTCTGCTGTATTAAGTGGTAGCAGAAGTGAAGATCCCTACTGTCCTGGATGATGGTGGTTAGTTCCCAACATTAGGACTCTAACTGCTACATTTTGCTACCACGAGGAATGCTGGCACGAAGACAAACCAACAAACTTAGGAGGGCAACACTGAAAGAAACCAAGAAAAATGTGTTCCAAGTAAAAACACAGGTAAAACCTGAACAACCTCTGGACTTTACTTACTTCAGCCAATTAATCCATTCCATTGGTAAAGACAACCTGAGTTGGCTTTCTTTTGACACTTCAGTACATACTTGTGGAATTGCACCTGCATATAACAGTACCCTTCGGGGCAAGGCTACCCACTCCAGTACTGTGGCCTGGGGAATTCCATGGACTGTACAGTCCATGGGGTCGCAAAAAGTCAGACACCACTGAGCGACTTTGACTTTGATTTTCACTTTTTCTTTGGGGCTTCCCAGGTGGCACTAGCGATAAAGAACCTGCCTGCCATGCAGGGGACGTAAGGGGGGCAGGGTTCCATCCCCATTTTGGAAGATCCCCCGGAGGAGAGCAGGGCAACCCACTCCAGTGTTCTCGCCTGGAGAATCCCATAAACAAAGGAGCCTGGGGGCTACAGTCCATGGGGTCACACAGAGTCTGACTCGACTGAAGCAACTTAGCACGCACGCGTAACAGTATCCTAGGTAATTCAAGGGAACACAGAAGAGGTAAAAACAGTATGTAAAAATATAAAAGCTCTGTTTAAGGATAAATATACCAGGAAGGGCAGCAGAAATGGGAAAAACGATGTCCCCTAAGTGATTAGATCAACACAAGCCTTGTGCTACCCAGCTCTTCAGAACAGATAAAGAATGTACGTGTCTGAATGAATCTCAAACATCAGGGCTCCTTGAACATCTTTGAAAACTTGATGAAAGCTGTGGTCACGTCCATCAGAAAAAGACTACACATAATATTTCAATATCCATTTCATGAGTCTCATGTTGTCCTACCACATAGGAGGTCTATGGATTAAAGTTAGGAACCCCTACTCTACACAGAGGTAGGAAAACCCATCAGCACTGATGTTTGTGAGCAGATAGAGAAGAATAGAACTAGAAATGTGGTTTGGCTGAACACAGCTTATACAAACTACAGTTATTTGTGAGAACCATTTACTCCTGGGACTGATAACACTGTTCACATGACATTATACACACACCTAACAGAATCTCTGGAGAAGGCAATGGCACCCCACTCCAGTACTCTTGCCTGGAAAATCCCATGGACGGAGAAGCCTCGTGGGCTGCAGTCCACGGGGTTGCTAAGAGTCGGACACGACTGAGCGACTTCACTTTCACCTTTCACTTTCATGCATTGGAGAAGGAAATGGCAACCCACTCCTGTGTTCTTGCCTGGAGAATCCCAGGGACGGGGGAGCCTGGTGGGCTTCCATCTATGGGGTCGCACAGAGTCGGACATGACTGAAACGACTTAGCGGTAGCAGTAGCAGCAACAGAATCTTAAGTTTTATTTACATCAGTAAACTTTGTCTATGAATGCTCAGCATTTCATGGCATGCAGAGCATAGTTGTTACAGCTTTAAAAACAGGTAAGGGAAAATTGATCAGCAGATTGACAGGGGGTTAAGAGATTTAGAAAGTGATATCAAAGAATCAATTTGGGAGGTGGAAGTCAAGTGGAACTCACCTGTCACTTTTTAATGGAATTATGAGGATAAAAACCAGTTACAGGGGCCAAGGTAGAAGTTGTTCGAGAAAAATTTAAAACTGGCTGTGCTGACTCATGTCAGAGAAACCAGACTAAGAAAAGAAAATGAGATATAGCATTAAGTATTGTTACCGTTGCATTCTTCAGCACAGGCTTAAATATAGTCATGTGAACAAAAAAATAAGACACTGTTCCAATTTTCCCTGTTACAGATACTGAAAATCTCTGCCATTTCTATCAACAATAAATAAAAGTAGTTTTTCTTATCAGTTAAAGGAATTCAAACCTAACTGGAAAACCTATCACTATAGTCAGCAAAACTACTGGGGTTAGGAAAAAAAGACAAGAGTATTTATTTAAAGAAAATCAGATGTTGGCAACATTAACTGAAATTAAGAATAAATATCTAGTATGTTTCTCTTATAAATAACTTTTAGAATCAATAGCATCCCCGGCTGTAAGAAAATAGCCTTGATCTCATGACATCTGATGGCACCATAAAAATACTTCCATGTAATTTTTCCAGTTCAAGTACTGTTAAATACTGCAGTAATATATTAATTTAAGCTGAAACTCTAATACTTTGGCCACCTGATGTGAAGAACTGACTCGTTTGAAAAGACCCCGATGCTGGGAAAGATTGAGGGTGGGAGGAGAAGGGGACGACAGAGGATGAGATGGTTGGATGGCATCATCAACTCAATGGAGATGAGTTTGAGTAAACTCTGGGAGTTGGTGATGGACAGGGAGGCCTGGCGTGCTGCTGTTCATGGGGTCGCAGAGTTGGACACAACTGAGCAACTGAACTGAACTGAATATATTACTCAATTCATCTGTTCAAACATTCAGCTTTCCTGGAGTCAGAAAGAACAAATAAAGCAACTTACTAATGCTATAGTTTAACACAGGGAGCCATTTTAGAGTGGATGGGACACATACATTGGCTAATTTCTTAATGAATTGTGTAAGAATGAGAATCTCAGCCCAGCAAAGACCAACCGGAACAGAGTACACTCTGACATGCATGCTAAGACTCCTAAATATGATAATAATACTTGCAGGGACAAAAGTGTTTTTTACAACCTGAATGAACACTGTCCAAAGTGTGAAAGAAATGGAGTATAAAACATTATCCAATGTTTAATAGTTTTGCTGCATTTTACTTTTTAATACTATATCCTCCTCAAAAAGAAAAAAAAAAAGCACAATATACAAAGTAGAAAATAGTGTCAATTTAAAAATCACAATATTAACAGTTTCTTAGAGATTAAGAAATATTGTATTCTAAAATAACCCAGGAAAGCTATTGGAGGAAGAAATAGGAGTGGCTTAATTTAAGCCTTAGACTCTTAAATGGCACTCACTAGAAAAGGAAGTGTGTCACAGAGTCAGAGTACAGAGACCAAGGTTCTGGTCCACTTCTACTGCTAACTAGCTTTGGAGAGCTGGGAGACACATGTGCCCTTTGCTCAATTTCTAAGGTGCTACCCAGCTTTTTTTCTTGATGAAAGTGAAAGAGGAGAGTGAAAAAGTTGGCTTAAAGCTCAACATTCAGAAAACTAAGATCATGGCATCTGGTCCCATCACTTCATGGCAAATAGATGGGGAAACAGTGGCTGACTTTATTTTTCTGGGCTCCAAAGTCACTGCAGATGGTGATTGAAGCTATGAAATTAAAAGGCGCTTATTCCTTGGAAGAAAAGTTATGACCAACCTAGACAGCATATGGAAAAGCAGAGACATTACTTTGTCAACAAAGGTCCATCTAGTCAAGGCTATGGTTTTTCCAGTAGTCATGTATGGATGTGAGAGTTGGACTGTGAAGAAAGCTGAACGCTAAAGAATTGATGCTTTTGAACTGTGGTGTTGGAGAAGACTCTTGAGAGTCCCTTGGACTGCAAGGAGATCCAACCAGTCCATCCTAAAGGAGATCAGTCCTGAATGTCATTGGAAGGACTTATGTTGAAGCTGAAACTCTAATACTTTGGCCACCTGATGCGAAGAGTTGACTCATTTGAAAAGACCCTGATGCTGGGAAAGATTGAAGGCAGGAGGAGCAGAGGATGACAGAGGATGAGATGGTTGGATGGCGTCACTGACTCAATGGACATGGGTTTGGGTGGACTCCAGGAGTCGGTGATGGACAGGGAGGCTTGGTGTGCTGCAGTCCATGGGGTCAGAAACAGTCGGACACGACTGAGGGACTGAACTGAATGAATATGTGACAAAGTTAAAGTTGGTGCAAATGAGATCTCAAAGCTACAAAATGATTAACATTTTCTAATTTTAATGCTCCTCTTATAAGAAAAGCAAACTGTAAAAATTATACAGAAAGATTTATCTATAGCAGTTATTTTAAATTATCTCCCTCAACCATCTTTTTCTCTACAGATATTGAAAACCTTAAGGTTATACCAAACATTATTTTCAATATGTGAAATGCAAAAGGACAGCAGTTATTTACAAATATTAAGATCTTTCTTGGATCACCTCAAGCTCATACAAAGTCATGCAGTGTCTACTCCATGACTCTACATTGTATGTAAGCTTCTCACTAGCCAAAGTAATGTGAACTTGATTCTTAAAAATTAACAGTTTAAGATATAAAATTGACACCAACTATCAGAGAAGGGAATCAAGTGTTGAAGAAACACTGACCAAGTTTATAAATTCAAATTCAGTAAGACCAGTCAATCTTAAAGGAAATCAACCCTGACTACTCACTGGAAGGACTGATGCTAAAGCTGAAGCTCTAATACTCTGGCCACCTGATGCGAAGAGCCGACTCATTGGGAAGACCCTGATGCTGGGAAACATAGAGGGCAAGAGGAGAAGGAGAAGAAGGAGGTGAAAGAGGATGAGATGGTTGGATGGCATCACCGATTTGATGAACATGACCTTGGGCAAAGTCCGGGAGACAGTGGGGGACAGGGAAGCATGGTGTGCTGTAGTCCATGGGGTCACAAAGAGTTGAACATGCATTGGTGACTCAACGACAGCAACAAAGACTAAGTAAATGCTAATAAACTGGTGCTCAACTAATCAAAAGCATTAACAGGTTTTTCTAGGCTGGAAACTGCACTTGGAACCAGCAGGTGAACGTGTGGTCAGAACTCAGAGGAACACTGGGTTCTCAGTCCTGAGAGAGGTGTGTAAGTGACCACATGAGCTGTCCCAGGTCCAAGTCCTGATGGAAACATACAATATTCAAGATGAGCCAAGTTTTATGTTTTAATAGCTGAGCCTCTAGTTCACAACAAAAACTCCTGTGCCAGCTGCCGAGGAAACAACACACCGGGAGCTGGCAGGCGTGGGCACCTGGAAAGCCCGCAGGTTTGGACACAGACGCAGAGTGGATACCATGGGGGCAGTGCCCGAGGCAGCTTCTAGATGAAGCCAAAGCACCATCACCTTCCCATGAAGTCAGCCTCAGAGATGCATTCTGAACAGCTGGGAGAGGAACAACGCTGGGCATCTGAGAGAGAAAAAGCGCATCACTCTCCTCCAGCTACGCTTGCCCCACTAACCTAGATTAACTCAGGTTGGGTCCTGAGACACAGCACACCGATTCTGAGGTTTGTGACCAAAGTAGGAAGGGTGTCAAAGTGGAGAAAAGGGGCATATGGGGATTCTGGCAGGCTCAGCTGCCTTACCTGCCACAGCACAACAGACTGGGGGACTTAAACCAGAGAGTTATTCTTCATGGATCTGAAGGTTGGAAGTTTAAGGTTGGGGCCAGCACAGTTGGGTTCTGGTGAGAGTTCACACCTCAGCTTGCTGACAGCTGACTTCTTGTGTCTTCACGCGGCAGAGCGCGAGAGCACGCTTTCCAACCTCTCTTCTTATGAGAGTGCAGATCAGATCACGAGGGCCCTCCTCCAAACACCATCACATTGGGGATGAGGACTTCAACACGAGACCCATAGTGGGGACACAAGCATCAGGCCATCACAATGAAGATAAAAGGCAAATGAGGTGGATCTGGGCTCTGGTGGGACAACAGGAACAAGAAGTCAGGTAACAGTAACAGGGAGGTGCTTGTGGGCTGAAGCGCAGCCAGCTCAGTCCTTGGCAAGCAGTGACCTTCCTTCCCTCCCCCTAGAGTCTTTCTTTCACCACACCACCCCCTCTCTCTGTCATCAAAGATGAGGAGAAACATTTGAGAACACTTCTTTTGACAGAGCATAAAAATCATGACTGTGAAGTTAATGACCCTACTTAGAAGTTAAGTCAAAGGGTGACTTTTTTGATAAAGAATTAGATAAAAAATTAGACATCCCAATAGATGATTTTTAGGTAAGAACCGCAAATAAAGCCCAACGCATGGCGGACCGCTCCTGCTCTCCTGCCCGACAGTCTCCTTAACTCCTCCTCCACCCTCGGGCAGGCAGAACATGTGTACAGGACATCAGGACATCGCTACTTGCTTACACAGCCACAAATGGGGCATGAGTCAAGCCTTTTCAAGTAGCTATTCCTTCATTACTTTTAAATTTAAATAATTTTAAATGATCCCCTTTCACCATTTTTACTTTCATTAAAAGAAGTACATGTCTCTAAAAAGAGATGAAGCATTTAAAAAGCACAAAATAAGAAAAAATTATTCAAGATCTTCCAGCACATTTACAAAGCCTTTGGAGGTTAGAGCCCTACTTACTCCAAAAGCTATTCTGTCTCCTGAACACACAGTAAAGAACTAAGGCAATCATCTGGAAATTGATTGATAATCAACTGGAAGAAAACACAGATGCTTGTGGCTAGAAGGTAACTTTGAGGTGGATGATCTAATCACAGAAGGTCACATTATTCCCCGTCATTCAGAGGTTGTTGTTGTATAGTCGCTAAGTCATTTCCTACTCTTTTACAACCCCATGGACTGTAGCCTGCCAGGCTCCTCTGCCCATGGAATTTCCCAGGCAAGAATACTGGAGTGGGTTGCCATTTCTGTCTCTAGGGGATCTTCCCAACCCAGGAGTTGAACTCAGATCTCCTGCAAAGCAGGATACTTACCACTGAGCCACCATGAGGCCCTTTAAGACAGAGCAGCCTGATAAAAGACTGGAGCCCAGAATGTTACAAAGGACTTTGAATTGCAGAGGCCCTGCTGGTATGACTGACTCACTCAACAAATATTTAATGAGTGCTCACTATACCAGGCATTGCAATTGGTCTGAGGACACAGGAGTGAACAAACAGACAGGACCAAGGTCTGGCCCACAGAGGCTCACACTCTAAAGAGAGGGGCAAAGACACTGAATCAGTAATTTCACAGTGTGCTGGTTTAGCAAAGGACCTGTGTAGGGAAGTACCTTGAAGGAAGAGAGATTTAAGAGTGCACTTGTTTTCCTGCAGGTGTTCATCTAATTCCTCAAATATTTCTTCATTCACTTGTTTTGCACCAACACTTAGTAAGCACGTATGGGAGGCAGCTGCTGCTGCTGCTGCTAAGTCGCTTCAGTCGTGTCCGACTCTGTGCGACCCCATAGACAGCAGCCCACCAGGCTCCCCCGTCTCTGAGATTCTCCAGGCACAACACTGGAGTGGGTTGCCATTTCCTTCTCCAATGCATGAAAGTGAAAAGTGAAAGTGAAGTTGCTCAGTCGTGTCCGACTCTCTGAGACCCCATGGACTGGGCCTACCAGGCTCCTCCTTCCAGGCAAGAGTACTGGAGTGGGTTGCCATTGCCTTCTCCGATGGGAGGCAGCTAGTAAGCTGGAGAAGGGGCTTAGTAGCAGGCATGAAAGATGGATAAGATTCAGGGCTCCTCTGTCTGACGAGCAGACGCTCTGGTGGTGAAGACAGAAAGCATTTCCCTGGAAGACAATACATGGATGAGGCGGTATGAGAACGGGAAGGCCCAAGGGGGCAGGGGGAGTCTCCTGAAGGAATTAGAAGGAGGGCATCTCAGGCCAGGGGAGTTTCACGCACAACCCCCGGAGATCTGAGGCCCATGAAGGGTCCCCGGAGGACGCCAGGCAAGACAGGAGCACAGCAGTCTGACGACATGGTCGGGAATCCAGCTACTCCCCGCTCTGCACTTCAGGCTCGCTCCTCATCTGAAAAAATGGCGCCGGTGATGAGATGATCACCTTGTCGTATCAGTGAAATAATTAGCAATGCACATTAAAAACAAACAAACAAAATCTCAACACCCAGTGAAAACAGTCCGTGGTGGGAATCAGAAGCGGTGGGGAATAAGGCACTAAGCAGACAAGCTGGGGTCACGTTGCTGGGCCGCCAAGCAAGCTGACTGAGGCGCTTCGCAGCGGCCTCACTGGAACCCTCCTCGCGACCTCCTACCTTCTGCTCCACCTGGGGATGATACTGAACTCAAGTGCCGACCCTGCGGTTCAGCGTCTCTACACACGTGACCTCCTTTCATCCTCGTGGCAATCTTGAGGCGGATGCACCACCGATCTTCACTTCACACGGAGGCCCGGTG
>NW_011494803.1:355443-366113 GCF_000754665.1 Bison bison bison
TCCCCTGGCCGAGGCCACCTGAGGGTCTCGCCTCCATCCCCGGGCCCCAAGCGGGAACTGGGCCCCCAGCCCCTCGCCCGGGCCTAAACCTCACCCGGGCCTAAACCTCACCCGCCCTGGGCGCCCCGCTCAGCCTGGACACGCCACCTCCTCAGAACCTCAAAACCGGACAGAACCCCACCGTGTGCCTTGAATTACTAATTTGCTTAATTATATAG
Organism: Bison bison bison; assembly: GCF_000754665.1. Lineage (NCBI taxonomy): Eukaryota > Metazoa > Chordata > Mammalia > Artiodactyla > Bovidae > Bison > Bison bison. The sequence continues at coordinate 355,662 of NW_011494803.1, forward strand.
TTTGAATTTGGATGCATTTAATAACATATCTTATTTTCTCACTGGCTGTCCTAACAGGGAGCTTTGAAGCAATAAGATTTACTTGAATGAAGAGGTAGCAGGGCATTTATATCTTGTTAAAGATAACACTTGGACTGACTAGCTGTTACAACTGAAGAACACCTTTGTGTGTGAAAGTCCCACATGGAAAGTTGTCATTTACTAAGTTAGAGTCACTAACTAACTGTCCTTTCAAGACAGTACAAGAAGTAAAGCAGACCAAGCTAAAAAGTACAAGACACGGTGTAATGAAAGGGAAAAGGCAAGCGAAGTCCCTACTAAACAGTCCATGAAGACTGAAAGTCGGAAAAAATCATTCAAATACTGCATTATAGTCATAATAAACGTGTGAACACAACAGATTTGCGATCCCCTACTCTTCTCTGTTCTGGCTTGTAATATTAGTCAAATACTCACCATGACATAAAGAAAGTACAGTTTTAACAAAAAATGCTACCACAAACTAGTAAAGAAAATGGTGAAGAACACATTATATGCGTTGCTTTTTTAGCAACTCATTCTAATCAGAATGTAGTCTCAAGTCTAGCTATTTTTTTTTTTTTTTTGCACCTGGTGAATTTTTCAACCATATCACCCTAAAGCATGACCTAAAAAGTAATTAACTGATGACAATGCATTTGTTAACCAAGTTAAACTCAGCATCCTGGCATGAATTGCCCACAACTCTTCAAGCCCTGACCATCAAACACTTTAGGAAAATGCAGTCAATAGCCTAAGCCAGCAGTTGACAAAATTTACCATGAAGTAAGTTAGGTATTTTCAAACTGACATTCTTGCTTATTAATTCTGGGTTCAACAACCACACACACACACAAAAACAAACATCAAAACCAAAATTCATTTAACCCTCTGCTTGATGGGCAAACTGTATTCCTTTTCTCTCTCTTTTTTTTTTTATTTTGCTATATGACTTTTGGTTATAATGGCAGTTAAGCTCTTATCAAAACCTCTCATCAGGCAGTCTTAAAATGCATAACAAGTGCACATATGAGTCCACTTCCCCTTTCTGCACAAGTCACACCTTGCAATATGATTTCTTTTTGATCTATATATTTGCTTTAAAATAATTTTCATAGAGTAAAATGTTAGTATTTAAGTAAAAAACTTACTCAGTAGCCACTTAAAACTACTATTCTTTGATCCAGTAATCGTCCAACAAAATGTTTTGAGCGCATGCTCCCAAACTGTGTATACTTATATACCTATAAATTCAACACATATGTTGCTAAACCAATATGTGATGTTCTTTTCAAAACATTTATAAAACACAAAAATTAGAAAAGTAAGTAAAGACAGATTCTCTTCTACATTCTTTTAACATCCCAATATATTACTCACCCCCTGGGTATGAACATCCAACTTTGGAGACCTCTGCTTTAGTTAAGATATAAGTGACTGCTTTACTTTAGTTCTAAAGTCTATTCAAATGAAAAAGAAATATTTTTTTTTTTAAATGCTTAAAACAGTCTCAAGGGACCTTAGTTAGTGTACCTGTGATATATGCATGGCTTATAGAAGGATCATTCAACATGCAGATAATATATTAGTAAATAGAAAAATGAACTAAACTTTATTAATTAGAAGCAAATAGATTATTTAGCATATTACTTTTGTAATATCTATCATTTCAAATATAAGAGAATGATCAATTGAAATTGATTTAATTATTATACACAAAATAAATGACCCTCCAATAATCTTTGAATGTGAATGCTGATCATGATGTGGAAGTTTTATGGTATGGAAATTTAGCTTAAAGTACACCCTTCAAGTAAAGTTACTTCATTTTCAAAAGCAAGAATGATGAATGAAACTAACCAACGTACTATACATGCAAGAACTGCAACTGATTTAGTTTCAACATATACAGAAAAAGGACGATAATGCATTTAAAGACTGTGCCCACTGAAAACACTATTAGGTTGACATGTCCCAAGTAAAAGGGAGATTAAAGGTAGTTACTTGAATAAATGAAGCTTTGATGTCATTTTAATCTGAAATTTTCATGTATGTGAGGAGTAGAAGTTTACCTTGACTGATCTAGGTCTTGGGTCAGCAAATCATGGGCTAAGGGCCTAAGATAGCAGCCACTTATTTTTGAATAGTCTGCAACTGAAGAATAGTTTTTACATTTTAAAATGGTTTTTAAAAATCAAAGAAGAAAAATATTAAGTGACATAAAAATTATATGAAATTGAAATGTCACTGTCATTAATAAAGTTTTCCACTGGTCATGTATAGATGTGAGAGTTGGACTATAAAGAAAGCTGAGGACAGAAGAATTGATGCTTTTGAACTGTGGTGTTGGAGAAGACTCTTGAGAGTCCCTTGGACTGCAAGGAGATCCAACCAGTCAATTCTAAAGGAGATCAGTCCTGGGTGTTCACTGGAAGGACTGATGTTGAAGCTGAAACTCCAATACTTTGGCCATCTGATGCGAAGAGCTGACTGATTTGAAAAGACCCTGATGCTGGGAAAGATTGAGGTCAGAAGGAGAAGGGGATGACAGAGGATGAGATGGTTGGATGGCATCGCTGACTCAATGGACATGGGTTTGGGCGGATTCCGGGAGTTGGTGATGACAGGGAGCCCTGGTGTGCTGCTGTTCATGGGGTCGCAAAGAGTCAGAAACGACTGAGCGACTGAACTGAACTGAACTGAACTGAACTGAATAAAGTTTTATTGGAACACAGCCATGTGCATTGGTTTCTGTGTGTCTGTGGCTGATTTTAGTTAATTATCAGGGTTGAGAGTTGCCAGAGAGAACTGTGACCCTCAAAACCTAAAGCAGTTCTGTCCCTTTCCAGGCTCTTTACCCAGTACTGATCTTAATCCCCTCAATCCCACACTTCCCCTTTATTATCCTATCCATGGAGTGCAGAAAGGTTTTTTTTTTTTTTAAACCAACATGGTAAATTCTCTTTTACCCATCCCCCTCACTTATCTGCATTAAGAGTTAGAGGCAAATGCTGTGTTCCACATCTTTACCCTAAGATGCAGCTGCTTCTATAGCCACCTTTTGCTCTCATAATGGTTACTTTCTGTTTTAAGTATAATTTTGGTTTTCAGCTGATACAAACTCAGTCATTTTTTTCACAGGCTTTCTTTGTTCTTATATCAACTTACCCTTCTAACCTTATTTCTCATTACAATATTCATACTTTATAAAACTTACAAAATAAATTGTATACCCCACATTTTTCTGCCAAGTTTTGCCTTTTTTTTAGAATGTAGTTTCCACCTGGGATACTCTTCACCAAAGCTATACCTTGTTAAAATCCTGCCAGATTAAAAAATAAAATAAAATAAAATCCTGCCAGATTTCAAGATCCACCCCTCCCAAAGAAGACACCTCAATCTTCCCAGTCAAAATTATCACTTCGTTGTAAGTGAGATTGCTCAGTCGTTTCCGACTCTTTGCGACTCCACGGACTGTAGCCTACCAGTCCAAGGGATTTTCCAGGCAAGAATACTGGAGTGGGTTGCCATTTCCTTCTCCAGAGGATCTTCCGGACCCAGGGATCCAAGCCGGCTCTCCTGCATTGTAGTCAGAGGCTTCACAGTCTGTGTCACTGCTGTAATTCTCATTATCTCCACATGGTGTGCTCGCATGCTAAGCGCACAGGCTCCTCTGTCCATGGGATTCTCCAAGTAAGAATACTGGAGTGGCTTACTGTGCCCTCCTCCAGGGGACCTTCCTGACCCGGAGATCGAACACACGACTCTTACGTCTCCTGCACGGGGAGACAGATTCTTTACCCCAACACCACCTGGGAAGCCCCTCCATCTTGCATTAGTCTTCTTTGATTTTCTCAGCTTAACTGTTGCTGCCTCATCAGTAAACCATGCGTGTGGATGCCAAGCAGGGTTTTATTTATCACATTCATTCATACTCTAACCTCTTCCCTGTCCACACCCTGTCCCCACCCCTCCCCATACCATAAAGTGTCCAGGTCATAATATTCAAAAGATCAGACTTGTAACACAGAGGACTTCAAGCCGCATGAAGATATGGAATTCAATAATAGTAAATCAAAAGATGACAACATCATTCTCTTTTCAATTATTTTCAATCTTTGCGATTACATCAAGAGGAAAACCTCAATTTGTGCTACTATGGTTTAAACTCTCTAATCTTTGATAATCTCCCTTTTTAACAAAGAGAAAAACAATTCTAGGCTTGGAGCCTCTGGAGGCAAGCATTTCTGCTACAATTTAGTAAAAATGCTTTGTTTTTATTGCTTCTATTTATGGCATGAATACTGGTTTTCAATTTAATGAAAATAAGTAATCTCAGTAAGTAAATTTAGGTTAACCAAAATGAGGTGATTTAAACAAAAATATTAAGCAAATTATAGCACAAGGGTTATGTATATACAACAGAAATCAACGGTATTACATAAAAATGGAAGAAACATTTGATTGTAGCAGATAATCAATAAAGCCAAATGACTTTAATCCATCAAACTCCTTGTTAACTATCTTACATCACTAAAAGAAAATCACGCAAAAGACGAGCTTCCAGCTTCTGAGACAGGGGTTCTCAAAAGAAGCGGTGGCATTTGAAACGTCTAGAGACATTTTTTGGAGGAGAAAATGGCAACCCACTCCACAATTCTTCCCTGTCTGGCGGGCTACGCCCTACGGGGTCACAGTCAGACACGACTGAGCATACATACACACAAACACACACTCAGACATGTTTGCTAGTCACAACTGGTGGAGTAGGCTCAGGCAGCTACCTGCAGCTAGTGGGTAAAGGCCAGGGAGACTGCTAAACATCTCACAAGGCACAGGACGGCCCCACAACACGGAGCTATCCGGCCCCAAACCTCTACAGCGCCAAGGCTGAGAAACTGCTCTGAGAAAAAGAGCAAGCTGAACACGTCCTACCCTCTGCCCACAGTTATAAATCGTCCTCTGTGCAGCACGCTGTCCTTATTCGATCTTTGTCACCGATAAGATTGCTGAGGAAATCTCCCACCCAAACCTTTCATTATTTTACATGGCCCACACAGCCGCTGCCCTCGGTGGGCAATTAGAATTTTAAAAACAGACTGCACTGGGGCATGTCCTTTATATGCTAATATTATGCCATCAATATTTAGATCAAACTTCCTAATTAAACCATGGAAGTTATGACATTTTCAGATGATCCTGCATTATCAAATAGATTTTTTAAAATAATTGAGGTAAAGATTAATACGATTTCAGTAAAACCTTGACTCTAACTGATATTGATTTCATGTAAAGTTCTTTGACTTGAATTATATGCTTCATTGACTCAAATACTATATTTTGCAGAATAAAGCTGACCTTGAAATTTTTTTAATTCAATATTTTTTATCATATACATTAGCTTTCCCGAAAGGGAGTTTAAAGAGAACTACTTTTTAATCTAGCAAAAATAAAATCATTAACATAAAACAATATAACTGTTAGTAGCTGAAATAGTTCACTTGGCTACCACTCAGTACTTTATTCTCAAAACTATTATTGCAAATACATAATCCACACAGATGTGTCTGAGGGTAAGTGTTTACAAGAAAGGTCTTTGAAGCTCTTTTGTGGTTAGTGTTTTCGTTCTTTCTCTTTTTTTTTTCCAAGTAGAGTTCACCAGAGCAACTTAGAAGCAGACAACACCTGGGTCTTTTTATGTTTGTTTTTTTTTTTTTTCCAAATTAAAAGTTATTTTTACCCTTGCAACAGTATTTAAACAAGGAAAAATACTGTATTCTTAAAGTAATGATGCTATCATTATCTTCACTTTCCTTAAAGGTTCTTTACAGCGACAGTATTTCTAAATTTAGCATTTACTATTTATTAACTTTAGTAGCTGGCATGGCTTGGAGGTATTTCATGCCTTTGAATTCAAGCTGGTTTAACTCTTAATTCTGACATGCCTGTGGTAAAATGATGGTAAAGGTGAAACTGAATCCTTTTCATTTCAGAGCCACAAAGCACTCTGCCAACAGCAAAGCAGCATTATTTTGAACAGGAAAAAGTTATAGAGGTGGCGGTTATCAATACTCACACTACCAAGAAAGAAAACCAAATGCTGAGTGAGATTAGGATCATGGTTGCACATGTTTTAGGGAGAAGATAAGCAGGTCACCAGATTATCCTTTCCTTGGGGTTCCCAGAACTGAGATGATCACAGCAGGACCCACAGTGCTGGCCCATTTTGTTACCATTCATCCATTCTCTTCAAAATCGTTTACTGAGCACCTGCTGGGTACTGAGCACTGTGGTAGGCAATGAGTACCCAGCAGTGAATCAGCCAGATCTACAGACCTTCAGCATTGGTGCAAAGAGCGTGTGCAGCCCCAGTCGCTATTTTCCCACTTGCAACCCCACCTCGCTCCTGAGTCAACTGCCTGAGAAAAGAATCAGGTGCACCAAGAACAAGAGAGGGACTAAACAGGTACACTTTAAATTCCTAGTGAGATTAAAAAATAAAAACCACAGCATCCCCCAAGAGCTCAAGAAACCCCGCGCAGCGAGTGTGGCAGGAGGCCCGCAGGCAGCTGCAGGGCCCACAGACCAGTGTCAGGGAAGACGGAGAACTCGGGAGCGCCGGCGGAGAGCGGTGGGAGGGCGCGGACAAACAGAAGGACAGGGCAGGGCAAAGAGGGTCTGAGTCCTTCTTAGCCAGGAGCACAGGCTGCAGCCGTCCTCTTAGAAGATGCACCCTCTGCTGTCCCTTACAGGAAGCATTTCCTGACCATCACCCGGGAACAAAGTTAGGTGTTACTGAGTGGAATACAGCCCTGCTCAGGCCTTTGGATTCCTCTGCTTCACAGTGAAGACGCTCCTGGTCCAGCCTCCTGACATGCTCAGTCAGTCCAGGAGATACTCCACCCTTCTCTTATAGAGACATCAGAGTTTTTCCAAAAGTGTTTGAAAAGGCAGACCCAATCATGCTGGAAATAAAGACAGGGGAATTTTTCTTCTCAGAGCTGTGCCATCGGACAGGATTCAGTGTCACCAACTGGTCTGCTCCTCTCAAAAGGACTATCACACAGAGTTAGGCCTAAAACAGTCCTTTTAAAACTGAGTCACAACCTACCGGTAGGATGTAGAATCACATGGGTTCAGTCAATATTTTTAAGAAACTAGGATAAAATCAAACAGCATAGAATAGGAAATATCAGAACACATTGTTGGTAATAAGAATAAACATTATTTTAGCAAACTTCCCCCCATTTTACACACACATATGACTCATTATCTAAATCTATTTCATTCTGAGCAAGGATACACATAGCAAGGGACCCTATACAATTATAATTATATGGGGTTGCTATGTAAGTTTTTTAAAAATTGTGAACCAACTCAGGGGAGGGATAGAGCAGGCACTGAAAGTCATTAGCCCGAAAAAACTATAGTGAAGTGGCACGAAAATTTTTCAAAAGTTTTGATTCCAAAAAAATCAATTTCAACTCAAAAAGAGAACAGAAGTAGATTTTTCAACCTTTTCCCAAAATACTTTAATTATGTGATTTTCACACTCTTATTCTTTTGTCCTAATTATCTTTCATTTGCTTCCCTGAACTTGTGTGTGTGTGCTGCAGGGTGGTAGGGGGACACACATCTGATCTTGTGATAAATATCCTTTCAATCTCATACCAAAGACAGGAACAAAAGCTGAGAGATAACCAAAGCCCAAACCACAGAGCAGCCCAGGCCAAATTATGCTCCTCTGTTTGCCAAACCACCAGACAGGATCTTGGCCACAGGGAAGCTCGCTTCTCCCTTGGAAAAACCTTTGAAACACCAGTTTCTCAAATCACTGGGCAAATGACCAACCACTCTCTAGGATACAGAGCCCTGAATGGGATCAAGGCCAATTCATCTTTTTAAGTAGAACTGAATTTGTTGTGAACTTGGTTTTCGTGAACTTTTAAACAAATTTTGTAAACACAGCAGTATTTTCAAATGTGGTTTTTAGAAAAATAAATTCGCTTACCTGAAACTCTTAAATAATTCCTCTCAACACCTTTCCGTTCCTGACTTACTCGCAATCTGAAAAAAGCAAGCTATGACATCCCCCCGGTCTGACTGTTTATATGTGGGTCGGTGCCGTGAGCACCACATGGGGAATCCAGGTGGTTACAGCCACAGGAATTTTGTTCCCCGAAATTCCCAAATCCATCCTCAAAGTATGATGATGCCCTGATGGTCATATGTCCAATATTCTTGAAATCAGGAGTCACTAGCTTACAACAGGTAACTGCAATGGATTACTCTCTTACTTAATCTACACTAGTCTGCAGGGAACAGTGTGCACCCTGTAACTAACCACAGTGGCTCCACACAGCACCAGGGACATTGTTCTCTTACTCTGAATGACAACCGTGTTACTAGGAACTACATGTTTGGGCAGGCAGACTTGGTGCAAGACCGAGAGGAGAGAGAGGGAAGGCTTGGAGCCAACTGACCGAGCCCCCACCTTATCACTAGTGGGGTAAGGAAGCACACTTTTGTCACTCAGTCAGTACCTACAACTATAATTCTGTTGGATTCTCTGGCTTTAGAGATTCTTAACAATTATATTTGTAACATGGTTGTTTTTTGTTTTAGGTTTATTTTGTTGAAAAAAATAAGTTTTTGGAATTCCCTGGTGGTCCAGTGGTTAGGATTCTGCTCTTCCACTGCTGGTTCAATCCCCAGTCAGGGAACTAAAAGCAGTCATGCTGCGGCAAAAAAGACAAGCAAGCATGCAAAGAAATAAACAAAACATTCTGATCATGAAGTGACAGTATTTCTCAAAGTCTCAACCAAATGGAGTACGTATGCACCTCACCAATACTGCCATCTACAGAGAACTTGCCTAATACACTTGAATACTGAGAAAGAGGACAGGAGGAACCATTTTCAACCTCTTCTCAAAATATTTTAATTCTGTGATTTTTATAGCCATCAAATGACTCGATGGCAGAGTGACAGTCTGAGCATATATAACTGATTTATATTTGTGCTCCAAAATTACTGCAAAATACAACAAGCTTTTTTGAAAAACATAACAAACTCCAAATTCCTTAGGTTTTTCCTATGAAGTCTACCATTCCGTATATGTATGCAACTGGTATTTTCCCATTTTCCCATTCATTACATAAAAGAAAGTTTCCTGAGTTAAGCTTGCAACCCTTAATCACACAGCTAATGTGTGCTGAGGTTAAGTCAGAGCCAATGAGGGGCATCTAAGGTAAATGTCACTCAGAAAACAGGCAGATTTGGTGGTGGGACAGTCCCTACACACCATCAGGCGCTTCCTCTACTAGGTGGCAGTTTCTGAAACTCACCAATTTTAAGCAGGTTACCACTTTAATCAGAAGTTTACAGGGTTCCACTGCAGCTCATCACACAACTATGTAGGCTTCAAACCTTACAGAAGGAGGCGTTTTATCTTCAGCTATATTAGGGAATGCATGCAATAGCAGATCTTTAGATGAACACTGAAAAGCTTGATCAAAACAGGATTTTACATATTATTCAATGTTTAAATATTCTGCAAACCTTTTCAAGAGTGGCAACTCCTAAATTTCAGTCAGAAGTTTTGCCCTTCTTACACACCTCTGCACTCAGTGGGCCATTAACAGAGGCAATTCAGAGAGAAGTGGCCCTTACACAGTCCCACTAAGGACCAACATCCAGAATCCCATACTGTAGTCTCCAGTGACACTAAAAAGAAAATGACTGCTAACTCTATTCCAGCAAAAAAAAAAAAAAAGAAAGAAAGAAAAAAGAAATTTGCAAAGAAATATTAAGTATAGAAGTTTCAACTTGTTAACGGTTGAAATTACATCTTTAGATTCCATATAATAAAGGGTCTAATTCTAAAATGAATATTGAAAAGAGGTCTCCCTACCTATGAATAACAGAAAGAAAGGAGGAAAAAGGAAGGGGAAAATATTTTTCAGTGGATAAAAATATAGGAACATATGGCATCATGCACGTGGCAAGATCACTACCTGTTTGGGTCTTCAAAGCAGGGATGAGGGACATTTCTGCAACCCCAGAGAGATGGTTTTCTGCATACATAATTAAACAAATCACTCCAGCACGTCAAAGAGCAGCAGAACTCTTCTCACTAATTACCACTGCCTCTCCTTTAAAGCCACACTAGTTCATTATTCTGCCTTCAACTCCCTTAAATGATTCATTCCCCTTCACTCCTGAGCAGACTCTGCGGGGAAGCTGGTGTTTAAGTTCAATCTCCAGTGCCACTTGCTTTGGAGAGCTTGATGAGGGGAAGGAGGAAGAATCGAATCTAATATTTCTGTCAAGATTTGGAGAGGCATCCTCCGCCCCTCATCCCCAAAAAATAACTAGACAGACAGGACCCTCTGGCAAGCTATAATCGCGATCAGAGACGCCGCTTGGGCAAGC
>NW_011494803.1:367380-368886 GCF_000754665.1 Bison bison bison
TGCCTCCTCGGCACTGCTGGAGCTCCTGAAAGGGCAGCTATCTGCTGTGACTGGCTGACTCCAGCTTCCGAAGGCTAGCGACAGAAGTGACCAGAGAATTCCAGGTTTGGAAGGGGGCCTCTGGAAGCCAACTAGTCCAGCTCTCTGCCTTAACGCGGGACTTGGCATCATTCATGACAGAAAAGACTGCTGTGTTTAAAGCTCTTTCCTCTTCCCAGTAGAGCTGTCCTATCACAAGTCTTCTAATGTCTGTCCATCAACCTTCAAGGCTATCGTTCTAAGTATTGGTTAAATTTACATTGACTATTTCTGCCCTTGAACATTTTTCTTTTTAGATTTCAGCAGAGATGAAAATAACTAGTCATTATATTATGTAATGAATTTTTGTATATATAAAGACATTACATCACATCTTTCTGGCTAAATAACTTTGAGCCCTTTATTTAATCTTACTTCACACGTGTTAGTCTTTTTTTTTTGTTTCCCGCAACAGGTACTAAAGTCTTTTCATTGTGTGTCCATTCCTGATTATACCAGTAAACACGGTCCAATAGTTTCTTCTATTACTGATTAATTTATCACTGTTAAGAGTTTTTGTGCTATATTGGTGGACTACCAAAAATAAAACAAAAAAGCAAAAACCCCAAAATCTAACTAATTAATGACAGGAATGTGACTCATTTGAAAATTAAAAGTAAATTCAGAAACTATTCCTCACAGATAATTATATGAAGATCAGCATATGATCAGTTTACAAAAGGCCTAAAGAACAGCAAGTACATGTAGAGTCACACAAATGAAGTTAATACCAGATTATATTCAGTAAAATACAAATGCTCACATGACTTGTAACTTCAGAGAACGAATTCCGTAATCTTCATGTTAGAAAATGGAAGTTCACAAACAAAGCAATCTGATGAAGCTCTTGAAAGTAAATTCTGGTTCTTACTGAGTAAGTGTCCTTTGGTTTGCTCTGACCGGTGGAAGGGTGGGCATGAAGTAGCGGCCAAGCCGTTTGTTTTATTTACACTTCTCGGAGGCAAGGCCTGAGTGGCAGCACCACATGCACATACGTGTCTGCTGTGAGCAGTTCTTTTACAGCCCAAGTTGAAAGCAAGCACCTTACGCTAAACAAGCCGGCAAGCCTCCCCCGCTACTTTAAGGAACAACGGAAGGGAAACAGCATTTCACGGTGCAAAGGTGACGGCAGAGTTGGCATTTACATCCAACATTGGTTTAGTTATTTGACACCTCGGCTTTTCACAACTGACTTTTGTAAAAGTGTTATTAGCTGAAGTTTAAAAAGAGGGTGTTTGGTTTCATAAATGCAGTGTATATTTATTTAAAAATTAGAGATGACAATTTGGTGGAATAGGAATAGAATCTACGCGGTTTATCATCACTCATTTTTAAATGCCATCTAAAATGACAGAAAAGGGACAAACCCATATATCCACAAAAAGAACAGGAGGAATAATATCAACTAAAACTTAGAATCTTGAAACA
>NW_011494803.1:368986-378906 GCF_000754665.1 Bison bison bison
CTTGAAACAAACAAATGGTCACTGACTCAGAAGACTGGATATACCTGAACCCCAGATTTACAATTGAGAGAAGCCAATATGAAGAAATATAATTCTTGCCACAGAGTTCCAGAAATACTCAGGAATCAGAGTACTAGATCTTTCTAAAAGTAGAGTGGAGAGTAAGATACTGGTTCAATGTTTTTTTCATAAGAAGCCCTTAGTCCCAACATTTCTTCTTCTGCTATTCACAGCCAAAACCCACAGTTCCTACAGTTCCCTTTGAAAAGAGAGATTTAATCTTTAGAAATGTTGAACAAAAAATGAAGTATGTCTTAATTACAAGATATAGCTATGAATGTACTGAAAACAGAGGGATTTGTGAAACTTTACACAAAAAGCAGTGAGAATTCCAAGTCCAGCAGGCTCCCAGGATGCTGAAAATCAGGCTTGTATCTATCACAGTCCCAGCTGTACTGAAATTGGAGGATTCCTCAATGAGAAAACTGAATAACTCAAGGGGAGGGGATCTGTGAATATTAACAATTAGGATACCCTTCCCCAACAAAGGAACTTGATTTCTGTCCACCTTACAGTGAAGCCCATCGCTGAACAGGATCAGGAACCCAAAGCTACTAATGAGCTCTCCTGCGTCTCACTCAAACATAAATGCACAAGGTGCCATTCTGGTATGGCAGAGTAGCTGGTATGGCTAACCTTCCTGCATATGACATTATTATCTCTGAACTAAGCATAAAAGCAGTTATTTAATTGTGCAGAATGAACCACCAAAATCAGAAAATTGGAAGTGATGAAACCCGTAAAAGAAAGAAACTCTTCTGAGTAAGTCAAACATTTATTCAGCTTTTCCTCTGAGGGTGCTGAAGGCAGCACAACTTTTAGCAGCTTATGGTGTCAGAAAACAGAAATCAGGTCTGGCTGGAAGTGAGACTAAAAATTGAGGAGGAAGTTCCAGAAAGAAGAGACTTAAGTGGAAGAATCCAAAGATCTACATGTAAACTGTGCTCAAATACTAGGCTGACCTCTGAACTATGTGTATGTGTCAGAGATTCCAAAGAACCCAGCAAAAAGGACAAAGCAGTAACTAGAAGGCTGAACACTGAGAAAAAACTTCAGTTCTTCACCACTGGGGAGACATGGTTTGAAGTATGAGTTCTATCAAATGTAACTGTAGGTTGGAAGAAAAAAAAAAATCTCTTCAGGGAAAAGATAATGGAATCTAGAATCTCTCAAAGGAATCCCTAGCAATCCACTATACACACATAAACATACACAGAGGCTAGATACATGAAGTGGTAGGAAAATGTAAACCATAGTCAAAAGAAAAGTCAGTCAATAGAAACCAGCCCCAAGATGGCTCACAGGTTGATATTCATAGATGAATTATTAAAAACAGTTATTGTAAGTATACATCCCAGGTTCTTTAGCTAGCAGTAAAAAATCCGCCTGCCAATGCAAGAGATGTAAGAGACATGGGTTCAATCCCTGGGTCGGGAAGATCCCCTGGAGGAGGAAATGGCAACCCACTCCAGTGTTCTTACCTGGAGAATCCCATGGACAGAGGAGCCTGGCAGGCTACAGTCCATGGCGTCTCAAAGAGTCAGACACGACTGAAGTGACTTAGCACAGCACATTATAAGTATGTTCAAATAATTAAAGGAAAATATAGTCATAAGTAGTTTAGGGATGGGTATTCCTATCAGAGATATGAAAATGATTCAAAATAAACAATTAGAAATTCAACAACTGAACAAGCAAACTACCTGAAACTTGGCGGGGTGGGGGGGGGGCAGTGGGGGGAGGATCACTCAATCTGCTTCAAGAGTATGCAGACTGCAGGAAAAGGGTGAGTGAGCTTGAAAATAGAATAGGTATCCAACCTCCAGGATCATCCCCTGATTTTCTTTTCCTAGAATTCATGCCTTTCTTAGCTTACCTACACGCTAAGTTAGGGTTGACTTGTAGAATATGTCTATTTCATAACAAATATGTCTATTTCATAACAAATATGTCTATTTCATAACAAACAGAATATGGCGGAAGTGAAGGTATGTGGTTTCTAAGGTCATAAAAGCATTGCAGATTCTGCTTTGATCTCCTGGGGTGCTTATTTGATGGAAGTCATGACGTAACGACACTCGAGAAGCGTGTCACACCCATGGAGATACGATGGGGAGGAGCACTAGCTTGCCAGCCAGGAGGCCACAACTGAAGTAGATTCCTCAGCCCCAATCAAGCTTTCAAATGACTGCGTCTCCTGCCAACATCTGACTGTAACGTCATGAGAGACCTCAGCTGAAACCATAGTTTCAGAATTTCAGATAATTCAGAATTCTGAATTCATAGAAACTGTGAAAGCTTAATGATTATTGTTGCTATAAGTCAATAAATGTGGAGTAATTTGTTATATATCCACAGAGAACAAAACATAACGTAGCTACAGAAATTATCCAACCCAGAGAAAAAAAGGAAAATTATTTTTTTTTAAATATAAGCCATTCTGAGTGAATTTTTGGACAAATCAAGGTATCTTACGTGTAACTGAAGTTCCAGGAGAAAAGAAGAAAAAGTGACGTAGAAAATTTATTTGAAAAAATAATGGTTGAAATTTCCTCAAATTAGGTAAACAACATCAACTTACAGATTCAAGGATTTCAGAAACCCAAGCAGAATAAGTAGAAATAAAACCACGTGTAGATTCATCTAAGAAAAATACTTTCAACAATACATTTTTTTTTAAGTTTTTAAAGTATCCTGAGAGAGATAAAGAAGAGACAGGGAGAATATATTATATATTAAAGAAAGTAACACAACAGGCGGATGCCTCATTAAAAATACCATAGGACAAAAAAGAATGGAATTATATCTCCAAAGTTATTTAACTCTGATGATATTTAACAACTGAAAGAAAAAAAAATAGGTACAGAATTCTATGCCAAAAGAATATTTTTAGGCTGAAGGGAAATAAACAAGATAGAAAATCAGACATACCAAAAAAAAAAAAAAATGGAGAGCAAAAATGGGAGATATGTGTAAATAAAATGGCCACATTTCATATTCTTCTCTTATTTAGAAGACAGTTTATGGTTTAAAGCAAAAATTATAACTGAATTTTATGGTTTATAATGTATGTGGATGTAAAATGAATATAATTCCTTCTAAATAATATTCAATAATACTCAAGAAGAGGTAAAATGAAGTGACAGAATGCAGTGACTGAACTGCACAGTGACTGAACATGTGTTTGAGGGGATTTGAATGGTAACAGAAAGTTCTATATCTTGGGTTTGATGGTTATTACATGACTTCATGCATTTGTTGAAACTTTTCAATTATAAATACTTTTAAACTGATGAATTTTATTGTGTGAAACTATATATCAATAAAGCCAAATAAAAACTGTAATAGTAGCATTGGCAATTCTTTGACTTAGGTAAAATTAAAAGCCCATAAATACTGAAAAGGAAGGCATTAAACTGTTTATAAATGACTTGATTTTTCCATAGTAAATACTAAGATTAGACTCCAAAAATTAATAAATTAATTTGACAAGGTCACAGGTTACAAGGTCAAAATAATCAATTGTATTTCTACATGTGAGCAGGAAACTGGAAATGCAATAAAATACTTCACTTACAATACAATAAAAAACAGTAAAATATTAAGTATGAATTTAACAGAAGATATCCAAATTTTTTACAGTGAAAACTAACAAATATAGCTAAGAGAAATTAAATAAGACCCAAATAAATGAAAGATATACCATGGTCACTTATTGGAAGTTTCAATGTTTGCTAACAAATCAATTTTCTCCTTATTGAGACGTAGGCTAATGCTAGTAGGCTGTATTTGTAGAAATCAAAAAGTTTATTTTAAAATGTGTTGTTGTTCAGTTGCCAAGCCATGTCCGACTCTTAGCAACCCCATGGACTGCAGCACACTAGGCTTCCCTGTCCTTCACCATCTCTCAGAGTTTGCCCAAGTTCATGTCCATTGAATCAGTGATGCTATCCAACCATCTCATCCTCTTCTCTTTCCACCATCAGTCTTTCCCAGCATCAGGGTCTTTTCTGGTGAGTCAGTTCTTCACATCAGGTGGCCAAAATTTGGAGCTTCGGCTTCAGCATCAGTCCTTCCAGTGAATATTCAGCGTTGATTTCCTTTAGGATGGACTGGTTGGATCTCCTTGCAGTCCAGGGGACTCAAGAGTCTTCTCCAGCACCACAGTTTGAAACCATCAATTCTTCAGCGCTCAGCCTTCTTTATGGTCCAACTCTCACATCTGTACATGGCTATTGGGAAAAACATAGCCTTGACTCTGTAGACCTTTGTCAGAAGAGTGATAGGTTTGCTTTCTAACACACTGTCTAGGTTTGCCATAGCTTTCCTGCCAAGAAGCAATCGCCTTCTAATTTCATGGCTACAGTCACCATCCACAGTGATTTTAGAGCCCAAGAAGAGGAAGTCTGTCACTGCTTCCACTGTTTCCCCTTCTATTTGCCATGAAGAGATGGGACCAGATGCCGTGATCTTGGTTTCTTGAGTCTTAAGCTGGCTTTTTAACTCTCTTCTTTCACCCTCATCAAGGGGCTCTTTAGTTCCTCTTCACTTTCTGTCGTTAGAGTGGTATCATTCGCATATCTGAGGTTGTTGATATTTCTCCTGGCAGTCTTGGTTCCAGCTTGTAACTCACCCAGCCCAGCATTTCACATGATGTGCTCTGCATGTAAGTTAAACTAACAGGGTGACATAAACAGCCTCACCCTACTCCTTTCTCAATCCTGAACTAGTCTGTCGTTCCATACAGAGTTCTAACTGTTGCTTCTTGACCCACATACAGGTTCTCATGAGACAGGTAAGACAGTCTGGTATTCCCACCTCTTTAAGAGTTTTCCATAGTTTTTTATGATCCACACAATCAAAGGCTTTAACCTAGTCAATGAAACAGAGGTAGATGTTTTTCTGGAATTCCCTTGCTTTCTCTATGATACAGCAAATGTTGGCAATTTGACCTCTGGTTCCTCTGCCTTTTCTAAATCCAGCTTGGAACATTTTTAGTTTAAGCCTGAATTTTTCTATGAAGAGCTGATTTTCTGAGCCACAGTCAGTTCCTGGTCTTGTTTTTGCTGACTGTATACAGCTTCTCCATCTTTGGCTACAAAGAATGTAATCAATCTGATTTCGGTGTTGACCCTTTGGTGATGCCCATGTATAAAGTCGTCTCTTGTGTTGTTGGAGAAGGGTGTTTGCTATGTCTGGTGTGTTCTTTTGGCAGAATTCTGTTAGCCTTTGCACTGCTTCATTCTGTACTCCTGGGCCAAACTTGCCTGTTACTCTATCTCTTGACTTCCTACTTTTGCATTCCAATTCCCAGTGACGAATAGGACATCTTTTTTTGGTGTTAATTCTAGGAGGTTTTCTAGGTCTTCAGCTTCTTCAGCACTGGTGTTTGGGGCATAGGCTTGGATTACTGTAATGTTGAATAGTTGACCTTAGAAACAAACTGAGATCATTCTGTCATTTTTAAAGTTGCACCCAAGTACTGCATTTTGGACTCTCTTGCTGATTAAGAGGGCTTCTCCATTTCTTCTATGGGATTCTTGCCCACAGTAGTGGATCTAATGGTCGTTTGAATTAAATTCACCCATTCCCATCCATTTTAGTTCACTGACTCCTAAAATGTCGATGTTTACTCTTGCCATCTCCTGCTTGATCATGTCCAATTTACCTTGACTATTTATGACTATATGACTATTATCATGTACAATTTACCTTTACATGGACCTAACTTGCCTGATTGCTAAGCAACAGTGTTGTTTACAGCATTGGATTTTACTTTGATCACCAGACACACCCACAACTGAACGTCACTTCCGCTTTGGCCCAGCCACTTCCTTCTTTCTAGTGCTATTAGTAGCTGTCCTCCAATCTTCCCCAGGAGCACATTAAACACCTCCCTACCTGGGGGGCTCATTTCTCAGTGTCGTCATATCTTTCTGCCTTTTCACACTGTTCATGGGGCTCTCACAGCAAGTACACTGGGGTGGTTTGCCACGCCCTCTTCCGGTGGACCGCGTTTTGTTGGTACTCTCCACTGTGACCTGTCCATCGTGGATGGCCCCACATGGCATGGCTCTCAGCTTCACTGAGGTACACAAGCCCCTTCACCATGACAAGGCAGTGATCCGTGAAGAGGCTACAATGTGTAAAGAAATACAAAATATCTGGAATATAAAACCAATCTAAGAGCAAAACTGAAGGTCTCATTCTATCCAATTTCAAAACGTACAATAAAGCTACAGAAATAAGAACAAATCGGAATTGGTGTAAGGAAAGAAAAAATAAAAGAATAAAGTTTAGAAGTAAAATCATATACATGTGGTCAATTAATCTTTGAAAAAAATGTCAAGGCAATTTAATGGGCAAAGAAAAGTCTTTTCAACAAATAGTACTAGGAACAACTGGATAATTATGTAGGGAAAATGACCTCAATATTTTCCTTGTACCACAAACAAAAATTAATTTAAGATGGATCATAAACCTTAAAGCTAAAACTACAGTAGCACTTTTAAAAGAAAACACTGAATATCTTCAGGAACTTACAAGATAAAAATATCTTGGGACAAAGTGAGCTCTAAACATAAGAAAATATTAAAAATTGGAACTCATAAAATTTTAGCACTTAAGTACAGCAAGAAACACTGTTAAGAGAGTAAAAACACAAGCCACAAACTGGGAATGAATATTTTCAATGGAAACATCTGACAAAGAATATGTAACTAGTGACTCAGGTACCTCAAACTAGGGCTCTAACAACCTAGAGGTGTGGGAATGGGCGGGAGGTGGGGAAGAGAGTCAAGAGGGAGGAGACATATGTACACCTACGGTTAATTCATGTCGGTGTGTGACAGAAACCAAACCAATATTGTAAACCAATCATCAATCAATTAAAACTAAATATCTTAAAAAAGAATATGTAATAGAATATATTAAGAATCCTTAAAAATCATTTTTTAAAAAACTAAAAATTAAAAGACTTCTGGTTTTTGCTCAGGATATAGAGCACTACAAAAAAACATCGCTTGAACCTTACACTACATCAGCGAAAAGCCATGCAAGGTCAGGATTTTTTTTGAACCCTTCAGAGGACAGACAACTAAGTAGGCTAAAATCTGAAAGACAAGAATCTACAAGGAAAGATGGCAGTTGCTTACCTGCAGCAAACATAGCCACACACCAGTAAGAATTAGATGTGAAGACTAGCAAATTGGGGATAGTGAGTGTGGGCTAACAAAAGAATTTGAGCCTGGGAGCCACATACATGGGGAGAATTCACACCTTCTTGCAGGCTTTTCTCCACAAACTCTACTCTGCACACAACAAAAGATGGTTGAAAGTCCTGAAAAATCATGCCTGATTGTGCAGACCTGGAGAAGGAGAACAGCTACTGTGTCCACAACAAACAGTGCCTATGGGCATAAGTCCACAGCAGATGGGGAAAGGGAACAAGAAAATCCCTTCACCCTAAAGAGAGAGGCAGGAATATGTCCTGTAAATAGAACTACAAAGGGTGGAAAGGTAAGAGCCCCAAAAAAGTCACATCCTCAAGACCCAGGAACACAGGGTCTACCTAAGACTAAAGCTTATTTTTAAGAAAATTTTATTGAAATATAGTTGATTTATTGGGTTAACCAAAAAGTTTGTCTGGGTATTTTGCAAGATGTTCTGAAAAACCTGAACAAACTTTTTGGCCAACCCAATACAATGTTGTGTTACTTTCTGCTGTGTAACAAAGTCAGTCAGTTACACGTGTACATATCAACTCTTTTCTAGATTATTTTCCCACATGGGTCATTACAGAGGACTAAGTACAGCTCCCTGTGCTATACAGTAGGTCCTCGTTAGTAGTTACATAGTTCATATGTAGTACTGTGCACATGTCAACCTTTATCTTTCAATTTATGAATCTCCCTTTCCCCCCAGTAAACATAAGATTGCTTTCTGCATCTGCGACTCTATTTCTGCCTTGTAGACAAGCTCATTTGTACCATACTTTTCAGATCACATATATACGTGATGGCATACGGTGTCCTCCTCTGATTTACTTCACTCAACATGACAACCTCTAGTCCATCCATATTGCTGCAGATGGCATCAACTTGTTCTTTTTTATGACTGAGTAATGGGCATATTACTCAGGTGGTCCAGCAGTTCAGACTCTGCACTTCCAAGGCAGGGGCGTGGCTTCGATCCCTGGCTGGGGAACTAAGATGCCATGTGCTGTGCAGTGTGGCCAAAAATAAAAAATGTGGAATAATCCATGCAATATGTATATGTAAGGGCTTCTCTGGTGGCTCATACAGTAAAGAATCCACCTGCAATGTGGTAGACCTGGGTTCAGTTCCTGGGTGGGGAAGATCCCCTGGAGAAGGGAACAGCTACCCACTCCATAGAGTGGAGAACTCCATGGACTGCATAGTCCATGGGGTCACAAAGAATTGGACATGACTAAGCAACTTTCGCTTCACAATGGGCATATACCCTGAGAAAACCAAAATGCAAAAAGCCACGTGTACCCCAATGTTCACTGCAGCACCATTTACAATAGCCAGGACATAGAAGCAACTAGACGTCCATCAGCAGATGAATGGATAAAGAAGTTGTGGTACATATACACAATAAAATATTACTCAGCCATTAAAGGGAATGAGTTTGAGTCAGTTGAACAGAGTTGAATGAACCTAGGGGCAGGAGGAGAAGGGGACGACAGAGGATGAGATGGCTGGATGGCATCACTGACTCGATGGACTTGAGTCTGGGTGAACTCCGGGAGTTGGTGATGGACAGGGAGGCCTGGTATGCTGTGATTCATGGGGTCGCAAAGAGTTGGACACAACTGAGCAACTGAACTCAACTGAACTGAACTGAGAGTCTCTTACAGAGTAAAGTCAGTCAGAAAAAGGAAAACAAATACTGTTTATTAATGCATATATATAGAATCTAGAAAAATGGTATTGATGAGCCTATTTACAGGGCTCCATACTGTTCTCCAGTACTCTTGCCTGGAAAATTCCATGGGCAGAGGAGCCTGGTAAGCTGCAGTCCATGGGGTCGCTAAGAGTCAGACACGATTGATTGACTTCACTTTCACTTTTCACTTTCATGCATTGGAGAAGGAAATGGCAACCCACTCCAGTGTTCTTGCCTGGAGAATCCCAGGGACGGGGGAGCCTGGTGGGCTGCCGTCTATGGGGTCACAGAGTCGGATATGACTGAAGCGACTTAGCAGCAGCAGCATACTGTTCTCCATGTGGCTGTATCCATTTACATTCCCACCAACAGTGTAGAAGGATTCCCTTTTCCATACACCTTCTCCAGCATTTACTGTATGTAGATTTTTGATGATGGCCATTCTGACTGGTGTGAGGTGATACTTCACTGTAGTTTTGATTTGCATTTCTCTAATAATTAGTGACATTGAACATCTTTTTATATGCTTTTTGGTCATTTACATGTCTTCTTTGGAGAAATGTCTATGTAGATACACCACCCATTTTTTGATTAGGTTGTTTGGTTTTTGTTATTGGGCTGCGTGAACTGTTTGTATATTTTGGCGACTTTTCTTCTATTCGCTAATATGGGTAAAAAGGAGGTTTATTTTAGAATAAACCCACATGGACCTTGATATAGTGATAGTTTAGTTCAGTTCAGTCGCTCAGTTGTGTCCGACTCTTTGCGACCCCATGAATCACAGCACGCCAGGCCTCCCTGTCCATCACCAACTCCCGGAGTTCACTCAGACTCATGTCCATCGAGTCAGTGATGCCATCCAGCCATCTCATCCTCTGTCATCCCCTTCTCCTCCTGCCCCCAATCCCTCCCAGCATCAGAGTCTTTTCCAATGAGTCAACTCTTCGCAT
>NW_011494803.1:379100-387263 GCF_000754665.1 Bison bison bison
CATCCATACATGACCACTGGAAAAGCCATAGCCTTGACTAAGCGGACCTTTGTTGGCAAAGTAATGTCTTCGCTTTTGAATATGCTATCTAGATTGGTCATAACTTTCCTTCCAAGGAGTAAGCATCTTTTAATTTCATGGCTGCAATCACCCTCTGCAGTGATTTTGGAGCCCAGAAAAATAAAGTCTGACACTGTTTCCACTGTTTCCCCATCTATTTCCCATGAAGTGATGGGACCGGATGCCATGATCTTCGTTTTCTGAATGTTGAGCTTTAAGCCAACTTTTTCAGTCTCCTCTTTCACTTTCATCAAGAGGCTGTTTTAGTTCCTCTTCACTTTCTGCCATCAGGGTGGTGTCATCTGCATATCTGAGGTTATTGAGATTTCTCCCGGCAATCTTGATTCCAGGTGTGCTTCTTCTAGCCCAGCGTTTCTCATGATGTACTCTGCATAGAAGTTAAATAAGCAGGGTGACAATATACAGCCTTGACGTACTCCTTTTCCTATTTGGAACCAGTCTGTTGTTCCATGTCCAGTTCTAACTGTTGCTTCCAGACCTGCATGATAACTATGTATGACTTTACTAAATAAAACATTTTAAAAAAGAAAATATGATTTATTTTTCAGACCATTGATACCATTGATTAAATATTTTTACTGAACTAAATGTCTGGGGACACTCTTCATCTCTCACTTACATATGAGCATATAAGAAAACAGGCGTCCGCATGTCCTTTAAAATAATCACTGTTCAGGATGAGAGCTGGTATGTGACCTTTGCTGTTAGGTGCCTCTCCTTGACTGAGAGGAGTTCTGAGGGGATCCCAAGACTGTGACTTTGTCACGGAGGTCACCCACTGCTCCTTTCCTACCATGTACTTCTAATCATCCCTTCCTCTTCCAAATTTAACCACTTTCAGTTTTTTCCTGAACTTATTCTGATACATTTACTATTATAGTTCTGAAGAGTACTCATTCTTGATTTGAATACCTAATAGTTACTGGAGCATATTGAGAGTTTGAATAAAACAAAAAAGAGAACTGTGAACTATATAATCCAGTTTCTTTGGTAAAATGCCAATTTAGAAAGATGCTTATGAAATACATACACAAAATTACTTACAAATCCTATGTGTACAACAATTAGATGCACAACTTTAAAAATATGTGTCATGTCACACAAGACTGTAATTCCATCTTTGCATCTCAGATTCTGCATTTATTCCCTCCTGACTGCCTCACTGCTATGGCTCAGTGAATGCTGATCATTTAGCTATCTTTCAGATTATTGCTTAAAGTTTTTATTCTTTGAGTCTGACTCTTGAAAGCTGATAATTAACATCTCTGACAGTGACTTTCAGTGAAGGTTCTACCCCATCCTAGGGAGAATTCTCTAGATCTGAGGGGCTGCTTTGGGTCACTGCAGTGATTGACGAGACCTAGTTGAGTTTAGTGGACAGGACAAGAGAGGTGACTCATCCTGCGACATGTAACATTGAGAGAAGCCTCATAAGAGCACAACTTTCCAATATCCCACCATATCCTTAAGCAACTGAAAGACCAATTTAAAACCAACTTCGCTTAAAATATTTGACATATAAACACATACAAAAAGTTTTAATATAACCACAAAGTATTTTCTTATGGTCTTAATAGTTTTCAAGAGCACAACCAGAATGTTGACCATCATTTTAGGAAATTATTTTATGGAGCAATGCTGTTTGTGGTTTTAAGCTGACAATATAATACACCACCACTGAACTACATACTTATCCTTAGTTTATAGGCAAACATATATCAGAGGAGACTGATTTTCATTCTAACAGATTTACAGCTAAATATTTGACACATAGGAATCTTATTAATTTATTAATAAAAGTTTTTAATTTTCACATTAATATGAAAAAGCTCCTATGTAATTTCAAATTACAGTACAGGATAAATCTAGGTAAAGTACATATTAAAATTGTTTCTCTGGGAGTTGTTCCTCTCTCCCCACATCCTCAGTGTCTGGCACACCACCTCTCTGTGGCCCTTGGGGTCTCCTACTGTCTCAGCCCAAGAATCCAAGACAGAAGGTAATTGCCCATGACTGTCTGAAACGCTATTCCCATATTAATTGAATTTAGTTCATTTTATTATATATGAAAAAGTTTTGGTTACTGTTACTTATCCCAATGCTGGGTTTTATTTTTATGTTCCCTGTGCCTCTCATCTATAATTTTCCTGTGTTCTCATACTGAAAGTGTCATATCAACTTCTCATAAACCCAAATTTATTATGAATAAAAGGAAGCAAATATTTGGCTTCATTATGTCTTCTGCTATTGTAATCTTATTCAGTATTTACATATTGAAACAGACATATATTTTAAAAAAAATTTAGGTGTACCACACAGCATGCAGGGTCTTACTTTTCTGATATCAGGGATGGAATCCATATCTCCTGCAGTGGAAGTGCAGAGTCTTAACTGCTGGACTTCCAGGGAAGTCCCTCAGGTATATAATTTTATGAACTATTTTCCATTTTAAATAGATTTAGGACATTATGGTGGTCTTTCAAAAGTATATTCGTTAGATTTCAGTGTCATTAAAGTTTAAATTGAAGGACAATGAATGGGAAATCCTATTTGATAGAACTGGGAGCCACAGACCTATGTAATTCCCAAAGAGTCAGAGGATATGGGTATGGACATGATTATGGTTATGGATTTAGAAAAGGCAGAGGAAGCAGAGATCAAATTGCCAACATCCATTGAATCATTGAAAAAGAAAGCAAGTTCCAGAAAAACATCTACTTCTGCTTTATTGACTACGCTAAAGCCTTTGACTGTGTGGATCACAATAAGCTGTGGAAAATTCTTAAAGATGAGAATACCAGACCACCAGATCTACCTCCTGAGAAATCTGTATGGAGGACAAGAAGCAACAGTTAGAACCAGACGTGGAACAACAGACCAGTTCCAAATAGGGGAAGGAGTATGTCAAGGCTGTATACTGTCACCCTGATTATTTAAACTTATATGCAGAGTACATCATGCAAAATGCCAGGCTGGATGACACACAAGCTGGAATCAAGATTGCTGGGAGAAACATCAGTAACCTCAGATATGCAGATAACAGCACACTTATGGCAGAAAGCAAAGAGCCTCTTGATGAAAGTGAAAGAGGAGAGTGAAAAAGTTGGCTTAAAGATCAACATTCAGAAAACTAAGATCACGGCATTTGGTCTCATCACTTCATGACAAATAGATGGGGAAACAGTGGAAACAGTGTCAGACTTTATTTTGGGGGGCTCCAAAATGACTGCAGATGGTGACTGCAGCCATGAAACTGAAAGACACTTGCTCCTTGGAAGAAAAGCTATTACCAACCCAGACAGCATATTAAAAAGCAGAAGCATTACTTTGCCAACAAAGGTCAGTCTAGTCAAGGTTATGGTTTTTCCAGAAGTCATGTATAGATGTCAGAGTTGGACTATAAAGAAAGCTGAGTGCTGAAGAACTGATGCTTTTGAACTGTGGTGTTGGAGAAGACGCTTGAGAGTCCCCTGGACTGTGAGGAGATCCAACCAGTCCATATTAAAGGAAATCAGTCCTGAGTGTTCATTGAAAGGACTGATGTTGAAGCTGAAACTCCAATACTTTGGCCACCTGATGCTAAGAGCTGACTCATTTGAAAAGACCCTGATGCTGGGAAAGAATGAGGGCAGAAGGGGACGACAGAGGATGAGATGGTTGAATGGCATCACCGACTCAATGGACATGAGTTTGAGTAAGCTCCGGGAGTTGGTGATGGAGAGGGAAGCCTGGTGTGCTGCAGTCCACGGGGTCATAAGAGTCAGACTGATGGTTATGGTTGAGGTTAACAGCTACTGTAAAGGTTATGATTACCTTAGGGTTATATACCAATATTAAACCAGAATAACACCTACGTATGCTGGCCTGGAAGAAGCACAAGCTGGAATCAAGATTGCCGGGAGAAATATCAATAACCTCAGATATGCAGATGACACCACCCTTATGGCAGAGAGTGAAGAGGAACTAAAAAGCCTCTTGATGAAAGTGAAAGTGGAGAGTGAAAAGGTTGGCTTAAAGCTCAACATACAGAAAACTAAGATCATGGCATCTGGTCCCATCACTTCATGGGAAATAGATGGGGAAATGGTGAAACAGTTTCAGACTTTATTTTGGGGGCCTCCAAAATCACTGCAGAGGGTGATTGCAGCCATGAAATTAAAAGATGCTTACTCCTTGGAAGGAAAGTTATGACCAACCTACATAGTATATTCGAAAGCGGAGACATTACTTTGCCAACAAAGGTTCATCTAGTCAAGGCTATGGCTTTTCCAGTGGTCATGTATGGATGTGAGAGTTGGACTGTGAAGAAAGCTGAGCGCCAAAGAATTGATGCTTTTGAACTGTGGTGTTGGAGAAGACTCCTGAGAGTCCCTTGGACTGCAAGGAGATCCAACCAATCCATTCTGAAGGAGATCAGTCCTGGGTGTTCTTTGGAAGGAATGATGCTAAAGCTGAAACTCTAATACTTTGGCCACCTCATGCGAAGAGTTGACTCATTGGAAAAGACTCTGATGCTGGGAGGGATTGGGGGCAGGAGGAGAAGGGGACGACAGAGGATGAGATGGCTGGATGGCATCACTGACTCGATGGACATGAGTCTGAGTGAACTCCGGGAGTTGGTGATGGACAGGGAGGCCTGGCGTGCTGCAATTCATGGGGTCGCAAAGAGTTGGACACGACTGAGTGACTGAACTGAACTAATCTACAATCCTTGACAAATTATTTTGTGAATTTGTTCTTCATTTCGCGTTCTCTATCCTATTTAACTGTACCAGATAACATGTTTCTCCCTTCTCCCTTGTAAAATACTTATACTTTTCAATCTTGTACCATGCCTTTGCTGCTGCTGCTGCTGCTGCTAAGTCGCTTTAGTCGTGTCTGACTCTCTGCGACCCGATAGACGGCAGCCCACTAGGCTCCCCCGTCCCTGGGATTCTCCAGGCAAGAACACTGGAGTGGGTTGCCATTTCCTTCTCCAATGCATGAAAGTGAAAAGTGAAAGTGAAGTTGCTCAGTCGTGTCCGACTCTTAGCGACCTCATTGATTGCAGCCTACCAGGCTCCTCGTCCATGGGATTTTCCAGGCAAGAGTGCTGGAGTGGGGTGCCATTGCCTTCTCCGACCATGCCTTTAGTCAAGTGCTATTCACTTTACCTGGAATATGCTTCCCTCAAACTCACTTTTCCAAGATAAGGTTAAAAAATCATACTAATTGAAATCTTTCTGCCATAACCTTCATTGGATGTAATTTTCTTTTGAGTCTGAATTTCCATAGCAATATTCTAGAGCAAATATCTATATATATATGTATGTGTATATATATACATATACATCTTTGTCATAATCTTTCTTATCTGTATTTTGGCTACTTGATTTATCATGGCAGTTCAAAATTTCCTTGAGGGTAGGATATTTGCTTCTACTATGTGGTTAGCTTGACCAAATAAATAAATAATCTGTAATCTGCCAGAAGCCTAAATTTCTCAGAATTATAAACATAAAATAATTATCATTTTCAATATTATAATCAGCTAACTAGTCTTAAATTTAATTTGGCTTAAACTTGATGTACATATGTATACTAAATAAAAACTCCAATACAAAAAGATTGAAATTTAGAGAAAAAATATTAGTGTTTCATGTACAAATATTTATTTAGACCCTTTGATAACATTTCTGCTGAAACCTAAGTATGGTTCAAATTTCTGAAGGATGTTTCTAATAACAAAATGAGGAACAGTTCTATTAATATCACAGTGGAAAGATCATATGGTTCAGTAGAGAGAATGGATATTTGACAAAGGAAAATGCTATTTGGATTAACAGGTAGGTCGAAACATCTAGTCTAGTTCTTTCTTTAGCCAAATGCTATATGCTGTAACACACTGTACTTGAACACAGAACATTATTAAGAGTAAATTCTGTGGGTTTGTCATATATAGCTTTTATTATGTTGAGATATGTTCCTTCTATTCCTGCTTTCTGGAGAGTTTTTATCATAAATGGATGTTGAGTTTTGTCAAAGGCTTTTTGTGCATCTATTGAGATAATCATATGGCTTTTCTTTTTCAATTTGTTAATGTGGTGTATTACATTGATTGATTTGTGGATATTGAAGAATCCTTGCATCCCTGGGATAAAGCCCACTTGGTCATGATGAATGATCTTTTTAATGTGTTGTTGGATTCTGATTGCTAGAATTTTGTTAAGGATTTTTGTATCTATGTTCATCAGTGATATTGGCCTGTAGTTTTCTTTTTTTGTGTGGCATCTTTGTCAGGTTTTGGTATTAGGGTGATGGTGGCCTCATAGAATGAGTTTGGAAATTTACCTTCCTCTGCAATTTTCTGCAAGAGTTTGACTAGGATAGGCATTAGCTTTTCTCTACATTTTTGGTAGAATTCAGCTGTGAAGCTGTCTGGACCTGGGCTTTTGTTTGCTGGAAGATTTCTGATTACAGTTTCAATTTCCGTGCTTGTGATGGGTCTGTTAAGATTTTCTATTTCTTCCTGGTCCAGTTTTGGAAAGTTGTACTTTTCTAAGAATTTGTCCATTTCTTCCACGTTGTCCATTTTATTGGCATATAATTGCTGATAGTAGTCTCTTAGGATTCTTTGTATTTCTGTGTTGTCTGTTGTGATCTCTCCATTTTTGTCTCTAATTTTGTTGATTTGATTTTTCTCCCTTTGTTTCTTGATGAGTCTGGCTAATGGTTTGTCAATTTTATTTATCCTCTCAAAGAATCAGCTTTTGGCTTTGTCAATTTTTGCTATGGTCTCTTTTGTTTCTTTTGTATTTATTTCTGCCCGAATTTTTAAGGTTTCTTTCCTTCTACTAACCCTGGGGTTCTTCATTTCTTCCTTTTCTAGTTGCTTTAGGTGTAGAGTTAGGTTATTTATTTGACTTTTTTCTCGTTTCCTGAGGTATGCCTGTATTGCTATGAACCTTCCCCTTAGCACTGCTTTTACAGTGTCCCACAGGTTTTGGGTTGTTGTGTTTTCATTTTCATTCATTTCATTGCATATTTTGATTTCTTTTTTGATTTCTTCTGTGATTTGTTGGTTATTCAGCAGCATGCTGTTCAGTCTCCACATGTTGGAATTTTTAGTAGTTTTCCTCCTGTAATTGAGATCTAATCTTACTGTATTGTGGTCTGAAAAGATGCTTGGAATGATTTCAATTTTTTTGAATTTACCAAGGCTAGATTTATGGCCCAGGATGTGATCTATCCTGGAGAAGGTTCTGTGTGCACTGGAGAAAAAGGTGAAATTCATTGTTTTGGGGTTAAATGTCCTATAGATATCAATTAGGTCTAACTGGTCTATTGTATCATTTAAAGTTTGTGTTTCCTTGTTAATTTTCTGTTTAGTTGATTTATCCATAGGTGTGAGTGGGGTATTAAAGTCTCCCACTATTATTGTGTTATTGTTAATTTCCCTTTCATATTTGTTAGCATTTGTCTTACATATTCCAGTGCTCCTATGTTGGGTGCATATATAATTGTTATATCTTCATCTTGGATTGATCCTTTGATCATTATATAGTGTCCTTGTCTCTTTTCACAGCCTTTGTTTTAAAATCTATTTTATCTGATATGAGTATTGCTACTCCTACTTTCTTTTAGTCTCTATTTTCGTGGAATATCTTTTTCAAGCCCTTCACTTTCAGTCTGTATGTGTCCCTTGTTTTGAGGTGGGTCTCTTGTAGACAACATATATAGGGGTCTTGACTGTGTGGATAACAATAAACTGAGGAAAATTCTGAAGGAGATGGGAATACCAGACCACCTGATCTGCCTCTTGAGAAATCTGTATGCAGGTCAGGAAGCAACAGTTAGAACTGGACATGGGACAACAGACTGGTTCCAAATAGGCAAAGGAGTATGTCAAGGCTGCATGTTGTCACCCTGTTTATTTAACTTATATGCAGAGTACATCATGAGAAATGCTGGATTGGAAGAAACACAAGCTGGAGTCAAGATTGCCGGGAGAAATATCAATAACCTCAGATATGCAGATGACAGAAAGTGAAGAGGAACCAAAAAGCTGCTTGATCAAAGTGAAAGTGGAGAGTGAAAAAGTTG
>NW_011494803.1:387600-397731 GCF_000754665.1 Bison bison bison
ACCTCATTCGAAGAGTTGACTCATTGGAAAAGACTCTGATGCTGGGAGGGATTGGGGGCAGGAGGAGAAGGGGACGACAGAGGATGAGATGGCTGGATGGCATCACCGACTCGATGGATGTGAGTCTGAGTGAACTCCGGGAGTTGGTGATGAACAGGGAGGCCTGGCGTGGTGCAATTCATGGGGTTGCAAAGAGTCGGACACGACTGACCAACTGATCTAATCTGATCTGTTTTTGTATCCATTCAGCCAGGCTTTGTCTTTTGGTTGAGGCATTCAACCCATTTACATTTAAGGTAATTATTGATAAGTATGATCCATTGCCATTCACTTTATTGTTTTGGGTTCGAGTTTATACACCTTTTTGTGTTTCCTGTCTAGAGACAATCCTTTAGCATTTGTTGGAAAGCTGTTTTGGTGGCGCTGAATTCTCTCAGCTTTTGCTTGTCTGTAAAGCTTTTGATTTCTCCTTCATATCTGAATGAGATCCTTGCTGGGTATAGTAATCTGGGCTGTAGCTTATTTTCTTTCATCACTTTAAGTATGTCCTGCCATTCCCTCCTGGCCTGAAGAGTTTCCATTGAAAGATCAGCTGTTATCCTTATGGGAATCCCCTTGCGTGTTATTTGTTGTTTTTCCCAAAAATAAACAAATGGGACCTAATTAAAATTAAAAGCTTCTGCACAACAAAGGAAACTATTAGCAAGGTGAAAAGACAGCCTTCAGAATGGGAGAAAATAATAGCAAATGAAGCAACTGACAAAGAATTAATCTCAAAATTATACAAGCAACTCCTGCAGCTCAATTCCAGAAAAATAAGTGACCCAATCAAAAAATGGGCCAAAGAACTAAACAGACGTTTCTCCAAAGAAGACATACAGATGGCTAACAAACACATGAAAAGATGCTCAACATCACTCATTGTCAGAGAAATGCAAATCAAAACCACAATGAGGTACCATTTCACGCCAGTCAGAATGGCTGCTATCCAAAAGTCTACAAGCAATAAATGCTGGAGAGGGTGTGGAGAAAAGGGAACCCTCTTACACTGTTGGTGGGAATGCAAACTAGTACAGCCACTATGGAGAACAGTGTGGAGATTCCTTTAAAAACTGGAAAGAGAACTGCCATATGACCCAGAAATCCCACTGCTGGGCACACACACCAAGGAAACCAGAAGGGAAAGAGACACGTGTACCCCACTGTTCATCGCAGCACTGTTTATAATAGCCAGGACATGGAAACAACCTAGATGTCCATCAGCAGACAAATGGATAAGAAAGCTGTGGTACATATACACAATGGAGTGTTACTCAGCCATTAAAAAGAATACATTTGAATCAGTTCTAATGAGGTGGATGAAAGTGGAGCCTATTATACAGAGTGAAGTAAGCCAGAAAGAAAAACACCAATACAGTATACTAATGCATATATATGGAATTTAGAAAAATGGTAATGATAACCCTGTATGCGAGACAGCAAAAGAGACACAGATGTATAGAACAGTCTTCTGGACTCTGTGGAAGAGGGCGAGGGTGGGATGATTTGGGAGAATGGCACTGAAACATGTAAAATATCATATGTGATATGAATTGCCAGTGCAGGTTCGATGCATGATACAGGATGCCCGGGGCTGGTGCACTGGGATGACCCAGAGGGATGGTATGGGGAGGGAGGTGGGAGGGGGGTTCAGGATGGGGAACACATCTACACCCGTGGTGGGTTCATGTTGATGTATGGCAAAACCAATACAATATTATAAAGTAACTAGCCTCCAATTAAAATAAATACATTTATGTTAAAAAAGAGTAAATTCTCTGCAGAACGTCAATAATTTTGTGTACTTCTAATTCCTTGCTGTCTTGAATTTCTGAGCCTCATAAAATAAAAATTACTTATTAGGATAAAAGCAATTAAAATCAGACCCACAGGTTATATTTCGTAAGTTTATGGTGGGCCAGCCTCAGGAGAGTATAACCAGAGAGACACTGAAGGGGGAACATTTGCAGCTGCGCTTGCAAGCCTCAGGCCCTGCAAAACCCACTCTGAAGTGTTAATACCATACACAGATTCTGTAAGGTAAGGCATAACCAGTAGTAACCAGCAAGAGGACTGTCCCAAAACTTTTTACAGAGAAAATGTATAGCCTGCCAAAAAGGATGAAAATCAAAGGATGAAAATCAAACAGAAAGTTTTAGTTATTAGGCCTTATGTGTTAATGAAAACTCCTACTAAAAAAAGTCATCTCATGTTTTAAATTTTTTACTATATTGCATAATATAATTTATGAAGTTTTTATTATATTGTACATTATTTAAAATGTACATTTCTCTCCCAATCCCAAAATAGGATTGCAGTTTAAACTTTTTTTCTATTTTTGATATTTTACTGCTACCTACATTAATAAACCTTTAAAATTTGTACACATTTTCCTTGATTTAATAAATAATGAATGTATCAGTCAGGATTCATTTATGAAGACAAGTCATTTTAACAGAGTAAATTTAATATAAGGAATTGGTTACAGAGTTATTGGACAACTGAAAGTAAAAGGAACTAAAGTAAAATATAGAAACTCAAAAAAGCAGCTCCTATTATTAAACCTGGAGGAACAAAAAGAAAGGATAAGATTATTAGAACTGATCAGCTGGTGTTGGTACTCCAGGAGCTTCAGAAGAGAGATCAACACAGCTGGGACTCAGAAGTCTAAGAGAAGGCCACTGCAGGGCAGCTGCAAGCTGGTACCAGTATCTCTGAGTAGGCAATGAGCTGTTCTGGGAGCATGGGAGACAAACTGCTGTCCTCAGGATGAAACACCACCTGTCAGGACATTGGCAGGAACAGGAAGCAGAATCAGAAGCAGCAGGTCCCCTTTTCTACCTCCAGTTCTGCCTTCTGCCTCTTGGGCCCAATTTGACAGGGATCCAGACAGCAAACAAAAATGTGGCTTGCCAAGTTCCAGCACACGTGCACACACCCCCCCCCCCCATTTTAAATAAATACTTGAGGTGCTCTAATCTTTTCTGAGGCCCACCACTTTCGATAAAAGGAAAGTCTT
This sequence comes from Bison bison bison, assembly GCF_000754665.1. Lineage (NCBI taxonomy): Eukaryota > Metazoa > Chordata > Mammalia > Artiodactyla > Bovidae > Bison > Bison bison. Next base: position 390,659 of record NW_011494803.1, read on the forward strand.
CCTTCATATAAGGGAAACCTGACAGTATTCCTGAGAAATGATATTCAGCATCATGTAACTGACCAACCTTTTAAACCAACGACCAGATTCAAAACTATTTAAGAGATTCAAGACTCAAGCTCTTGCCCCCAATCCCTCCCAGCATCAGAGTCTTTTCCAATGAGTCAACTCTTCGCATGAGGTGGCCAAAGTACTGGAGTTTCAGCTTCAGCATAATTTCTTCCAATGAACACCCAGGACTGATTTCCTTTAGGATGGACTGGTTGGATCTCCTTGCAGTCCAAGCAACAGACTCTCAAGAGTCTTCTCCAACACCACAGTTCAAAAGCATCAATTCTTTGGTGCTCAGCTTTCTTCACAGTCCAACTCTCACATCCATACATGACCACAGGAAAAACCATAGCCTTGACTAGACGGACCTTTCTTGGCAAAGTTATATATGTGTGTATATACACACATACATACATACACACACCACATAGATACATATATACACACACCACATAGATACATATATACACACACCACATATATATATATGTATCTATACACACACACACACATATATACACACACCACATACATATAAACACACACCTCATATATATATATATACATATACACACACACACACACACACACACACACATGTCCATGCGATTCTCCAGGCAAGAACACTGGAGTGGGTTGCCATTTCCTTCTCCAATGCATGAAAGTGAAAAGTGAAAGTGAAGTCGTTCAGTCATGTCCGACTCCTAGCGACCCCATGGACTGCAGCCCACCAGGCTCCTCCGTCCATGGGATTTTCCAGGTAAGAGTGCTGGAGGGGGGTGCCATTGCCTTCTCCAATATATACAGCACGTATATACACACACACACACACCACTTAGATACATATATACACACACCACATATATACATACACACATGCCACATATATACACACATCACATATACACACACACACACACACACACATATACATATACCAACCACATCTTTCTTACTCATTCATCTGTTGATGGACACAGATTGCTTTCGCATCTCAGCTACTATAAATAATGCTGCAGTGAGCATAGTGGTGGGTGCATGTACCTTTTCAAATAATTTTTTTTGTTTTATTTTGGAAAAATACACAGAAATGGAATTGCTGGATCATACGGTAAACCTACTTTTAATTTTTTAAGGAACCTCCATACTGTTTACATTCCCACCAACAGTTCCCTGTTCTCCATACCCTCCCCAGTCCATGTTATTTGCTGTGTTTCTGATAATAGCCATTCTGACAAGTGTGAGGAGATATCTCATTGTGCTTTTGCTTTGTGTTTCCCTGATGATTAGTGATGTTGAGCATGTTTTCATGTGTCTTTTGGCCCATCTGTATGTCTTTAGAAAAAATGTCTATTAAGGTCCTCTACTATACTGTTTTAACATAAAACTGAAAAACACTGAAACTTTCATCAATAGGGCATATGCTGAATGCTGCTACACCAGTTACAGCTGTAAAATAATGTAAGTTATTTCTAAGTATTCACTCTTCTCTGTACATTATTAAGTAAAATGGAAGACTCAAAAATATGTACAATATTTAAACATTTCAGAAAAACTTAAAATTTAATTTCTGCATACATACACTGGCAAAGGATACAACATATTTGGAATGATTCACAATATACTGGCTTTGCCGTAGTGCTTGCCTTTGGAGAGAGGAACAAGAGGTCAGTGAGAGGCACAGACTTACTTTTATTGTGTACTTCTGTCCTTAAAATTTTTTTTACTATATTAAGAAAGGCCCTTCAAAGGAGGGAAAAAAAGAAAGAAGGGAAGGAAAGACAAATGGAAGGGTGTTGGTTTTAGATTTTTATCAGGAGTCAACACTAAGATTCTTTTAAAATTTTGTGACAGCTGGAAAAGTCACTCTTCCAGCACTGCTCACAGCATCATTTTTGTATTGAGTAGTGAAAAATGAGAATATGGTCAGCTCTTTTATTTTCAAAGTCAAATGGGACTCTTCTCTGTGAGGCAATAAATGCAATCACAGATGTGTACAATCATAAACGTGAATGGCCCGTTGATGATCATCTGCTCCTCTTGCTTCCTGTGTTGAACGGAGACCAAGGTACAGTCCACTGCAATGAACAGACACAGGACTTCTATATGCAAAGTGCGACAATCCATTGATTTCGAGTAAAGGAAAAGCTAATCATTTCACGAACAACATTCTATGAGTAGAAAGTAGTTTCTGGAAGGGAATGTTTACACTAGTTTTCAGGAAAAACAGGTAGTGAGAGTGTTGGGAATTTAGGACAGTGTGCCACGTACCGTCGTGAAATGACATTTGCTTCCCTTGACATAAAACAGAAATTTTCTCTGTTGCCATGTTCTGGCTTTTTTTTTTTTTTGAGTAAGATTTAATCTTATTTCAAATCTCAGCAAGTTACTTAAAATGAGAATAACTGGTTTAAAATAGATAATGAGAACTGAACAGAAAAACTTGCACCTCCCATCAGATCCAAACAATTCTATTAGCACAGAACATAGTCAGATGGAAGATTCTCTATTGACAGAGTTCTTTTTTAAAAAGTTCCTTCTCTCATTGTGCCTATATTTTGAAATGTACAAATTAATTAAAATAATAAAGATCTATTGAAAATTTGTGATGGTTTACCATGGGCTGGAGCTCTGATTATATAAAAACAAGTAAGTCATAGGTATTCTCTCAGGGAATGTTCAAAGTAGTCATGCAATAGATGAGTAAAATGATAATACTCTGGGAAGTTTCTACATGAAAAAGGTTCAAAATATATGCATTTATCTTCACTCCCAATTGAAGTCCTAATAAAATGACAGTAAAGGATAAAGTAAAATTTAATTAAAAGAATTTAATGGTATAAACCTACATAGGAAAGTATAACAGAAGAAGAAATTATGGCAATAAAATTTATAAAGATGAAACACAGATAGATGAGTAATAAATAACTCTGCAAACCATAAATTAAAGATTATTCCAAAAGTTACCATGTTGTTGAACAGTTTCAGAACTCCCTGTTCAATCTGTCAAGGCTGGAAGCTGACAAGACAGGCAGCTCATATTCCCTATTAGAGATACTTCTTTTGACATTTAACTTAATTTTTTCAATTGAGAAGTATTTTTCATTAAAATATATTAATGTCTGCATATACCTTTTCTGGTTGAGTAGGTACATATTTAGGAGTGAAGACTAGCATAATAATTGACAGCAAGAGACGTTTAGGGTCTTCATTCCTAGGTTTGGAATATCTTTGCCTTCTACCAGAATCAGGGTATGTATTTCACAAACTATTTTACATGCACCTTGAAAAATTCTAAAGATTCAACAATATCTCATCTGCTCACATTTCTCAGAACTAATGGTGGAAACAGGTCAAAATAGAATTGTGAAAAGTGAACTCATCATGACTGTACAGAAACCAGACTTACTGCCCATGGCTCGTGTGAGCATGAAATTATCTCTCCAAAAAAATGTTCATGAAGAGGCCCATGAAGCTCTGTTTATGTAAAATGATGAGCCTGGTTGGAAGTAGCCCATGCCATGAACAGATGGACAGGAAATGGAACAGAGAAGAAAAAGTTCTACGTTTTAAGTTTGACTGTTCCTTGTCTGTAGTTTGCGCCCATAAATAAGTAATCACAAATCTGGTTTAAACAAGCTGCAGCCAATCAATCAATCCCATATCTGGTTTGGTACCCCACTCTGAAAATCAGCCAATCACTAAACTCCACGCTAAACATCATCCAATTCTTAAAAAAAAATCACTCCTGAAAATAAGCTAACCCTTACCCTTCATATTGTCCCAAATTCTTTAAAGTTCCCTTTTTGTTTTGTTCAGAAAGACAATGGCCTAAAAACATATCTCTATCTTCTTCAGCAAGTAATAAATTTAACCTAGTTTCAGATATATGAGTGATCTTTGCTGTTGAAAGAACAGAGTAGAAAGTTCAAAAATAGAGCAAAATTCACACTTAGACTTAATATGTCATGAAGGTTGTATACCAAAAGCCCCAAATTGGACTTTTTAATATGTGATGTTCGAATAATTAGAACCCTATAGGAAAAAATAAAACTAGATCTATCCCATCAACTAAACATGAGTAAATTCTAAATGAGTCGAATATATAAATACAAAACATGAAAAGCACAAGAAAGAATTCCTTTATAACCTTGGACTTGGAAAGGCCTTTCTAAGACAACATTTAGAAGCCATAAAAGAACAACTAAGTTAAAAAGAAACAATCTCCTCACTGGCAAATCTATACCATAACTAAAACTTAAGCAAATGGCACACTGAGAATAATAAATATTTGCAACTCATAGCACAAGATCCAATCCCTCTGATTATAAACATTAATCAAATATAAATTTAAAAATTAAATAAATTTATAGAAAAATAGGTAAAAGGCAACAACAGAGTTCACAAAAATAAACAACTATATACATCAGAAATTGTTAAACTGACTCATGAATGAAAAAATATACATGAAACTGCACTAAACTATCACTTTATTATACTGTCAAAAATCCAAATTTTCAAACACACGTAAAATTGTGTTGTAACAAACACTTGTGGCAAAGCTAGAGGCAAAAGCATTCGATTTCTTAGGAGGAAGAAACTGTGCGATCTGTCTTGAAAGAAATCTGATGATATCTGTCAAAACTACAAATGCATTTACCCTTTGACCTACTAGTTATACTTCTGGGAACTTATACTGCAACTAAACTAATACGTATACCAAATAAAGTATCTATAAGGCTCTTCATTGGAACACCTTTATAACAACAAAAGATGCGAAACAACCCAAGTATTCATCAAGAGGTGATCGGTTAAATAAACTATGACACATTCATATAAAGAAATACTACTTAATACTATATCAGTGTTCAGGTGAAAAGATCTCAAGGCTATATTATTCGGTTTTTTTTTAAAGCAAAATAAGGGCATTCTACATGTTGTGCTGACGTTTACACGAAAACAGAGGGAGTAAAGTCACATTTAAAGGTTTGCTTTTGTTTACCTTATAAAAAGCACTTGAAAGATTACACAGGAAACTAGCAGAGGGCAAGAAGGAACATGAGTGTTGGCTGAGAAGAGAGCAATCGTTTTCAACATATACTTTTTGTATCATTTTGATACTGAACTATGAGAATATTCAAAAATTATTCAATGTTTAAAAAATTCAGAAAATTATGGGCCTGTGCCTAGTTTTATTGGTATGACTCTTTTTATTGGTTCCTTACACTACAACAAAACTAAACAAATCATTCTCTGAGCTGTCAAAAAAGAAGTGTAAAATGTTTACATTTCAGAAGTTAGATGACATACATCTCAGAACACTGACTGAAAAGCCCTATGATGTTATGGTTTCACAGCTGAGAAAATACTTGGAAGAGTTGCAGGCTCTTGCTGTAGAAACCTCATATGATTGATTCTTTTCCTCTTCACATCAGTAAGACAGTACAGAGATATCTGACTTCTTTTAGCAGCTGACCTACTTGGATTAATGCTCTATGTCAACAGTGGTACTGTGTTCCTACAGTAAGCACGTATTCCTTCGCCCATGCTAAAATTGTGAACTTTGTAGATCCTAAAACCACTTTGATTCTGGGAAAACTGACAGTTTTAGAAAAAGAAAATATGACACTCAAAGGAACCCTTTTTATTTGCAGAAACCATGCATACCTATGATTGCCTTGAGATGGACTGGGCTTCTGCTACGTAAATTATCTGCCCCCACTGTGTCATATTCCCTAAATGAAAGCACTGCACCATTTGGAATCAAAGCACATTAACATTGAGGATGTAATGATCCCCACATGCGTGGTTGAAAGCCCTTCGAGATAAATAAAGAATCTGACGAACAGGACTGTTTTCCCAAACCTGCCCATAGCTGCGATTGTGGCCATCAGGTTGCTAAAAAGTGGCACGAGAATTTCCAGGAGGAGTTTACACTCTTAACAGCACAGGTTTCTGTGCCCATATACCTGAAAAGTCAGAGTCTATCCCTGATTTACTGAGTTATACACAAAAGAAAACAAAAATATTGGACCTATTTACACGGACTATAGCCTTTCAAGAATAAAAGTTATATATTTACTAATTTGGAGAAGAGTGATTTATTTAGTTAGGATGAAAATACATATAAAATTATAAAGTTGTAACCTTAAATAAGTATGAAAGTGAAAGTGAAGTTGTTCAGTCATGTCCAACTCTTTGTGACCCCACGGACTGTAACCTACCAGGCTCCGTGGTCCATGGGATTTTCCTGGCAAGAATACTGGAGTGGGCTGCCATTTCCTTCTCCAGGGGATCTTCCCAACCCAGGGATCGAACCCAGGTCTCCTGCATTGCAGACAAATGCTTTACTGTCTGAGCCACTAGGGAAGCCCACACGAGCCTTTTCACCTGAGACATGTAGTGCGTATTTTGTATGGTATTTAGGAGAAGTCTAAGAAATGAAGTCTGAAGGATAAGAAGTAAGGAGTTTTATGCTGGAAAGCCTCCAGTGTGCCATGCAGAGGGAAATCCAGTGACTTCAGAAGTCTTGTTGAGGGGATGGGGTTAGAAATTCAAAGGCCAAGGCAGCTGGAATTTGGGCTGGGGGAGAGACAGAAAGGAGCTTCATAGAGAGAGCCCTCAAGACCTCCCAAGGGGCTCCCCTGAGTCTCTGGATGAGTACTGATCAATGCGTGCATGTGAAGAAACTACCTAAGTCTGAAGAAAAGGGCTGGAATTTCTACCAATCTACATGAAAAGATTTTCTAATACATGGATCAGTGGATAGAGTCATCAGAAGTTTATCATTTTAGTAGTGAGGCTAAATTAGCCCTAGACTAATCTTGCTCTGGACTCAGCTTAACCAAGCTTTAAAGCAAGCTTCAAAACAAGCCAACCCTTTCCAAATAAACTAACTGGCCCAGATTAAAGTTCAAACACATTTAAAGATATAATTTTTTAAAACTTCATCAACCAATAATGTAAAATTAAAATATCTGGTGTCCAATCTAAAATTGTCAGGCATGAAAAGAGGGAAGAAA
>NW_011494803.1:397831-405834 GCF_000754665.1 Bison bison bison
GAGGGAAGAAAATAATGTCCCAGAAAAAGGAGTGAGCTTAGTAATAAAAACAGGCACATAAACGAAAAAGATGATAAAATTAGGAGAAAACATGCTTGAAAGATATAAGAAAACATAAACATGACAGGGAGAGAAGTGAAAGATATTTTTTAAAGAAATAAAATAAAATAAATAATATAAAAATGAAATAAAAATTTTTATTGAAAATTTTTATTGTAAAACAAAATACTTGAAATAAAAATCTCACTGGATAGGATAATAACAGAGTAGACACAGAAGAAGGGAAATACTGCTAAAATGCATCAATTTACCAAGAGGCCATAATCCTGAATATGTGTACCTAATACAAGAAGCAAAAAACAGATGAAGGTGGAAAAAGAAATAGACAAATCCACAACAGTTAGAGTCTTTAACACCCTTTCTTCAATAATTTATGAACAAGAGGAAAACATCAGTACCCATATATTTGAAACACATTATCAAGCAACATCAGCTAATTGAAACAATAAAACACCTAAAATCAAGAGTGGAACAGGGTTTTCCTGGTGACTCAGTGGTAAAGAACTCACCTGCCAATGTGGGAGAGGCTTCCCTGATAGCTCAATGGGGAAGACACGGGTTCAATCCTTGCTCTGGGAAGATCCCACGTGCTGCGGAGCAACTGAGCCTGAGTGTCAAGAGAAGCCACTGCAACGAGAAACATGTGAACTGCAACTAGAGAGGAGCCTCCACTTGCCACAGCTAAAGAAAAGCCTGCACAGCAACAAAGACCCAGCAGAGCTCCCCAAAAAATAAACAAACAAATTTTTTAAAAATTGGTTACTTAAAAAATAGAAGTAGAACAAAACAAATGGGAAGGACATAATCAAATTTAAAAGCTTTCACACAGCAAAGGAGCTCATCAACAAACCAAAACGGTAAACTGAATGGGAGAAAACATTTGCAATGTCCAATATGGCACTAAATCCAAAATGTATAAAGAACTCAGCAAATCAATATCAAAAAAACAACTCCATTAAAAATCGGCAGAGGACCTGAAGGCATTTTTCCAAAGACAAAAAGATGGCAAACAGACTCATGAAAGGATGTTCTAATCAGTAATTATCAGGGAAATGCCAATCAAAACAACAATGTTATCACCTCATAGCTGCGAGAATGGAGAAAAGGGAACCTTAACTCACTGTTGGTAGAAATGTAAATTAATACAGCCACTACAGAAAACAGTACAGAGATTCCTCAAAAAATTAAAATAAACTACCATTATTTTCAGTTCAGTCAGTAGCTCAGTTCTGTCTTGTGACCCCATGGACTGCAGCTCGCCAGGCCTCTCTGTCCATCACCAACTCCCAGAGTTTACCCAAACTCATGTCCATTGAGTTGGTGATGCCATCCAACCATCTCCTCCTCTGTCGTCCCCTTCTCCTCCTGCCCTCAATATTTCCCAGCATCAGGGTCTTTTCAATGGAGTCAGCTCTTCACATTAGGTGGCCAGTGTATTGGAGTTTGAGCTTCAACATCAGTCCTTCCAATGAATAACTGGTTGGATCTCTTTGCAGTCCAAGGGACTCTCAAGAGTCTTCTCCAACACCACAGTTCAAAAGCATCAATTCTTCAGTGCTCAGCCTTCTTCACAGTCCAACTCTCACATCCATACATGACCACTGGAAAAACCATAGCCCTGACTAGACGGACCTTTTTTGACAAAGTAATGTCTCTGCTTTTTAATATGCTGTCTAAGTTGGTCATAACTTTCTTTCCAAGGAGTCAGTGTCTTTTAATTTCATGGCTGCAATCATCATCTGCAGTGATTTTGGAGCCCAGAAAAATAAAGTCAGCCACTGTTTCCCCATCTATTTGCCATGAAGTGATGGGACTGGATGGCATGATCTTAGTTTTCTGAATGTTAAGCTTTAAGTCAGCTTTGTCACTCTCTCCTTTCACTTTCATCAAGAGGCTCTTTAGTTCTTCTTCACTTTCTGCCATTAGAGTGGTGTCATCTGCATATCTGAGGTTATTGATATTTCTCCTGGCAATCTTGATTCCAGCTTGTGCTTTATCCAGCCCAGCGTTTCTCATGGTGTACTCTGCATAGAAGTTAAATAAGCAGGGTGACAATATACAGCCTTGATGTACTCCTTTTCCTATTGGAACCAGTCTGTTGTTCCATGTCCAGTTCTAACTGCCGCTTCCTGACCTGCATACAGGTTTCTCAAGAGGCAGGTCAGGTGGTCTGGTATTCCCATTTCTTGAAGAATTTCCCACAGTTTATTGTGATCCACACAGTCAAAGGCTTTGGCATAGTCAATAAAGCAGAAATACATGTTTTTCTGGAACTCTCTTGCTTTTTTGATGATCCAGAGGATGTTGGCAATTTGGTCTCTGGTTCTGCTACCTTTTCTAAAACCAATGTGAACATCTAGAAGTTCACAGTTCACATATTGCTGAAGCCTGGCTTGGAGAAATTTTGAGCATTACTTTACTAGCGTGTGAGATGAGTGAAATTGTGTGGTAATATATATACACACATACATACATACATATATATACATAATGAAATATTAACCATAAAAAAGAATGAAATTTTTCCATTTGCAACAATATGAATGGACCTAGAGGATATTATGCTTACTGAAATGTCAGAAAAAAACTGCATGTTTTTACTCCTATTTAGAATCTGAAAAATAAGACAAATGAACAAACATAACAAAACAGCAACAGACTCACAGATACAAAGAACAAACAAGTGGTCACCAGAGGAGAGAGGGGTGGAGAGAAGAGCGGAACAGGTGAGGGGGCTCGAGCAGCAGAGCACCAGGCAGAAAGCACACTAAACAGATGCAGCACGCAGCACAGGCACACGTGCAACGTTCACACTCGTTCTGTGCAGCATGTTCAGTCGCTTCAGCTGTGTCTGACTCTTCATGACCTTCTAGACTGCAGCCCTCAGGCTCCTAGTCCATGGGATTCTCCAGGCAAGAACACTTGAGTGTGTTACCATTTCCTTCTCCAGGGTTTCTTCCCAACTCAGGGATCGAAACTGTGGTTCTTATGTCTCCTCCTAGCACCACCTTGGAAGCCAACTTTGTATGGAGTATAATCTATAAAAAATATCAAATTATTACATTGTATATTTGGAAGTAATATAATATTGTAAATCAACTACACAAACAAAAATTTGTTTTTTTAAAAAAGACATGGAAAAAAGAAATCCTGAGGAGAAAAGGGCCTCGCAATTCCAAATATTCCAATATTTGTGGAGATTTTCCTTCTCATTCTAAATATTCACTTTTACACCTTAAAAAAAGAGTTGAAAAAAAAACTTTTTCAGACTTTTAAAGTCTCAAATAAATCTGTCCATACTCACCCTTTCTTAGGAAGCTTTGAAAGGAGATGTTCATTAGAAGAAAATAAACTAAAAAAGGAGAAAACATAGGACACATAAAATAGATAATCCAACACAGTGAGAGGGATGGGAATCCATAGAACCTAGAGCAGCAGCTGCGCCCCTGACAGAGAGAAGTCGTTTCAGAGCACAGTGGGCTCTGGGAGAGGGGAATAAACGGAGATGAAATTCACTGAAATGTCTATTAAGTTTAAATCACTGACAGAAAGTTTTTAAGGTAGGTAAAGAGTGTACAGATGGCTTAGTAATAGCTACACAGAAAACTAAGACAAGAAAATAAAATATGTATTATCTTCTCCAAGAAAAACAAAAGGTTATACAAGAAAAGAAATGCAATCATAGTATATTATGCTGCTCAGTTGTGAACCACTGTCATATTTGTATCAGAAGGACTGTGGAAGATATATGTGTGTGTGTGTCTTTATTTGGTGGGCTGTGGAGAGAGCAGGAAAAAAAATTAAATTCTTATTTTCCACAGAGAGAAGACTGAAAAATTAAGAAATGGCAGTATAAGCAATAAAATCTTGTCATGTGGATATATGGAGTTAGAATCAAAAGATGAAGCCGTAAGGGTTGGAAGTAGTTGATTTAGACAGTGGGACATTATTTCTCATAATAAAAACTTGTGAAATTCTTTGTTTAAATCATATGCATGTATAACCTTGATGAAATTTTTTAAAATTTTACAAAATAAATAGACCCTATTTGAGAAGTTCTGTAAGAAAGAGCAACACTATAGTTCAGCAAGGAGTTGGGGCAGAGTTCAGGGCAATCTTCTCAGAGAAAATAATTCTTTACCTCATTATAAACTGTAGTTAATGACCAGTTGAGGGACAGAAAGCCCTGTTAGGAGAGGAAAACTCCTGGGCAGCAGCTGAGCGGGATCTGCAGAGACGCTCCCCCGGGGACCCCAGCGGTCAGCGCCCGCACCATGAGCGTGGCGGGAGGGGCTGCAGGCATGTGCCCACCTGGGTCAGAGGGTGCTCTTGTGTGCTCAGAGGGCACTGACAGGGCAGGTTTGCATTCCTGAGGCAAGAATGATCTTTCAAAGGGGACATGTGCTGGACTCTGAAAGCACTGTGGACAGACAGGTCATTTCTGAGGCTGGGGCGCTAGCTCAGTGCAGAGGGAGAAGCAGAGGGGGTGGGGGAGGGGGGTGGCTGCGAGGCTGCAGGAAAAGCTGGGACAGCGGCGTTTCAGAAACCCGAGGAATATTTTCAAGACACAGGAAGCAGCAGACTGTGACAAATGGCACAAAAATAAGACAAGGACAAAAAATCTGTTCCTTTGATTTCACAATAATAAAGGCTGACTTCGGTGAGGACAGCCACGACCTCTCAGCAACGACAGTGCAATCTCCGTTACAGTGAACTGGAGGGAGGAAGTGGATGGAGTAAGGGCGCTCTTCTTCCGACTGGACACAGTCCACAGAGACCCAGGTTATTCTGACCCATCTGACAGCTCATGGTGAACTAGCATTCATTACATAATATATATTTTCTTAATACTCAAAGAGTAATAGGAAGATTAATACTATGGACAGAGGTTCGTGACATTGTACAGGAGGCAGTTATCAAGACCATCTCCAAGAAAAAGAAATGCAAAAAGGCAAAATGGCTGTCTGAGGAGGCCTTACAAATAGCTGTGAAAAGAAGAGAACCAAAAGGCAAAGGCAAAAAGGAAAGATATAAGCATCTGAATGCAGAGTTCCAAAGAACAGCAAGGAGAGATGAGAAAGCCTTCCCCGGTGACCAATGCTAAGAAATAAAGGAAAACAATACAATGGGAAAGACTAGAGATCTCTTCAAGAAAATTAGAAATACCAAGGGAACATTTCATGCAAAGATGGGCTCAATAAAGGACAGAAATGGTATGGGCATAACAGAAGCAGATTTTAAGAAGAGATGGCAAGAATACACAGAAGAACTGTGCAAAAAATATCTTTAGGGCCCAGATAATCACGATGGTGTGATCACTCACCTAGAGCCAGACATCCTGGAATGCGAAGTCATGTGGGCCTTAGGAAGCATCACTATGAACAAAGCTAGTGGAGGTGATGCAATTCCAGTTGAGCTACTTCAAATCCTCAAAGATGATGCTGTGAAAGTGCTGCTCTCAATATGTCAGCAAATTTGGAAAATTCAGCAGTGGCCACAGGACTGGAAAAGGTCAGTTTTCATTCCAATCCCAAAGAAAGGCAATGCCAAAGAATGCTCAAACTACTGCACAATTGCACTCATCTCACACGCTAGTAAAGTAATGCTCAAAATTCTCCAAGTCAGGCTTCAACAGTATGTGAACTGTGAACTTCCTGATGTTCACGCTGGTTTTAGAAAAGGCAGAGGAACCAGAGATCAAATTGCCAACATCCGCTGGATCATCAAAAAAGCAAGAGAGTTCCAGGAAAACTTCTGCTTTATTGACTATGCCAAAGCCTTTGACTGTGTGGATCACAATAAACTGTGGGAAATTCTTCAAGAAATGGGAATACTAGACCATCTGACTCTTGAGAAATCTGTATGCAGGTCAAGAAGCAACAGTTAGAACTGGACATCGAATAACACACTGGTTCCAAATAGGAAAAGGAGTACACCAAGGCTGTATATTGTCACCCTGATTATTTAACTTATATGTAGAGTACATCATGAGAAACGCTGGGCTGGATGAAGCACAAGCTGGAATCAAGATTGCTGGGAGAAATATCAATAACCTCAAATATCCAGATGATACCACCCTATGGCAGAAAGCAAAGAACTAAAGAGCCTCTTGATGAAAGTGAAAGAGGAGAGTGACAAAGCTGGCTTAAAGCTCAACATTTAGAAAACAAATATCATGGCATCTGGTCCCATCACTTCATGGGAAAAAGAGGGGGAAACAGTATCAGACTTTATTTTGGGGGGCTCCAAAATCACTGAAGATGGTGACTGAAGCCATGAAATTAAAAGATGCTTACTCCTTGGAAGGAAAGTTATGACCAACCTAGATGGCATATTCAAAAGCAGAGACATTACTTTGCCAACAAAGGTCTGTCTAGTCAAGGCTATGGTTTTTCCAGTAGTCATGTATGGATGTGAGAGCTGGACTATAAAGAAAGCTGAGTGCCAAAGAATTGATGCTTTTGAACTGTGGTGTTGGAGAAGATTCTTGAAAGTCTCTTGGACTGCAAGGAGATCCAACCAGTCCATCCTAAAGGAGATTAGTCCTGAGTGTTCATTGGAAGGACCGATGCTAAAGCTGAAACTCCAATACTTTGGCCACCTGATAAGAAGAGCTGATTCATTTAAAAATGAGTCATTTAATCTTTCCCACCCTGATGCTGGGAAAGATTGAAGTAGGGAGGAGAAGGGGATGACAGAGAATAAGCTGGTTGGATGGCATCACTGACTCAATGGACATGTGTTTGGGTAAACTCCAGGAGTTGGTGATGGACAGGGAGGCCTAGCATTCTGTGGTCCATGGGGTGGCAAAGTGTCAAACACGACTGAGCAACTGAACTGAACTGAAGGTTAGAATAAGGATTGAGGTTGCCTGAAGTCAAATGACAGAGCTGCGATTACTTAAATTAGACTTTCTAGACCCTGTGCTCATAACCACCAATTTTTTAGGACAATGCATAGTTCCTGAGTTCATTTTCACATGACCTATGCCTCCTGAAACAAGACATAAAGGAATCTCAAGGAAAGTCTTAAATCATTCAATTGTGTAATGTTCAAGCTGAAGGGAACTAATTCAGTTGTGTATGCATACTCAGTTGAAACAGGGAGGTTAGGTGAATTGCCCAAAACCACAGAACTACTAAACTTGAGGCTTGACAGTGCAAGTCCTACTCCATACCTCTCAGTAAATTCAACATATTTTTAAAATAATGATACTCAAAACAGTCCAATGCATACAACACACAGCTTTTCTTGTCTGAAAGAGCCAGAGCATTCCAACTAATCAGATGTATTACCCAACTCTGCTTCAATACAACATACATCCCAAAGTTCAAAAATAAAATTACTTTGATCTTAAATAAGTTATTGGACCCTGCTGCTGCTGCTGCTGCTGCTGCTAAGTCACTTCAGTCGTGTCTGACTCTGTGTGACCCCATAGATGGCAGCCCACCAGGCTCCCCCATCCCTGGGATTCCCCAGGTAAGAACACTGGAGTGGGTTGCCATTTTGTTCTCCAATGCACGAAAGTGAAAGTGAAGTTGCTCAGTCGTGTCCGACTCTGCGACCCCATGGACTGCAGCCCACCAGGCTCCTCTGTCCATGGGATTTTCCAGGCGAGAGTACTGGAGTGGGTTGCCATTACCTTCATCTCCAAATCAGATTCTCCTAGGAAGAGTGACAAAGATCCTAATGTATTATGCCAACTTTCCTTGTCTAAAGCTGAAAAGGCTATCCAAGGATAGAGCTGGGGATTGTATTATAAAATAGTCCAATTCTTTCCATTCTGGAGACTGCGTAAGGCAGCCTAGGCTAACGAGCAGACAAACCTGCATGTGGAACTGGGTGAGAACACAGTTCTCACCTCTGGATGCTCTTCCTTCTCCCCCCATCTCCCCCACCTGCTCCTCCCTCTCTCTTCCCTCCTGCTCCTGCCTCTCTCTCCT
>NW_011494803.1:405934-406882 GCF_000754665.1 Bison bison bison
CTCTCTCCTCCTCTCCCTCCCCTCCTGATCCTGCCTCTCTCTCCCCTCTCTCTCTCCTCCTACTCCTCCCTCTCCTCCTCCATCTCTCCTCCACTTTCTCCCCTCCTGCTCCTCCCTCTCTCTCCTCCTGCTCCTGCCTCTCTCTCCTCCTCCATCTCTCCTCCTCTTTCTCCCCTCCTGCTCCTCCCTTTCTCCTCCCTCTCTCTCTCCTCCTGCTCCTGCCTTTCTCTCCTCCTCCATCTTTCCTCCTCTTTCTCCCCCACCTGCTCCTCCCTCTCTCTCCCCTCCTGCTTCTCCCTCTCTCTCTCCCCTCTCTCCCCTCATGCTCCTGCCTCTCTCTCCTCCTCTGAGCTCCACTCCTGCTCCTCCCTCTCTCTCCTCTCTCTCTCTCTCCTCCTTCTCCCCCCTCTCTCCTCCTCTCTCTCTCCTCCTCCTTCTCCCCCCCTCTCTCCTCCTCTATCTCTCCTCCTCTTTCTCCCTTCCTGCTAACCCCTCTCTCTCCCCTTCTCCTCCTCTGAGCTCCCCTCCTGCTCCTGCCTCTTTCTCTCCTCCTCTGAGTCTCCTTCTGTTTTCAGTCTTTTCCTCTTCTCACTCGCCCTCCCTTTTATTCATCTTTTCCTTCCTTTTTTTCTCATTATCTTCTTCAGTTCAGTTCAGTTCAGTCACTCAGTCGTGTCCGACTCTTTGTGACCCCATGAATCACACCACGCCAGGCCTCCCTGTCCATCACCAACTCCCGGAGTTCACTCAAACTCATGTCCATTGAGTCAGTGATGCCGTCCAGCCATCTCATCCTCTGTCGTCCCCTTCTCCTCCTGTCCCCAATCCCTCTCAGCATCAGAGTCTTTTCCAGTGAGTCAGCTCTTCGCATGAGGTGGCCAAAGTACTGGAGTTTCAGCTTTAGCAACATTCCTTCCAAAGAACACCCAGGACTGATCTCCTTTAGAA
>NW_011494803.1:407149-422486 GCF_000754665.1 Bison bison bison
TCTATTTCCCATGAAGTGATGGGACTGGATGCCATGATCTTTGTTTTCTGAATGCTGAGCTTTAAGCCAACTTTTTCACTCTCCACTTTCACTTTCATCAAGAGGCTTTTTAGTTCCTCTTCACTTTCTGCCATAAGGGTGGTGTCATCTGCATATCTGAGGTTATTGATATTTCTCCCAGCAATCTTGATTCCAGCTTGTGCTTCTTCCAGCTCAGTGTTTCTCATGATGTACTCTGCATATAAGTTAAATAAGCAGGGTGACAATTCTCATCAAAAATAAGTATACTGCATGGTGTTTTAATACCGAATTATGATCCTGAATGTCATCAGCAATGATACAATCTAGAAAAAAACAAAAACAAAAATACTGAGACCATCAGTCTTATCTGGAGATTCCAGCTCTGAGATAGGAAGCTTAAACTCCCTGTTGGTATCAACTTATTTCCCTAGGTGGTCCACCTGTATACTGGCTTTTAAATAAGTTCACATTATTGTAAGTTTTTTTTTTTTTTTTGCCTATTGTGTCGATTAGTTTTACAGAGTCTATGCTTTGATTCTGCCTGCAAATTTACCAGATAAACTTAATAAGGCCTTTAATAGGATGGAGACAAACTACCAGGTGCCTGGTTCTATTTTCAAGAGCTCTCCTCAGCTGTCTTTAGATAATGAAAATAAACACTAGAAAGAACCGCACAGACCATAAAGTTTTACGAATAGCCAAGGATAAAACACATTTTTTTCAGTAAAGCTTCAAGACACAGAAATGTTTAACCAAAAAAAAAGAACTGAAGTGTGAACTAAAGACTCAAAACAGCAATATAGTTCTAAGTACATCCATGGAGGCTGGCACATGTTCTAACTCCACTCAAGGGCTCAGAGAACAGAACCGATGGGTGGGGGTGGAAAGGTGGGGGAGCACTAAAAGCTGTGTGACTCAAAAATAAACCCAAAATGGGTAAAAGACCTACATGTAAGGCCAGAAACTGTAAAACTCTTCACGGGGGACTCAGGCAGAACTCTGACATAAATGGCAGCAAGATTCTCTTTGACCCACCTCCTAAAGTAAGGGAAATAAAAACAAAAACAAACACATGGGACCTAATTAAACTTAAAAGTCTTTGCACAGCAAAGGAAACTATAAACAAGGTGAAAAGACAACCCTCAGAAGAGGAGAAAATAACTGCAAATGAAGCAAATGACAAAGGATTAATCTCCAAAATATACAAGCAGCTCATGCAACTCAACATCAGAAAAACAAGCAACCCAATCCAAAATGGGCAGAAGACCTAAACAGACAGTTGTCCAAGGAAGACATAGTGGTAGTTTAGTCGCTAAGTTGTGTTCGCCTCTTTGCAACCCCATGGACCACAGCCTGCAGGGCTCTTCTGTCCATGATTCTCCATGCAAGTATATTGGAGTGGGTTGCCATTTCTTTCTCCAAGAGATCTTCCCGACCCAGGGATCGAACCCGGGTCTCCTGCATTGCAGGCAGATTCTGTACTGACTGAGCTATGAGGGAAGCCCAAAAAGAAGACATACAGATGGCCAATAAACACAGAAAAAATTCTCAACATCACTCATTCTTAGACAGATACAACTCAAAACCACAATGAGGTAACACATTACACCAGTCAGAATGGCCATCATTAAAAAATCTACAAATAATAAATGCATGCTGGAGAGAATGTGGAGAAAAGGGAATGTAAATTGATACAGTCATTATGGAGAACAGTAGGGAGGTTACTTAAAAAACTAGGAATAAAACTACCATATGACTCAGCAATCCCACTACAGGGCACACACCCTGAGAAACCCATACTTGAAAAGGATACCTGTACCCTAGTGTTCACAGCAGCACTATTTACAATAGCCAGGACATAGAAGCAACCTAGATGTCCATCAACAGATGAACAGATAAAGAAGTTGTGGTACACACACACACACGTACACACACACACAAATATATACACACATATATATCATGGAATACTGCTGTGGTTCAGTTGCTAAGTCGTGTCTCATTCTTTGCAACCCCTGCCAGGCCCCTCTGTCCATGAGATTCTCCAGGCAAGAACACTGGAGTGGGCTGCCAATACTGGATTGTTTCCCGGGGCACCTAGGGATTGAAACCACGTCCCTTATGTCTCCTGCACTGCAGGTGGGTGCTTTACCACTAGCGCCACCTGGGAATCTCCCAGAGTTTGCTCAAACTCATGTCCATCGAGTCGGTGATGCCATCCAGCCATCTCATCCTCTGTCGTCCCCTTCTCCTCCTGCCCCCAATCCCTCCCAGCATCACAGTCTTTTCCAGTGAGTCAGCTCTTCGCATGAGGTGGCCAAAGTACTGGAGTTTCAGCTTTAGCAACATTCCTTCCAAAGAACACCCAGGACTGATCTCCTTTAGAATAGAAGTTAAATAATCAGGGTGACAATATACAGCCTTGTTGTACTCCTTTCCCAATTTTGAAACAGTCAGTTGCTCCATGTTCTAAAATAGTTAAAAGTTCTAACTATTGCTTCTTGACTTGCATACAGTTTTCTCAGGAGACAGGTAAGATGGTCTAGTATTCCCATCTCTTTAAGAATTTTCCAGTTTGTTGTGATCCATACAATCAAAGGGTTTCACATAGTCAATGAAGCAGAACTAGATGCCTTTCTGGAATTCCCTTGCTTTCTCTACGATCCAAAAAATGTTGGTAATTTGATCTCTGATTCCTCTGCCTTTTCTAAACCTATCTTCCCAGCTTGTGCATCTGGAAGTTCTTGGTTCATGTACTGCTGAAGCCTACCTTGAAGTATTTTGAGCACAACCTTACTAGTGCAAAGTGAGTACAACTGTCCGGTACCTTAAACACTCTTCAGTATTGCCTTTGGGATTGGATTGAAAACTGACCTTTTCCAGTCCTGTGGCCACTGCAGAGGTTTCCAAATTTGCTGATGTATTGAGTGCAGCACTTTATGGAATACAACCCAGCCATAAATGGAACACATGTGATTCAGTTCTAGTGAGATGGATGAACACAGAGTGAAGTATGTCAAAAAGCAAAAAATAAATATTGTAATTTAATGCAAATACATGGAATCTAGAAAAATGGTACTGATTAACCTATCTGCAGGGCATGAATAGAGATGTGGACATAGAGGAGAGTCTTGTGGACACGCTTGGCAAAGGAGAGGGTGGGACAAATGGAGAGAGTAGCACTGAAACATATACATTACCACGAGCAAAACAGACAGCTAGCGGGAAGTTGCCACAGCACAGAGAGTTCAACCACATGCTCTGTTAACAACTCAGAGGGGTGGGAGGGGGTAGTGGGGCTGCGGGATGGGAGGGGGGCTCAAAAGGGAAAGGCCACGTGTATATCTACGGCTGATTCATGCTGTCGTGTGGCAGAAATCAACACAGTGGTATAAAGCAATTATCCTCCAATTAAAAATAAACTAAAAAAAGAAAGGCTGTGTCACTGGTGTGCAGCAGGAACTGTTTCAGTAAGCATTACATCCTAAAAATAATATTCTCATTTCCACATAAGAGAAGCAATAATTAGGTAAATTCAGCCCAGAAATGCATAGACACAGGGTAGCAATGGTTGAAACTAAAGATTTAAAAAAAAAAAAAAAATCTCTCTAGTTGCAGTGTTGTAGCCATGTGTTCT
The DNA here is from genome assembly GCF_000754665.1 of Bison bison bison. Classification (NCBI taxonomy): domain Eukaryota; kingdom Metazoa; phylum Chordata; class Mammalia; order Artiodactyla; family Bovidae; genus Bison; species Bison bison. Next base: position 410,808 of record NW_011494803.1, read on the forward strand.
GGGAAACAAACTCACTCAGAAGGACAATGCAGATAGTGGAGTGCAGTTTATTACCCTGGCGGGCCCAAGGCAGAATCTCCTCTTAGCCAAGGACCGCAACCAGTTTTTGTGAAAACCTTATATACCCTAAGTGCACATGCACAAACCTACCTCCCCAAATTCCCTGACAATCAAAGTTAACCCGTGATTCATATGCCTTAAGCCTAGGTGGTGAACAGTGGACAATTATCAATAGGCCTGTGGTCATACCCCAATAAGCACAATAAAATGTATGATTCTATACCTGGGGCTCTTCCTTCCGGGGGCCTGGTTTTCCATTGGTTGTCGTTTCCATAGATACTGGGCATAGAGCTCAAAGTCCACAGTCCTGCCCAAGATGGAGCCCTGCTTGCAAGGTGGAGCCTGCTGTCTCCTCCTTCAGCAGGATGGTGTACATGGACTCATCCATGTCTTATGGTTTTCTAGTTCACCTAGCCAATCAATCAAAACCAAAACTTACTAAAGCGCTGCTAGACTCACAACAAAGACTGCCCTGTAGAATAAACAAACATGTACATCACCCCTCCACACACACGATTCTGGTTTTAAGTGAAAACTGAAGAGGACGGCTGGGTAACTTAGAAAGGACCAGGAATGGGAATGAGAAACAGAGAAGTCAGTGTCCACTTAAGAAGTTCTCAGTAAAAGAAGACAGAAAAGAGAACTGAAACAAAGAAAGGGATGGGGGAATATAAAGAATAGACTTTAAGGGGCTTCGCTGGTGGCTCAGTGGTAAAGCGTCTGCCTGCCAGTGCGGGAGACACGGGTTCGATCCCTGGTCCAGGATGATCCCACGGGCCACAGGGCCCACAAGCCACAACTGCGGGCCTGTGTTCTGGAACCTGGGACCACCGCCGCGAGCCTCTCGCCACAGCTCCTAACCCTGTGTGCCCTGGAGCCCACGCTCGCACGATAGGAGCCACTGCTGTGAGACTCCAGCAGTGGCCGGGCCGCAACTGGAGAAAAGCCCCTGCAGCAACAAAGTCCCAGCAGACCAATAAACAAAGAAATATTGTTAAAAATTATAAAAAAGAATAGATTTTTAAAAAATAATCATAACGCCTCAATAGTGCTGTAAGACTTCTGGGTTTGATGGAGTAATCAGCTACCTTCTATTGCCATTTAAATCTGTGTTTCTAATCAGAAAAAAAAGAGTTTATCTTAACAGATAACCCAGAGATGGATTAAAAAAAAATACAGAATCTGAAATTATAAAATATATGACTTATTCCCATAAGGCATAATTAACTTATAGAACCCTCAACTGACAGGGAAAATAAATTTTAAGTCACGTTTGAAGTCTGCTTCATGAGGTGGCCTGCAGCAGCAGCAGCCCAGCCTCCCTTCTGCAGGGCCCGTCACTCACTCCTGGAAGTACACTCCCCACTTCTCTTGTGATCTAAATCAAGGTTCATGCAGTTTCATAAAACTACCAGTCTTATATTACTCAAAAAAATCCTAGAAAATTTTCTAAGTCATAATGATTCCTGAGTTTGTCACATGACAAGACTTTCTGTAACCAACCACAGTCTACATCTCATGATCTACATTATGCAGATGCATGTTTTTCTAGAGAAATTTAGATCCTAAATTTTTAAAAAATGCTTTCCTTTTTAGATAATTTTACTGAAACATATTCACCATATTTACTTTTAAACATATTCACTTTTAAGAACAAATCACAAATGTACATAAAAAAAAAAGTATGGCTGTAGTTCTTAATCATAAGCAAGAGATTCTAAGGAAAGAAAAAGGAACTTATTGTAAAGAGATTTCGTTGATCTAAGAATCTCAGAATTCGATGGAGAAGGTGGCTTCCAGGCTATGCAGACAGGGGCACTACTTAGAATAACTCGGCAGAAGCACCTGCCTCAGCTGTTAACGCCCTTACCGCTCTGGCAAACACCCGGCCTGCAGCTCGCACGGCCAGCACTGGGGCACTGGGGCCGGGACGCCCCCTCACTGCACCCCGTGCTACCAGTCTTACCGGCCAGCAGCGGGCAGACGGGTTGGGTGCATCTGACTGGCAGAGCTGGGTCACATGTTCACAGTCTTGCTACAGGGAGGCTGGGAAGGAAATACATGATAACTTCAACCTCTGTATTTGAAGGTAGGTTCTCCTCATACCAAAGTTCATGAGGTAAGAAATTCCTCAAACATAGAAAGAGGGCTGAGATACTTGGTAGGCTGAAAATGGTAAATGCCTATCCCAGTAGTTACGCATGTACTCCTGTATTTATGCCCAGTTATTCTCAACCTCCTTCACAGGCTCCTGTTCCAAACGCTGGCATTTCCTTCTCTGCATGTTTTCATCTGCATACATTCTCCTGAGATTTCATCTGTTTCACAGTTTTATGGCTCCTAAATGTACCTCTTTAGCCTCATTCACATCATCACTGTGGTAAGTCTGCTAAAGGTTTGCCAAAATCTATTACCCTTTTCTTCTGGAGAAAGAATTTAGCTTGGCATGAAGCTTCCCGAACATACAAAATTTCCTAGTCTTTCTTGAAGCTAGTTCTGACTACACTGCTAATTCCTCTTTAAAGGAATGTGAACAAATGCGGTGAGTGCCACTTCCAGCTCTAAGACCTCAGATGTTCACATCTGTTTACTCCATGTTTCATCTCCCTTCCCTTTCGCCAACTCTGCAGTCTGTGGTAAGCCCACCTCAGCCATACAGATGACAACAAAGGCAGCCTAGGAACCGGGATCGCTGAGAAGCAGACCTGCCCACCAATCTGAAGTGCTGAGCTTGAACTGATAAATGAGACAGAAATAAAGGTCTATATTTTGTAAGCCACAAAAATTGTTTTGGGGTGTGTAGTTAATAGCTTCTGAGCCTTTTGCTAACTTATACACACATACGCACACACATTTCCAAGTTTCCAACTTGCATTAGAAATCTTGGGGCTGGCTTAGATTTCTCCTTCTCTCTTATTCTCCCAATTCAGGAGATCACTAAATTATTTACATTTCATTTATTTGTCTCTTTCTCTAAACCCAGAGTGACCACCTCAGTCTGGGTTCTCGGTTTCTCTCTTGACGTGAATTCATTGCTATATGAGCTCAGGTCACCAAAACAAAACACCATAGATGGGGTGGCTTAAACAACAGAAACTTATTTTCTCACAGTTTGGGGGCTGTAAGTCCCACTTACTCCTCCTCATCTCTTCTTGACTTAAACCTCTGCAGCTAATGCCCCCATAAGTTTCAGCAGAAACCATGACATTTAAAACAGAACAACTAAGTTTCCTCAAGGAGAGTTTCCTGCGTGCTGAAGCTGGTCCCCTGGGGAAAATACTAATGGAAAAGATCCTGGTTACAGCAAAGACATCCGTGGACTTCACATGAGACAATCACTCCTAGAAATGGCCCTGCAGTTGGGATAAAAAGTAAGAGGAAAACAAAATTTAGATCAATTTTCTTGAGTTTTACATGTCTGCCCTCATTTAAAATTTGTCACATATACAGGTGAAGTAAGACTTTAGTATGCTGCTTCCTTGTTTTTGGTATACATGATTAAAGCCCTGACCTAGCACACAGAAACAATAGAAAATTCCCATATGATGCTTCTGATTGGGAGGACTCAGCCTATGTAAATACCAAGTAACTCAGCTCCCAGGGGAGTGACTGATTTTTGTGATCTTTCCAGGTTATCGCCATTGATCATTGCTAAACTTTTTCATGGAAGGTTATCAAATTATAGAAAATAATAGACAATAATGTCTCCTGTGGCCACACTGATCCAACTATCTCATTTCATTTAAATTTTAACTTCTGGTCTTTTTAAAATGTGTGTAGGCTTCAACCTAATATGAATAAGGAAACTAAAGTCTATCCAAAATTGAGCAATTTCTCCATAATCACCCTATTTAATTGGACAGTGGCAGGATTTACTAGAACCTAGATTTCACTTACCGATCCCTATGACTCCTTTTCAATTCTGCTTCCTCTTACCATTAACCAACATTTTACAGTAGTTAGCTGAAAAGAGCAGAAAGTTTGAAGTTCAGGGTAAGTTTAGAACATGGTATTTCAAGTCATTTAAGCTCAGTTTTTTACCTGTAGAATGGAATAATAAATCTGGATTCATAAGGATGTTATGTGTAAGCATCTAGATTACAGCAGGTACTAAATAAATATAAGTCATCTTTATACCAATCAAACAGCTATGGTTTCTATTTAGCTAACAATTTACTGGCCAATTGTTAAAATATTTAGGAGTAACAGACAAGAAAATTTTAAAAATCTGACTTCCTTTCTACTCTTTTCCTCCCAATCTGCACACACACACACAGACACACACACCCGAGTACTTGCACACACACACATCCCTTCCCCTGAAAAACATCTGTGAAGCAACTCTACAGTCACTCTTCCAACACGAATATGATTTCTCATGCAGAGACTATGTATAGGGAGAGTGGTGGCTACAAGCATACAGTATTTTTTGGCATCCCAGGAGGAAATCTCCCAAATACACCATTAAGTACTCGCCACCCCACATCCGTTGCCTGCCCAGCCTGCTTGCTTACTTGTGGGATATAAGACATTGTATATTGTGATTTCTTGCTTGTTAAAATAGCCTTACTTGGGAGGGGTTTTGCATTTGCCCTTTTAGGTTGGTACAAAAGTAACTGCAGTTTCAGACCATGAATTTTAAATCATATAACTAGGCTCAAACACATCTTTATTAACCAAAATAGGAACCATTATAATCAACACATTTTTGCCAATGAGAAATTTGCTTATTCCCATAGAGTAAAAATCCGTGTTTCAGCATTCGAAGAACTCTTGGAAAGCATTTTCTGCTTCCTGCTGGTTGTGAAAGTGTTTTGCCTACAAAGAGTCGCAGAGATGCTTGAACAAGTGGTAGTTGGTTCACTAGGGGTCAGGTGAATATGGCAAACGAGGCACAACTTGTTCCACTTTTGAAGCGCTGGCTGTGCTACGTCAGCCGGGGGTTTTCGAGCAGACCTGGGCCTGCTCTATCGTTCAGCGCTGGCCGCAGGTGCTGCAGTTTTCTGTGCCCCGCATCAATCTGCTGAGCACACTTCTCAGATGTAATGGTCTCGCCGGGATCGAGAAAGCTATCGTGCATGACGCCAGCAGCAGACCACCAAACAGTGATTATGACCTTTTTTGGTGCAAGTTTGGCTTTGGGAAGTGTTTTGGAACTTCTTCTCCATTCAACCACTGAGCTAGTCATTGCCAGCTGTCATATAAAATCCACTTTCTGTCGCACATCACATTCTGATGGAGAAACGGCTGGTTGTTGCTACATACAATTAGAGAAGACAACATTTCACAATGATGATTTTTTTTTTAAGTCTGCTCAGGAGGCACTCATTTATTGAGCTTTTTCAAATGCTGAGTGACTATAAAATGGTTGGCACCTGAGTTTTTCGGCAACTTCTCGCATCGCTGTAGCAGGTCAGCTGGGGCGACTGCTCTCCACCGGCCAATGCCACCTTCCCATGGCCAGCCACTGTGCTCCTCACCCTCAAGGCTCTCGCCTTCTTTGCAAAACTTGAACCAACACTGCACTGTACCTTCATTAGTAGCTCCTAGGCCAAATGTGTTGATGTCTCAAGTTGTCCCCACTGCTTTACAACCCATCTGAACTCAAATAAAAAATCACTTGACATTGCTTTTAGTCTAACATCATTTCTATAGTCTAAAATATAAAATAAACAGCAAGCAATGTCATTAGCTAAAAAATAAAGCAAGAAATGTGCATTAAAATGATGTATAACATAACATAAACATACATTTATTTTAAAATGTATTCCTAAGGTTAAGACAAAGGTCAACAATGCAAAACCACAATTACTTTTGGACCAACCTAATAGTTCAATCTATTGGGTCACTCAGCAATCAACTCGGTCAGAAAGTTGGTCCAGCTGTACTAGAGTCTCAAAGGAAAAACAGGAGAGCTAATAATGACTATTGGTTAGTACAGTTATTGACTTAGTACTGTATGTCATAGAGTTCAAATAAAGAAATTAAGTAAGTGACCAAAGTCTTAAAAGGTATCATCAACTCACACAAATATACAAATAGTGAAATGTATTAAGACTTCAGAGATTTATGAGAATATGTTTATCAGTTACAATTTGTAAACAACAGAGAACAACTCTGCTTCCTTAACCAGGAAGAGAGTGTATTAAAGGAATAACAAGTAGTTACGGAACAGACAAGACACTGGAGAACCAAGTCTGGACGTGAGAGAGGGATGAGGCAGGGCTGAGAGCGCTCCGTGTGTAGATAGCATCTGTCCTTCCTGTCTGTACACCTCCCTGTGTAAATCCAGGGAGAAATCAATCAACTGGCCTAGTTTGGCACAAGTGCACAAAGAATAAAATTCCTAATTTACAGCCCCACCAAAGCTACAGAGGCTAAATGATTCCTCCACAGGAAGTGAGGTGGTTCCCAGGAAGAACAGGTGCCGAACAGCCGTGTGAACCAGTGTCCTGCTCTAGAACACAGGACAAGCTGGTCTAGTGGGAAGGGAAAGAGACTAATTTAGGGAAGACTTTCTTTGTATCAGGTACTGTGAGGTTTCACACATTGTGTCATTTAATTCTTATACCAATCTTGTAAATCAAATATTATTTCCCCCACTTTCTATCTGAGAAAACTATAGCCAGGTTAAGGAAACGGCTCCAGATCAAAAACCAATAAGCATGTGGGCCGGGACCTGAATTCATGTCTGCAAGCTCTACAGTTGTCCTGTTTTGAGCTGGAAGGTACGACAAGACGTGGGTGCTGCTAGCCTCCGGGGAGAGCGGGCTGTTTAGATGACAGTGCAGGGGCCCGGCAGGATGCTGGGTCCTCCAAACGAGAGCAGGAGAGCAAACAGGTGCCAAGATGGAACTGGCTCCTGCAGGGAGGCCCCTTCCGGGGAGTCTCAGAGGAAGGGCAGCAGCTACAGAAACCTCCTGCTATGCGGGCAGTGATCAGCCTTTGATTTGCTTTTTAAAAAAAATAATAAAAACAGAAAAATATACCTGACCTCCAGTTTGGCAGGATAAAAGGATGGCAAAAGGCAGATATAAAGGTGGAAAGGGGTCACAGAGCGTGAACACAGCTGAGGATCTGACTTAGCCCAGTATCTGGGGTATCGATAATTCTTGTGGATAGGCACTTTGTCTTCTAATAATTCACCACTGAAAAATGCTTACAGGGTACATGCGCTACAAACGACAGTCATAGACTGCTGTAAATTGAGGTTTGAGAAACGGGCAGGAGATCAAATGGGCCTGGTAGAACATGGGAAGGAGATGGAGACTGCTGAAGGACTTCAAACAGGAGAGTGACATCATCCCATTTTACCAAAATTACCCTGGTTTCGGGGTGGCAAATAGACTAAATGGGGAAAAATGACAGCAGAATATCTAGTTATTCCCACTTATTCACTTCCTGAGTGAAAGAGAAAGGTTTCCTTAATGGAACTCTGTCCCTTTGCTGTGTACAGGGCAAAATTGTGCAATGCGCTTTCTGGCCCAAGTACCCTGCTCTCTCTTTGTTAATGTCCTTCTTCCCTCTTCAGTCCCCATTTATATCTAAAAATCAGGGGCTGCCATCTTCTTTATTTCTGCTCCCCACTTAACCACCAGACTAGGAAGGCACTGCTACACCAATGACTGCCAACATTTCAAGGTGGTGCTTCACTTTTGGGACTGATGTTCACATTTTAATCAGTGCTGTCCATCGAACCAACAAGACCATTAATGCTGAGGCTTCAATAAACGAATGGGCCTATTAAAATATCTGGATTGGGAATTTCTCTTAGCACTCAAATCCATCACAAAGTATGAAAGTATCTGGCCTCCACTGAAAGGTTATTTTTGATGTTGAAAAGCATCTTTTCATGAAGCGAAGTGAAAGGCAAAGGAGAAAATGAAAGATACACCCATTTGAATGCAGAGTTCCAAAGAATACCAAGGAGAGATAAGAAAGCCTTCCTCAGTGATCAACGCAAAGAAATAGAGGAAAATAGAATGGGAAAGACTATAGTCCCTTCAAGAAAATTAGAGATAACAAGGGAACATTTCATGCAAAAATGAGCACAATAAAGGACAGAAATGGTATGGACCTAACAGAAGCAGAAGATATTAAGAACAGATGGCAAGAATACACAGAAGAACTGTGCAAAAAATATCTTCAGGACCCAGATAATCACAATGGTGTGATCACTAACCCAGAGCCAGACATCGTGGAATGTGAAGTCAAGTGGGCCTTAAGAAGCATCATTACGAAAAAGCTAGTGGAGGTGATGGAACTCCAGTTGAACTATTTCAAATCCTGAAAGATGATTCTGTGAAAGTGCTGCACTTAATATGCCAGCAAATTGGAAAACTCAGCAGTGGCCACAGGACTGGAAAAGGTCAGTTTTCATTCCAATCCCAAAGAAAGGCAATGCCAAAGAATGCCCAAACTACCGCACAACTGTACTCAGCTCACACACATTATTAGTAAAATAATGCTCAAAATTCTCCAAGCCAGGCTTCAGCAATACATGAACCATGAACCTCCAGATGTTCAAGCTGGTTTTAGAAAAGGCAGAGAAACCAGAGATCAAATCGCCAACATCCGCTGGATCATAGAAAAAGCAAGGGAATTCCAGAAAAACATCTAGTTTTGCTTCATTGACTATGATCAAACCTTTGACAGTGTGGATCACAACAGTGGAAAATTCTGAAAGAGATGGGAATACCAGACCACCTTAGCTGCCTCCTGAGAAATCTGTACGCAGGTTAAGAAGCAATGATTAGAACCAGACATGGAACAATGGACTGGTTCCAAATTGGGAAAGGAATACATCAAGGCTGTATATTGTCACCCTGCTTATTTAACTTATATGCAGAGTACATCATGAGAAATGCTGGACAGGATGAAGCACAAGGTGAAATCAAGATTGCTGGGAGAAATATAAATAACCTCAGATATGCAGATGACACCACGCTTGTTGAAGAAAGTGAAGAGGAACTAAAGAGCCTCTTGATGAAAGTGAAAGAGGAGAGTAAAAAAGCTGGCTTAAAACTCAACATCAGAAAACTAAGATCATGGCATCTGGTCCCATCACTTCATGGCAAATAGATGGGGAAACAGTGGAAACAGTGACAGACTTTATTTTCTTGGGCTCCAAAATTACTGCAGATGATGACTGCAGCCATGAAATTAAAAGATGCTTGCTCCTTGGAAGAAAAGCTATGACCAACCTAGACAGCTTGTTAAAAAGCAGAGACATTACTTTACCAACAAAGGTCCATGTAGTCAAAGCTATGGTTTTTCCAGTAGTCATGTATGGATGTGAGAGTTGGGCTATAAAGAAAGCTGAGCGCTGAAGAATTGATGCTTTTGAACTGTGGTGTTGGAGAAGACTCTTGAGAGTCCCTTGGACAGCAAGACAATCCAACCAGTCCATCCTAAAGGAAACTCAGTCCTGAATATTCGTTGGAAGGACTGATGCTGAAGTTGAAGCTCTAATACTTTGGACACTTGACATGAAGAACTGACTCACTGGAAAAGACCCGGATGCTGGGAAAGATTGCGGGCAGGAGGAGAGGGGATGAGATGGTTGGATGGCATCACCGACTCGACGGACATGAATTTGAGCGCTTCGGGACTTGGTGACGGACAAGGAAGCCCGGTGTGCTGTAGTCCGTGGGGTCACAAAGAGTCTGACACGACTGAGCAACTGAACTGAACTGTAGTGAATTCCATTCATGACCTTGACCTTTTATGATCTGGTGTATAAATGACCTACCGTCTAAGCTGTGTATTTTGCAGCATGAAGGGACTTCCCATGCTGCAGCATTCCTTTTTGTCATTTATCACATGTGGATGTAGAGAGATCAGTGCCAGTGAAATAGTAAGATCAAGTGCTTATGTTATGGGATGTGAGACCTTGAGCAAGCTATGTCACCTTTCTGGGCCTTAGTTTCCTCGTCTACACGTGGATATATTACTGACACCTACCTCATATCTACCTCTTAAGGAATTTTTGAGGATTAATTCAAAGTCAAAAAGCACTGAGCACAATACCGAGCACATAGCAGTCAACAAACACGAGGGACTGTGGGTTAATATTTCTAGCATATCAGCGAAGTTACTATTTTACACCACTATTCTGCAGTTACGATGCAGGTTTTTGGGCTCCCAGATGAGACGGTCCTTCGAAGTGTGATTCGTGGCTCATTTAACTTTACATCCTCAGTGGAATAGCTAGCACTTGGTAAGTGGTTAGCAAATAACTGCTCAAGGAATGAATGGATTTTTTGGACTTTGCGCTTCTACATGTCTCTGTTTAAAAGTCATATTATCTAAGTGGTTTAAAATGTTTGGAGGTTTTGTGGGACTAAAGAGGCAGACTAAGTGTCAGAATGATCATCAGAGTGTATCCAGCAGTGGGATGGGAATTTTACAGGCTTCCGCGCTGTGCTGTCAGGCTCCTGAGAGCTTTCTCATACAGCATATCTTATACCCCTCAGTACAACCCTAAGAGATAACATTTCCAGATAATGAACAAGAAAACAGCTGTGGAACCAGCTAATTTGCTTGAAGGCATTGCACTCCTAAGGGGAACAGGTATAAATGAGAAGGGTAAAGTGCAGTAGTCAGAACCCCAAATAGTTTGGTCCCACCTCTTATCAGCTGGGTAACCCTGGGGGAGTCACTGAAGCACTCCTGTCAGCTGCCTCACATGTACAAATGACAACGAGAGCGTTCTCTCATAGGCTGTTTTGAAAACTAACTGAGGAAAAGACCATTCAGGCTCCCTGTCTGAACGCAGTATAACTCACCCTCACCACCGCAGGCCGCTGGGCCCTCGGCAGTGCCACATGGGCCCGAACTCATGGCAGTGACGCCCAAGGCTTCAACCCTGGGTGACTCCCTCCCTGATATGGGCAAAGTCCAAAGCTTTCTTGTGTCCCTTTTATACAAAGAATACTTACTGGAAAATGACTAACGAACAGCAAAGTTGAATAAAGTGCAAAGTATGACTTTTTTAAGTTTATTTTTTTAAATATTTCTCTCCACAGTGATGAAATGTGCCCATCACAGAGGACATGCACACACAGAAGCTTTTCTACACCAAAGAGCAGAAGCCTTCCTGGTTCCACAGGTGATGTCCAGCGGGTCACCTGTGGTATCAGGGGAGACAGGTCCTTTTAGGCAACTGACCGCAACACGGGCTAGTGTCGGCCACAGGCCAGTGGGGCGCTCTCATGCTGGCTGCCCAACAGAATCACCTGTGAAACTTAAAATAGTCGATGCTTAGGTTCCACCTCAGACTAATTAAATCAGAATCTCTTGGACAAGGCTCAGGCATCAGTAATTTTTTTAACTGCCTTAATGATTACTATGTACAGCCAAGATCGAAAACTAGGCTGAAAGCTTTGTGGCCACAGCAGCTAAACTCACCTAATCAGTTTTCCACTGGTTCTTCTACAAGATACCTTGTTTATCTGGAAAGTGTTTCTCATCTGTAATTTGTATGTATATTCTTAATTCATATATAAATCATTGGCATTGTCTTGAATAATATTTTCTTGCAGTATTCAATTCAGTTCAGTTCAGTCACTCAGTCATGTCCGACTCTTCGTGACCCCATGAATCGCAGCACGCCAGGCC
>NW_011494803.1:422649-422932 GCF_000754665.1 Bison bison bison
CAGTCCAACTCTCACATCCATACACGACCACTGGAAAAACCATAGCCTTGACTAGATGGACCTTTGTTGGCAAAGTAATGTCTCTGCTTTTGAATATGCTATCTAGGTTGGTCATAACTTTCTTTCCAATGAGTAAGCATCTTTTAATTTCATGGCTGCAATCACCATCTGCAGTGATTTTGGAGCCCCCCCAAAATAAAGTCAGCCACTGTTTCCACTGTTTCCCCAACTATTTGCCATGAAGTGATGGGACCAGATGCCATGATCTTAGTTTTCTGAATGT
>NW_011494803.1:423032-423272 GCF_000754665.1 Bison bison bison
GCATCAATTCTTTGGCACTCAGCTTTCTTCACAGTCCAACTCTCACATCCATACACGACCACTGGAAAAACCATAGCCTTGACTAGACAGACCTTTGTTGGCAAAGTAATGTCTCTGTTTTGAATATGCCATCTAGGTTGGTCATAACTTTCCTTCCAAGGAGTAAACGTCTTTTAATTTCATGGCTGCAGTCACCATCTGCAGTGATTTTGGAGCCCAGAAAAATAAAGTCTGACACTG
>NW_011494803.1:423372-436330 GCF_000754665.1 Bison bison bison
TCACCATCTGCAGTGATTTTGGAGCCCCCCCAAAATAAAGTCAGCCACTGTTTCCACTGTTTCCCCAACTATTTGCCATGAAGTGATGGGACCAGATGCCATGATCTTAGTTTTCTGAATGTTAAGCTTTAAGCCAACTTTTTCACTCTGCTCTTTCACTTGCAGCATTAATTACCACTAATTAAAATTGAGTATATACAACTAAATACTGATGCTTATATTACTATTCAAACATATATATCTCACTCTAAGTAAAATCGACTAGTAAAGGGTCAAGATAACAATTGATCCTTCAGTGAAGTCGCTCAGTCATGTCTGACTCTTTGCAACCCTGTGGACTGTAACCTACCAGGCTCCTCCGGACATGGGATTCTCCAGGCAAGAATACTGGAGTGGTTTGCCATTTCCTTCTCTAGGGGATCTTCCCGACCCAGGGATTGAACCCAGGTCTCCCGCCTTGCAGGCAGCACCTTTAACCTCTAAGCCACCAGGAAAGCCCAGTAAAGGGTCAAGATAACAACTGATGACAGAAAATCCTGATTCCTATTCAGTGCACAAACTTAAGGGATTTCTCGTCAGGAATCCCCACCGGCTAGATAGGTGTCTCCATCTACTGGCAAAGTGTGATATCGCGCCTGATTCCCTGCATCCAGAGGAGACTCCCTCTGTCTTTAACAGGCGCTGTTACCCTCCACAAAGAACCAATGTGGAGGAAGAGGGCCCCCTCCCAGAAGGGCTCTGTGACTGACTTCAGGGAAGACCTGTTTCTTCTGGCCCCAAGCACAGATTCAGCTACCTCCAAGTCATGCTGGTTCTTTCAAGGAGAGGCTAGTGCTAGCAACGAAAATCCGAAGCTGGCCTCAGGCTTCAGTACCTAAAAAATATTTATTGAGAAAACTTTAATATCTTCCTGTAGATTGAACTATAAAAGAGTTATCCAGAATATATTAGGAGGTCCTGCTGATTTTTTAATTATCACTGAATTATGCTTTGAACGTTACTATCAGCCTGGAAGGACACTGTAAGAAACGCTGAGTGCTGCCTTCACCTTTCCCAGTGTCCTCACTCACTATCAGAACCGCGGCTTTGTTCCATGCCGGGGTCCAACCCCGGTGGATCCAGGGAATTCGAAGCGGGGACGGCGTCGGCGAGGATCAGGAAACAACTGCTTAATTAAACTTTAATTAAGGATATAAAGACTAATAGCATAAGGATAGCTCAGTGAGGAAATTCAGTGGAGAAAAGAGGCTGAATAATTCAGCCAGAAGGTAAGAGAAAGAACGACATGGTGAGACCAAGTTTCGGTGAACAAGGCCCGCACTTTATTTTCCAAAGTAGTTTTTATACCTTAAGTTATGCATAGAGGATAATGGGCGAAGGGGGTAGAGTCATGCAGCAAGCCAGGCTTTCTTCCTGCAAACTTACCATATGCAAAAGCTTAGGTGATTTGCATCATCTTCTGGCCTGGAGGCCTGTTAACATTTTAAGATCCTTTCTTCAGAAAACTTATTTTTCTCTAAAGGTGATTGGTCAGGAGCCACCCTCCAAAAGCATTAGATAAAGTTGCATTCCTACAGAGCAAAGGTGTGGTGGGCTATAACAAGAAAAAGAATTAACTCAAGGGTCCCAGGTTACAAACATTAAAGCTACTACTTACACCAATTCTATTAATCAATACACTGCCAGGGACACAGCAGGTAAGGGATATGGAGACTTAGCAGCAAACATTGGCCCAACAAGTGAAAATCCCTTCACCAACACAATTTCTAATCAATCTTTTAACTACTCAAAAGAATCTTGTGTTTAGACAGTTTAGAACATCTCCTGCCTCTCACAGTTGGGAGGCTCTGAACAATCACATGCGGCCAGAAAAACCTATTCAGGCAGGCTAGAGGATTTCCAAAGGAGTTTGTAGGTTGAAACACTGTCACACCCAGGAATTATTAACTGGAGCTGTAAGCTAACTCTTTTTTCAGAGAGGTAGTGGGGGACAGCCCCCCGTAAAGTCAGAGGTGTAGGTGAAAGCACAAAGCAGAAAGTAGGCAGACTCTGGTTTTGGGTGTGAATGCTCGAGAATTTTCAGGGAGACTCCTAAGGCTCTATCCCGCCTATGCATATGCGGAGCCTCCTTCCTTATGACCTTTGTCATGGGTGGAGCTCCTCACGCTGGCTCCCAGCAGTGATAGAATTCTAGTTGAGCTATTCCAGATCCTGAAAGATGATGCTGTGGAAAGTGCTGCACTCAATATGCAACATGCACTCAATATGCAATATGCCGGCTCCCGGCAGTTCCAAGCTGCAAAGCTCAGCGTCTAGCACTCCATGCCCTCAGTTAGTGTCTCCACACGACACAATTCCCATCAACAGGGTGTAAGGGACACTGTCTAGTTTTCTATTCAATAACCTCACTCCTTACTAACAGAGCCCAGTTCTGTTCACACTAGCAATATGCCCAAGAGTTGGGAATACTCATCAGTTTCCCCTTTCACATCAACTTTGGAAGACTGAGCCAGATGTGTGGTTCTTCTCTAATAAGGAGGGCTCTGCAGAGTGCAGTATTTCTACTTTGACTTTCTATCTCCACCCAAGATTTCCATTTATCTTTTTCACCTACTTTCACAAATACTATCTTTCTGTCTTCTCCCATTAAACCACACTAAAATCTTTCTAAAGTAAACCATGCAGAAGCTGCAGCAAGGAGAGTCAAGAGAAACAGAAAAAGAAGAGAGGGAAAGAAAGAGAGGAAAAGAGAAGAAGGGAAAGGACAGGAAACAGATAAGAAAGGAAGGGGAGAGGGGAAGATGAAAAGGGGGAAGGAAGGGAAGGTTGGAAGGAGAAAGGGCAAATTATGCAGAGAGTGAGAAAGGGAGAGGGAGAGCCAGGGAAGAGGAGCCAGAAAGGAGGGCAGAGCGGAGAGAGCAGACAAACACGACCGGGTGAAGGGGAGCCGTGCGCGTCCAGACGGATGAAGGGACAGTGGCCACCACTTCCATCGGCGACTCACTGTGAGAGTCAGAGAGGCTGATCCACGGTGGGGGTGATAAAGAGATACCAACAGAAAGCCCACTGCCTGCGGGGTACGAGTCTGGTTCCAAGCTTTTGAAACGTTTTTCTCTCAATACCTGTTGTCAGGTGAGCAATCACCTTGAGACAATGGTTCCTGTGTGTTCACTATCCAGAGGCAAGAGCCTGTGGCCACAGTGTCGCTCAACAATCAGCGTGATAGCGTGATGAGCAGTGATGGTTTTTATCTGGTAGCGCATAGGTAGGGCCAGAATGAACGGCACTCATGAATAGCTGATTCCGGCTCTCACAAATACTGAGGTTCCCACGCAGAGCCCTGCCATGTGCTGTGCTGTGCTTAGTCGCTCAGTCATGTCCGACTCTTTGCAATCCCATAGACTGCAGCCCACCAGACTCCTCTGTCCATGGAATTCTCCAGGCAGGAATGCTGGAGGGGGTTGCCATGCCCTCCCCCAGGGGTCTTCTCAACCCAGGGATCGAACCCAGGTCTCCTGCATTGCAGGCAGATTCTTTACCAGCTGAGCCACCAGGGAAGTCCAAGAATACTGGAGTGGGTAGCCTTTCCCTTCTCCAGGGGATCTTCCCAACCCAGAAATTGAACCGGGGTCTCCTGCATTGTAGGTAGATTCTTTACCAGCTAAGCTACCAGGGAAGGCCGTGTATAGCTAGCATATGATAAATATTTAGTGACTACTTGTTCCTTCCCTCACTTTCTGTGTTCACACACAAACTTTCTACTTCCTTTATTTGTCTAACATATCTCATGGGTCACCAACCTACTTATTTCTTAACAAAGACAAGCTTCTTCCATCAGTTTTTTAATCTCATTCTCCATGGAAGGGTAAAACTCATTACATGTGGCATTTTTTTTTATCTTGACAATACTCCTTTCTACATTCTGATATCAAAAGAGGGAAATGTCTAGCTTTGAATTTAGCTTAATGCAGCCCACTAAAATAAGTACCTAAAACAATTTTAACAGAAGCCTAGCACGCAGAATACACATTAATGCCCATCTAAACTTTTATTTGGGGCTTTCCTGGTGGCTCAGTGGTAAAGAATCTACCTGTAATTCAGGAGATGTTGGTTCTATGACTGGGTTGGGAAGATCCCCTTGGAGAAAGAAATGGCAACTCACTCCAGTGTTCTTGCCTGGGAAATCCTACGGACAGAGGCGCCTGGTGGGCTACAGTCTACGGGGTTGCAAAAGAGTTGGACATCACTTAGCAACTAAACAACAACAACAATACCTTTATTTGGCTTCTCGACATATTTCACTATGCAAAAATTCTCTTTTTTCAAAGAAGAAGCACTGAATTTCTCTAGGTAGCTCCTTGTAAATCTATACCAATTTTATACACAAATGGCTACAGTCCAACTTTCTCAACTGACTCTTCTATGAAAGGTACAAGATGATCTTGGATGGAAAAAACTGAACTTTTACAATTCAGTAAATTGTTAATAATTATTTAAGTCTTTCTTCACTGTTTTGAATCATAATACAGTTTCTAATTGTATCCCTGCTTTCAATTCCTGATCCTATAAAAAGAAACAATGGGATAGCCAAGCTATTTCATCTATAAATAGATACCAGGTTATTTCTGCTCCCCTCGGAATTTCTGTTTTCCTACAGATGATTGTAATTCTCAGTTACTAGGGCTAAGCAGTTGACAGAGTACATTCCACTACAAAACAGCATGGAACAGTTTTATGTCCTAGTTCCATTTTTCTTTAGTTAAAATGATGATACATTTTTTAGATGAACTAGCTTCTTAGCTTCCAGCCATGGCTAAGAAGTAGACAAATGCTCTGTTCTATGTTTATGTCATAGAAACCAAGTGTGGTTTCAAGAAGAAGCAAACTTTCCAGTCAATTGTTGTTAGAAGAGCTAACTATTAATAATTCACAATAAAACCATGGCTGATATCAGATACTTAGTACTCACATGGGCAATAAAAGGAAAGGCTAACACTATGTAAACCACATGCTATGGTCCAGGCAGGAAAGAACTCTATTAAACAGGTCAATTAACTCAGCAGTCTGAAGGCACATTTGATAATTTACTCATCTAAAAGGTAAAGACTTCTATCCAAAATCAACCACTGCATAGATGCGGTCTTAATCTGGGTTGCTATTAATAGAATATCATAGATGGGGTGGCTTAATAACAGTCATTTATTCCTCACAGTGCTATAGGCTGGAAGTCCAAGGTAGAGCCAGCAGATCTGGTATCTGGTGAAGACTCTCTCCCTTTTTCACAGGTGGCCATCTTCCCTTATATCCGCCCTGGCAGAGAGTAAAGAGAGGAAACTAGCTCTCTCATGTCTCTTCTTAGAGACTAATCCCATTAAGAGGGCTCAGTGATCAGTGCAAAGAAATAGAGGAAAACAATAGAATGGGAAAGACTAGAGATCTCTTCAAGAAAATTAGAGACACCAAGGGAACATTTCATGCAAAGATGGGCTCGATAAAGGATAGAAATGGTATGGACCTAACAGAAGCAGAAGATATTAAGAGGTGGCAAGAATACACAGAAGAACTGCACAAAAAAGATTTTCACAACCCAGATAATCACGATGATGTGATCACTCACCTAGAGCCAGACATCCTGGAGTTTGAAGTCAAGTGGGCCTTAGGAAGCACCACTATGAACAAAGCTAGTGGAGGTGATGAAATTCCAGTTGACCTATTTCAAAACCTGAAAGATGATGCTGTGAAAGTGCTGCACTCAATATGCCAGCAAATTGGGAAAACTCAGCAGTGGCCACAAGACTGGAAAAGGTCAGTTTTCATTCCAATCCCAAAGAAAGGCAATGCCAAAGAGTGCTCAAACTACCACACAATTGCACTCATCTCACACGTTAGTAAACTAATGCTCAAAATTCTCCAAGCCAGGCTTCAGCAATATGTGAACCGTGAACTTCCAGATGTTCAAGCTGGTTTTAGAATAGGTAGAGGAACCAGAGATCAAATTGCCAACATCCACTGGATCATTGAAAAAGCAAGAGAGTTTCAGAAAACCATCTCTTTCTGCTTTATTGACTATGCCAAAGCCTTTGACTATGTAGATCACAATAAACTGTGGAAAATTCTGAAAGAGATGGGAATACCAGACCATCTGACCTGTCTTCTTACAAATTTGTATGCAGGTCAGGAAGCAACAGTTAGAACTGGAAATGGAACAACAGACTGGTTCCAAATAGGAAAAGAAGTACGTCAGGGCTGTATATTGTCACCCTGCTTATTTAACTTATATGCAGAGTACACCAGGAGAAACGCTTGGCTGGATGAAGCAGAAGCTGGAATCAAGATTGCCGGGAGAAATATCAATAACCTCAGACATGCAGATGACACCACCCTTATGGCAGAAAGTGAAGAACTAAAGAGCCTCTTGATGAAAGTGAAAGTGGAGAGTGAAAAAGTTGGCTTAAAGCTCAACATTCAGAAAACTAAGATCATGGCATCTGGTCCCATCACTTTATGGCAAGTAGATGGGGAAATAGTGGCTGACTTTATTTTTTTGAGTTCCCAAATCACTGCAGATGGTGACTGCAGCCATGAAATTAAAAGACGCTTACTCCTTGAAAAGAAAGTTATGACCAACCTAGACAGCATATTAAAAAGCAAGAGACATTACTTTGTCAACAAAGGTTCATCTAGTGAAAGCTATGGTTTTTCCAGTAGTCATGTATGGATGTGAGAGTTGGACTATAAAAAAAGCTGAGTGCAGAAGAATCGATGCTTTTGAACTGTGGTGTTGGAGAAGACTCTTGAGAGTCCCTTGGACTACAAGGGGATCAATTCAATCCATCCTAAAGGAGATCAGTCCTGGATGTTCATTGGAAGGACTGATGCTGAGGCTGAAGCTCCAATACTTTGATCACCTGATGCGAAGAACTGACTGATTTGAAAAGACCCTGATGCTGGGAAAGATTGAGGGCAAGAGGAGAAGGGGATGACAGAGGATGAGATGGCTGGATGGCATCACCGACTCAATGGACATGAGTTTGGGTAAACTCCAGGAGCTGGTGATGGACAGGGAAGCCTGGTGTGGTGCAGTCCATGGGGTTGCAGAGTTGGACACAACTGAGTGACTGAACTGAACTGAATCATTTAAGGCTCCGTTCCCTGACACCATCACACTGGGGGAGGTATGTGTGGGGATGATTTCGGATTTCATCACATGAATTTGGGGGAGAGACAACTATTCAGTCCATAGCAGATGCTCTAGGGTGTGGGTTGGCTTTAGGAATGTTATTCATGGTGTCACGTGAAGGTGCCCAGTTAGTGACAACTGACTTCAGCTGGCCATATTTCAGGCCAGAGTGTTTTCTTTTCTATTGAATGGGTGCTTGTGTTTTTAGGATTTTTGGTGTCCTGATAAATAACAACTGTTAAGAAGAGTACCCACACTTGCAAATAAAGCCAAAAAAAAAAAAAAATCACTTCATGCCTTTTGAAAGCCACACTAGAGCTTTCTGTTAAGAAGCTATGATATCTAACAAGGGTCATCTGATATATGGAAAGATGACTTGGACATGTTATCTACTTTTGATTAAGGCCCTGATTCTGTAAAGCTATTTATTTACTTAGAAAAGGTAAGTTACATTTTTTTGTCCAGTAGAGATGCAAGTAATTTCTTTTTAGCATAAATGATATTCCAAAGTTTGAAATTTATTGCTCTATAGAACATTAACTAGTTTTGTATCTAGCTGAGGAATTGGTCTTAGCTGTCTTTCACTTTCTTTCAGTCTCTTATATCCTCTTTGAACCAGCTTGACTTTCCTGTAAAGTGAACTGCATCTTTCATGTGTACTCATCACATATTTGTATGAATTACATATATTTTAAAATTATATTTTGCCATATCCTCTTCCCCACCCTACCACAAATAAAAACATAAAAGTTTAGTGAAACGGATATACTTAAAGATAATACACTCAAAATATCTACTTTCTTTACTGGAAAATTTGCCTGTATAACATAGCTTTAGAGCTGAAGTCAAAAAGTCTTGTCAGTATTTCACTCGTGAATTTAACTCACTTGTTCATGCACTTCCTGGCAGAACTGTACAGCTTCAGCCCTCTGTCTCAGCTCTTCAGAGGCAGGTCATTTTCACCATGTGGCAGACTGTAGATAATAACACCCTCTATTGGCTGAGGAATGGAAAGAAAAGCTGAGCTGAATGTGCACAGTCTTTCCTCCCATATCCATCAACCAAGGAAGGCATTCACCCTTCCCCGGGGAGGAGGTAAAGAGCAGGAGAAAAGAGGCCAGAAATGAGGACAGAAAGTTAAACCACTGCTGCCTCAACTAGGGACGTCTGATCTCCCTGCTCTTCCGGGAAATGGAGTAACCCTCCAGTCTAGAGAAAAGCACAGGCCGGGTCTTTGCCGTAACGAATCAAGTGACTGCTCCCTGCATGTTTAGCATCTTAACTATAAACCAAGCAATAACACAGAACACTTTTATATTGGGCCCTTATAAGAGACATCAACCAATTCATATAATATCAAAAGAAGTAAGTTTTATTCAACTTTAACTTCAAGCAAAGTTGGTACACAGGAATGTGTTAAATGAACAAATGACTGAATAATGAGGTACAGGGTGCTATTTCAACATATCAAGGGAAGCTGAAGTTTTTCTTACAAGTAAAATAGAGAGTCTAGTCGGAGAAGGCAATGGCACCCCACTCCAGTACTCTTGCCTGGAAAATCCCATGAATGGAGGAGTCTGGCGGCCTGCAGACCATGGGGTTGTGAAGAGTCAGACACGACTGAGCGACTTCACTTTCACTTTTCACTTTCATGCATTGGAGAAGGAAACAGCAACCCACTCCAGTGTTCTTGCCTGGAAAATCCCAGGGACGGGGGAGCCTGGTGGGCTGCCGTCTATGGGGTCGCACAAAGTCGGACACGACTGAAGTGACTTAGCAGTAGCAGCAGCAGCAGTCAAATAGCAAAGCACATGTCTGCACCATGGCAGATAATGAAGTAGTTTTTTGAAAGAATGGTGGCTAAATCAGCTTGGAGATAAAAATAACATCTGAAATATACTGATTTGCTCCTTCCCTGTGCCTCTGAATTTCATCCAAATTATCCCACATCAATCAGAATGAGTATCATTAAGGTCCTTCGGTAAAGGAGATGCCACATGATCTCTTGGAAGAGAATTCCATGTCCCTCAAATCTTAAAGCTGAGAATATTTAGAAGTCCATGTGAAATCCTCTCTGCTCCAAAACAAATGCAATTCTATTTTCTCTTCAGAAAAGGAATGAAGCTTTGTTAGAGAAATCTCCTCTTTGCAAAACATATTTTCACAATTTTGCATGAAATCTATCCCAGATAATCTGAATCTTTTTAAAAAAGAAAATCTAAACAAGCCCAAACTAGAAACAACCAGAAAGTCTATAAATGGAAAAATAAATTGTTAGTAGATTCAGATGAAGGAATATCAGCAATAGAAAGAAAAAACTACTGATAAACACAGAAACACAGATAAATCTCAACACATTAGTTTAGTGAAAGCCAGACATAAAAAAGCACACAATACCTGATTTTATGTCCATGAAATCTAAGAATAAGTAACAGTAATCTATAGTTACAGAAATCAAAACAGTAATTGTTTATGAGGTGAGTGTGTAGAGGAGAAGGGAACTGACTGCAAAGGGACAAAAGATCACGTTTCTGGGGTGAGGGAAATGTTCTATATTTTATTTTGTTTAGTAGTTTTGTGAATTTGTATAATTGTCAAAATTTACTGAACCAAGTACTTAATACCTATGCATTTGAATTTATGTAAATAAAAACTCAGAAAAGAAAATACAGGGCTGTCACAGATACTGCCAACAGCCTTGCCAGCACTTTCAATAAACCAAGGACCCTGAAGTTTCAACTGCTTTCTTGAAAGCAGAGAAGATTATAGCTGAACAGAAAACCGTGTTCTGGCTGGCTGTACTTTTTCTCCTCTCTAAATAGTCAGCTTCACCTGTACAGGTAAAGTCAGGAAGTCAGTTTCCAGATAATTCCATACTCCAAGGTGTGCTAGGCTCTGAAGGGGACCAAAACCAGTAATTAATGAGGTCTGCTCTTTATTACGGAGAAGGCAATGGCACCCACTCCAGTACTCTTGCCTGGCAAATCCCATGGACAGAGGAGCCTGGTAGGCTGCAGTTCATGGGGTCACTAAGAATCGGACACGACTGAGCGACTTCACTTTCACTTTTCACTTTCATGCATTGGAGAAGGAAATGGCAACCCACTTCAGTGTTCTTGCCTGGAGAATCCCAAGGATGGGGGAGCCTGATGGGCTGCCGTCTGTGGGGTTGCACAGAGTTGGACACGACTGAAGCAACTTAGCAGCAGCAGCTCTTTATTAGCCAGGGTGCCTTTCTGATCTACTTCCCATTCAAACAGATCTAGAGGGCTGTTGGGTATGAAGTTTTCACATCTATTCAGGTACCAGATCAGCAAAATGGTTCTGTGGTTGATAATAAAATCAATAGATCATTTTTTAAATATCGGCACAAGCACAGTTCTTTCTCCAAGGTAAAGAGGAGGAGGTTGCCAGCACCAATTAATCCAAGCCAGGACACCCCAGGATTTATGGGATGTGCAGAAATACTCTATTCAATCTTAATGACATTGTACCAGTTTCCTTAAATGGACTAGGCTGTGGAGACTGAGGCTTTCTAACTATAAAGTGATCTTGGCCAAACGACTTCAAATGAGCAGGTACCAGGAGGGTGAAACAGGATGATTTATTTGGATGATCAAATGAGGTCAATAATCATAAACTGAGATGAGAGTCCTTCTCAGCCTCCTCTCAGAAATCTGCATGACACATACGTAACTTGACTTCCTTTTGAGAAAAACACTTCCTCAGAAACACAGCCTTTAATAAGCTAGTCCATCATTTTATTAGGCCACTTGCTTCTGAGGTACTATAATTGCTATAGAAAATATCAAAGTATTTGTAAGCATTAGGGAAGAATAAGGAAGTCAATCAGGAGGATGATTCTTAATTACTATTGAGGTTCCCCTCCATCCTTTTTAGAAGTTTATAACTCTTGACTAATGGCAGTACTGACATATAGTCCTTTTGAAGTACTGAGGGGGTAAAGGGAGGTGGGCGGAGAGCGGTTGCATACCTAAGGGGTCCTTGGGCTACAAGGGTAGAGACAAGATCATGACATTAGGTGACTGGTGGAGGAGAAAGTGGGACATGTTAGCAGATCTGAGATACCTTTAGGATGACAGGTTCCTAGACTGCATTATCTGTTAGCTCCTGTCAAGGATTTCATACATGTGAAAGCTGAGGTCTCTGATAGAATATGATGATCCGAGCTTCCTCTGTGCTGATATCAGTTGATAAAACTCATAAAAAAATTATGAAGCATCACTCTGGATGAATAAAATAGCTAAAGCAATGCTCAAGGGCTACTCTATCTATGCCCAAACAAGAACTCCCCTGGGTTTAATCCATTTGGCTAATTAGTGTGTTGGGCTCTTCTATCCAGACAATATATGTGAATTTTAGCCACCTGCACAACTTGAGAGCCATGACTCTCAGAGTGGGTAAAAGTAAAGGGATTTTGTGTCCTATGTGAATATCACCAAAGGGCATCTCCTTTGGTGAGGGAGCTTTCAATAATCCAGCGGACAAGAAGACACATTCTGGGGATGTCAGTGTGCCTCCTCCCCAAGCTACCTTAGTGTCTGTTTAAAGTGCCCGTGGGCAATGGCCAAGGTGGCAGGGATGAAGGCGGTGCCCGGCTTCCAAACACGCACAGGCTGAGGGGACTGCTGCTGCTGCATGCTGGGGCTGCGCCCAGCAGAGACAAGTGCTGAGCCCCTATATGCGTGTTTCCTGAGATCCAGCCAGCCACCCAGCAGCAGGTTAATTAACTGGACTTCTTCCATCATGGAGAGGACAGCAATTTGTCCTCATGCATTTGTGTTCCTTGCTTTTAATACCTCTGCCAGCACCACCATGTATGAACTTAAGGAGCGCCTTACTCACCACCATGGCATTCCCACATTATTTTGGATCAAGAAACTCATGCCATGGCAAAAGAAGTACACCAAAGGGCTTGTGCTTATGAAATTCACTGGTCTTACCACGACCCTGAAACTCCAGAAGGCCATGACCTGATAGACTAGTAAGACAGCTTACTGAAGACTGCATTATGACGACAGTTGAGAGAGAACTCGATCAAAGGACAGGTGTTATTGTCCAAAAGGCAGTACATGTTTTGATTCAACAGCCAATACACGGTACTGATTCTCTCATACTCAGAATGCCTGAATGTGATAATTAAGTGGTGGAAGTGGGAGTAACCTATTACGTTGAATAACGCTCTCTCAGAGTGCTTGGTTCCCTTCCCCTCAACTTTGGGCATTTCTGGTTTGGAAATCTTGGTTCTTAAGGGAGGAATGCTTTCACCAGGGAACAAAGCAAACTGAATTGGAAACTGAGGAACAAACAGGTAAAAGGAGAGAAAGGAGATGCTCTACTGTCCGGGTGACTTCTGATTGTCACAGGGAAGTTGCTGCTGCTGCTGCTGCTGCTGCTAGGTCACTTCAGTCATGTCCGACTCTGTGCGACCCCACAGACAGCAGCCCACCAAGCTCCGCCGTCCCTGGGATTCTCTAGGCAAGAACACTGGAGTGGGTTGCCATTTCCTTCTCCAATGCATGAAAGTGAAAAGAGAAAGTGAAGTCGCTCAGGCATGTCCGACTCTTAGCAACCCCATGGACTGCAGCCCACCAGGCTCCTCCGTCCATGGGATTTTCCAGGCAAGAACACTGGAGTGGGGTGCCACTGCCTTCTCTGCACAGGGAAATGACATTGCTGCTAATTTCTAGGGAGTAGGAAGAACTGATATTCTCTCCCGAGTCCTGTCAGGGTCCCCTAGCACGGGGCTGCTGAAGG
>NW_011494803.1:436430-439985 GCF_000754665.1 Bison bison bison
ACATGCTCTTGCTGCCTGCTGCTCTAGTCAGTAGTCCTCCAGCAACGCCCCTCTGATCCATCAATTTACTCCAGAGGCAAGGAGGATTCCAGCTGGCACTTTTTCCAGACCACTAGGACCTCATGATTGGAGAAAGCAATGGCAACCCACTCCAGTGTTCTTGCCTGGAAAACCCCAGGGACGGGGGAGCCTGGTGGGCTGCTGTCTATGGGGTCGCACAGAGTTGGACACAACTGAAGCGACTTAGCAGCAGCAGCAGCAGGACCTCATGGCCTCATAGGACTCATTCAGAGGTGCCAGCAACAGTTGGCCAATGCAGCTTCCTTAGAGATCCATTTTATCTCTGTTTAGCAATCCTCCAGTGCCTTGTTCCTGAGGCACAAACATCAGTGAGGTTGCACCGCTGTCCTCAGAGCTCTAAATTCCAGGTCCAGGAAGCACGCCTCAGAGCTCTACGAATCCCTGCTCCTTGAGGCCTCTGCTTCAGGCTTCTCAGTTTTAATAATTTCAATCTTTCCTCCCTGTTTCTCTGTTCCTACAAGTGGAGAGCTGCTGAATAGACTCAGACTGAATTGCTTGTCCGTAGTTGCTTTTTCAGTATAAACACACCTAAGGAAGCCTCTAATAATGAATAGTATTTTCTAAAGTCTGTTTCCATCCAAACCTCTCAGATATTAAGGGCCGACCTTTGCATCAGATCCCCATGTTATATGCTATTTCAGACTTTTTACACAAAATTTTCATTGCTGGGGGAAAAAATGAATTAAATTAGCTGAAAATACTTGTTCATGTGTTCAAATTAAGCGGTATTTTTAGAAATTAAGTAGACAACCTGAGGATAAAGTTCTGCACAAAACAAACAAACAAGAAAAAAAGGTCAAGGACTGACAAAATACAAGCAGATAAACTGGTGTTGGTGACTGGTGTCTATATCTAGGGCATAATGGAAGGAAAATCTCTGGTTCTTTGTATGTGACAAAAAAGTAATGTGGTTGGTCTCTAATGAATAGAGTATCAAGAATAAGTAAAAATAACTCCAAGGAAAGACAGTGCAGATTCAACAAAGACTAAGATACCAGACTCCCCTACACGTCATAAAGACAGATGCTCTCAGAGGCAGAGGCACAGAGTGCACACGAAAGGGGCAGGTGCACACAGCTCATTGGGGCCTCTGGTGGGAAGACCGCCTCGAGGGAGGCATTAGGTAGGCACCTGGGTGAAATAAGAACCAAAGGAAGAGGGGGTTTACAATTGTGAGAAACTCTGTAAATCCAGTCTTGTATGTTGGGTAACTTTTGGGGCATTGCAGACTTGCTGTTTCTCTCTCTCTGGAAAAAGGGGAAGCCTCACTCAGCGATGCCAGTGTGACTCATTCAGCAATTGAGATCACCTATTTCTCAGATTGCTCCCCAATCCAGGAGGATTAGGCCTATCAGAGCCCAGAATTTCACATGGAATAAACTCTCAAAATAACCTTATGAGGCAGAATTATTTTTATCCTCACTCTACTGATGAGGAAGTTGAGACTCAAAGAAACTAAGCTTTCCCAGCTGGCAAGTGGCAGAGCTGGAAGCCAGGTGCGTCTGTCTCCAAAGTCTCCTAATGCCATGCTGTGTGCCCAGCTGTAAGCTCAAAGTGGAGAGAGTTTAGTCACTGAAGCATGGCCCAGTTACGCTATTTGGGCATCAAGATTATTTTGAGCTAAAGACTTGACAGCAGGTACAAGAAAGCTTTTCACCTTGAAAGCAGGCAATAAAACTCCCACGTGAATTATGTCCTTCTTATTCTGGAGGAAAGAAATGCTATCACCATCTGGGAGTCAAGGCTGAGAGAATTCTGCACAAGCAAACCTTGTTAAAATACTTCTCATCTTCCTTTAGCCTCTTCATATATTTAGTTACTGTCCCACAATTGCCTTTCTTTGTTCAACCTAATATAAAAACATTTAGGTTTTGCCACTTCTTTGGGTTTTCATTTTCTTATGAGGATTCCCATGACACATAAAAGTTCCATGGAATAAATCTGTATGCTTTTCTTCTGTTAACTGGTTTTATGTCAGTTTAATTCTCAGGCCAGCCAGAAACCCTATGAGTGGAGTACTAACTACAACTGGCAATCCAGTTTTGCACAGACAACTATTTTCTGGCCACTGAAAAATGCCAAATGATGTGAATTTTTAAGCAGGTAGTTTTCTGGTTTTTGAAGGAAGGAGAAGGAAGAGATAAATTTGTAAGTTGCTATGATAAGTTTAATAAAACATGGAATACTCTATGTTATTTACATTTGTTTTCTTTAGAATTGACTTAAAAATGTAGCATCAGTTGTTCTTGGAAAGTAACATGGCATGTTTTCTCCCCTTAAAACATGTCATTTCCCTTTTTGTCACTTCTTAATGGAAAGTAAAATTCATACTAATAGAAATGTCTTTATTTTTAAAAGTAAACATTCTTTTTTCTGAATACAGAATATTGTCAAACAGCTGCTATTGAGATGGTTTTGAATTCAATATAAACCCTTGGAAAATGTTCTAAAATATTCCCTAGCATCTTATTTCTGATATTGTTACCTAATATTTTTAGATGAGATAGAACCAGCTCTATTTCCCATACCTTGACTGAAATGTCCTTTCAATCCTTAATTTTCACAAGGTGTTGCTGCTTACAGATGAGGTGCTGAGAAGACTGACTCATCAGCACTTTGCCCACACACACTGGACTAGACCTGCCTTAGTGCTGATCGAGCAAGGGACTCCAGGCATCAGCAGAGGGCACTCTGATCCAGCCAAGGTGTGGTGATGCCATCACGGCTCTCTGAGTGTGCACCAAACTCATTCAAGTATATACATTACACACAATTTTTATATCAATTATTGTTGCTGTTGTTGAGTAACTAAGTCATGTCTGACTCTTTAGTAACCCCATGGACTGTAACCCTCTAGGCTCCTCTGTCCATGGGATTTCCCAGGCAAGAATGCTGTAGTGGGTTGCCATTTCCTTCTCCAGAGAATCTTTCTTTTTTTTTTTTTCAGAGAATCTTTCTGACCCAGGGATTGAACCCGAACCTCCTATATTGCAGGTGGATTCTTTACCACTGAGCCACCTGGGAAGCCCATATCAATTAAACCTCAGTAAAAAATAATCATATGAGCAGCTACTGTACTCATAATAACCTAGTAGAGTAAGGACATGAGGGGGATGGGGAAACAGAATAATGACATCACCTCACACCAGACCTTAATCTGAAGGAAGTCTGGAATTAAGGGTTGCTATTAAAATGCTGTATATTGTCACCCTGCTTATTTAACTTATATGCAGAGTACATCATGAGAAATGCTGGACTGGAAGAAACACAAGCTGGAATCAAGATTGCCGGGAGAAATATCAATAACCTCAGATATGCAGATGACACCACCCTTATGGCAGAAAGTGAAGTCCTCTTGAGGACTAAAAAGAGGCTAAAAGCCTCTTGATGAAGGTGAAAGAGGAGAGTGAAAAAGTTGGCTTAAAGCTCAACATTCAGAAAACTAAGATCATGGCATCTGGTCCCATCACTTCA
>NW_011494803.1:440085-440550 GCF_000754665.1 Bison bison bison
CCATGAAATTAAAAGACGCTTACTCCTTGGAAGGAAAGTTATGACCAATCTAGATAGCATATTCAAAAGCAGAGACATTACTTTGCCAACAAAGGTTCGTCTGGTCAAGGCTATGGTTTTTCCTGTGGTCATGTATGGATGTGAGAGTTGGACTGTGAAGAAGGCTGAGCATGGAAGAATTGATGGTTTTGAACTGTGGTGTTGGAGAAGACTCTTGAGTGTCCCTTGGACTCCAAGCAGATCCAACCAGTCCATTCTGAAGGAGATCAGCCCTGGGATTTCTTTGGAAGGACTGATGCTAAAGCTGAAACTCCAGTACTTTGGCCACCTCATGCGATGAGTTGACTCATTGGAAAAGACTCTGATGCTGGGAGGGATTGGGGGCAAGAGGAGAAGGGGACGACAGAGGATGAGATGTCTGGATGGCATCACTGACTCGATGGACGTGAGTCTGAGTGAACTCCG
>NW_011494803.1:440650-446094 GCF_000754665.1 Bison bison bison
GGGCAAGAGGAGAAGGGGACGACAGAGGATGAGATGTCTGGATGGCATCACTGACTCGATGGACGTGAGTCTGAGTGAACTCCGGGAGTTGGTGATGGACAGGGAGGCCTGGCGTGCTGTGATTCATAGGGTCGCAAAGAGTTGGACACGACTGAGCGACTGATCTGATCTGATTAAAATGCAAATTTATACAAGAAAACATGGTCAGGTCTTGGCACAAGTGTCACCTTTGGCTTTAAATCTTCCCTTCTAGACTGTTTTCTAAGAGCCATACTGCTGCCAGTTCTAGAAATATTGTGTTCATCACTCATAGCTACTCAGAAATGGTGAGTCAGGCTCACAAGGGAGAATAAGTGGGACTTATTTGGACCATTTTCATCTCTTAACATCCATTAACTTTCATTTCATATTGAAATATTTGACCACAGTTAAATTATACACTGGATGTCTTTCATTTAAATCGTATTTAACCCATTGTTGATGTTCAGTCACGTCCAACTCTTTGTGACCCCGAGGACTGCAGCACAAAAGGCTTCCCTGTCCTTCACTATTTCCAGGAGTCTCATGTCCACTGAGACAATGACGCCATCCAACCATCTCATCCTCTGTCATCCCCTTCTCCTCCTGCCTTCAATCTTTCCCAGCATCAGGGTCTTTTCCAACAAGTCAGCTCTTCACATCCAGTGGCAAAAGTATTGGAGCTTCAGCTTCCACATTAGTCCTTCCAATGAATATTCAGGACTGATTTCCTTTAGGATTGACTGGTTTGATCTCCTTGCTGTCCAAGGGACTCTCAAGAGTCTTCTCCAACACCACAGTTTGAAGGCATCAAAACTCTTCAGTGCTCAGCCTTTTTTATTGTCCAGCTCTCACATCCATACATGACAATTGGAAAAACCATAGCTTTGACTAGACAGACTTTTGTAGGCAAAGCAATGTCTCTGCTTTTTAATATGCTGTCTAGGTTGGTCATAGCTTTTCTTCCAAGGAGCAAGTGTCTTTTAATTTCATGGCTTTAGTCACTGTCCACAGTGATTTGGGAGCCCAAGAAAATAACAGTGTGTCACTGTTTCCACTGTTTCCCCATCCATTTGCCATGAAGTGACGGGACCGGATGCCATGATCTTCATTTTCTGAATGTTGAGTTTTAAGCCAATCTTTTCATCCTCCTTTCACCTTCATCAGGAGGCTCTTTGGTTTCTCTTCGCTTTCTGCCGTAAGTGTGGTGTATTCTGCGTATCTGAATATCCTACAACTCAATAAAAACAGTCTCCAGTAGAAAGTGATGTAGGTTTTGTTTGGTTTTGGTATTATGAACCAAAGACGGTATCTACTGCCAATATAACAGCAATGCCTGCCATTTCTTCCCTTCTAATAGGATCCCAATTTCATGTTTATATAGTGCTCACTGCTCTCTTTCCCAGCCCTTGGGGATGAATCATGTTTGTGTGCTGCATGCATGCTAAGTCGCTTCAGTCATGTCCAATCCTTTGAGATTTTATGGACTGTAGCCTCCTAGGCTCCTCTGTTCATGAGATTTTTCAGGCAAGAATACCGGAGTGGATTGTTGTGTCCTCCTCCAGAGTATCCTCCTGACTCAGGGATCTAACCCATGGCTCCTGCACTACAGGCAGATTTTTTACCACTGAGCCACTGGGGAAGCCCAAATCATGTTTAGTCTAAGTTAATCATTTCTCTTTATCAGTGACGGGCCAAGTGGTAGTTATGCGAGCCAGTTCTCTCCAGTGATACTTAGGGAGAATCTGTTTGAGTGGTGTGATTAGGGTGTTTCCTATTAAAAGAACAAAACCTCAAAAGGATAAATAATTTTGCTTATCTTCCTTCTTTCACACTTGGTAATGTCTGATGTCTACAGTTGTTGGCAGCCACCTTGAAACCACAAAATGAAGACATGAGGAACTTTAAAATGAAACAGGAAAAGCAGGGGCGGGGGAAATCCCTATGTCCTTGGGGTTTTTAAAGTATGTTTAATATTAATTTCTCATTTAAATTTCTTCTCTGCAATCACCCTCAGTGGGTTTTTTTTCCCCCCTGTCTTCTAGCTTTATTGTCTTTCAATAGTCAAATATTTCTCTTGGTAAATGTCACACTGCACTTGAAAATATGTCTTTTGATATTGATTTCTAACATAAATCCATAGTGATAAGAAAATAGACGCCATATGATTTCAATACTTTTAGACCATGAATTTTTGCACCTTGTTTTATGTCCCTGCCTATACTCCAGTGTCTCCTGGTTTATAGTCTATGGGAACTTAGAATAGAATTTGTATCCTACTGTTCTGTGAAAATTGTATAAATCTTAATTATGTTGAATTGGTTCAAAGTGCCTTTCACTTCTACTGTGTGCTGTGCTTAGTTGCTCAGTTGTGTCTGACTGTGCAACCTCATGGACTGTAGCTGCCAGGCTTCTCTGTCTATGAGGATTCTCCAGGCAAGAAACTGGAGGGGGTTGCCATGCCCTCCTCCAGGGTATCTTCCCAACCCAGGGATCGAACCCAGGTCTCCCACATTGCAGGCGAATTCTTTACTGCCTGAGCCACCAGGGAAGCCCTCAGATATCCTTCTATTTTTCTGTATATTCATTCTATTAAATGTTGAGAGCTTGATATTGGGGGAAAAATTATATCCTTTACCGCATCACTGAATAATTGAACCAATGTGGGAAAATTGCCTATCTCTAGACATTTTGATGTATGACAAAAGTAAGTCCCCATTTGTTCCAAATCATGGTTAGTTGCTTAATCCTAAAGTTATTTTTAACTGATAGATAATTATTTCTCTATTTAGGGGAAAGGATGAGTGTGTTTTTATCTGCATGAAAGACAGTATTTTGTTATTGTTGCTAGGAATAAGGGTGTGTGTTGGACAGCCAAGGGAAGAACTATGGGAATATCACTCCTACTTTTCACTCCAATCATTGCCTGAAAACTCTATGTTTGAAAGATTTCCCACTTAAAAGTCTCTGCATTCCCAACACAGAATCCAAAACCTCACTCTCTTGGCCTCTCTTGTGACTTGGGTACAGGCATGAGCTTTAGACTGTTCCAACTGGATGTGCCCACACAGTATGTGCCTACAATATGAATTGTAAGTCACTGCTGTGGAGGAGGTACTGTACAGAAGCCATTTCAGTAAGAGTGATGGCCAAGATTCGAGTCTTCAGTGGTGCCAGAGACACCCAACACCCAGGGCTGGCCATGCAAGTGACTTGGGGTGATTTGGACATCTTCTTAACCACAAAGGCCACATAAGATTTGTAAAGGTTTTTCTATTGAAAACAGCTGAAACTGATTCTAAACACCTGGACTGATACATTTCATTTAACAGTTTAAGCATTCTTGATTTATCACTTCTTCATCCTAGCCTAAAGTCTGCCATCTAGTCCTCACTGAACTCAACAGACCACTGATTCCAACTAAATCTGACACTGAACGGGCCCTCAAAATGTGAGTGCCACCCTGGCCCCACTGGCCCTTTCCAAATATCTAAGAGTAGTACTGACTTATATTCCATATCTTGGAAACTCAGGTTTTAAGGCATTTTCAGATATGAGCATAGCTTATTGCATAGGATATGCTAGCACCTCTTGGTGAGATTATGTATTTCTTTAGCCAATTAATTAGGGCAGTAATTTTCAGCATTTTTGGTTTCAGGACTTCTTCACTCTGAAAAATTATTAAGCCCCACCCTAGGATTTGGTTATGCAGATCATATCTATTAATATTTCCTGTATTTGAAATGCTGAGATCAAAAAGAGTCAATTAACTTTCTTATTATGAAAATAGTTTTTCATAATATTTTGCTGATCCTCTGAAAAGATTTCAGGAATCCCCAGGCAACTCTATCACTCTACAAAAAGCATGGAATTAGGTATTTACTGTACACCTGTTGTGTGCACAACACTGAAATAGACTTTATACCAAATTTGGAAGTTCAGCTGAAGGCAACAGCACAAACAGAGGCAGAGCCATGAGAACAGGACTTGCATGTGAGAAGAAGAGGAGGAAACCAACCAGGTGGAACACTCTGAAGATAAGGGAAAACAAGGAGAGACACTTTCCCATAAGATCTAAATTTACCCTAAGTGTCTCTGGGCAATGTTATTTGTTCAGTGGTCTTGCTACATAAGAACTGTAAGAAAAAAACCCTTTTGTTTCAAAAAAGAATAATCTTTTTAAGGCTCAGTATTTTTTAAAGATAAAATTAGTTTCAAATTAGTTACTGAAACTAATTAGTTTCAATTAGTTTAAAATTAGTTTGTTGTTCAGTCGCTAAGTCATGTCCAACTCTTTGCAATCCCATGAACTGCAGCACGCTGGGCTTCCCTGTCCTTCACTATCTCCCTGAGTTTGCTCAAACTGAAGTCCATTCAGTCAGCGATGCCATCCAACCATCTCATCCTCTGTCTCCCCCTTCTCCCCTTGCCATCAATTTTTCCCAGCATCAGGGTCTTTTCCAATGACTAGGTATGGTATATTTGTGGAGAGATTGTCATTTCCCAGCAGGAAAGGTAATGGTAATTTCCTTGTGGGCTCTGGTAAAGGGCAAAGAGATAAGCTAATATGATACTGTGTCTTTTTTGCCATTTAGTTCATGAGGAATCAAGTGAGTTGTTTCTCCTTATCACTGAAAGAGAGTGAAACTCTCCATGCCAATATTCCTCAAGCTTCCTG
This sequence comes from Bison bison bison, assembly GCF_000754665.1. Taxonomy (NCBI): domain Eukaryota; kingdom Metazoa; phylum Chordata; class Mammalia; order Artiodactyla; family Bovidae; genus Bison; species Bison bison. The sequence continues at coordinate 445,347 of NW_011494803.1, forward strand.
GGAAATTTGAGGCATACACTACACCACTTATTAGGTGAGGATCTTTGTGTGAGGATCTTAGTTGCCCTTCCCACCACTTCCTGAAAGAGCTCCAGGCTCAGCCCAGCGCCAAGTGAGTCATGGCCATTTCCACAGGTCTGCTACACCTCAGCTCTTGTTAGCCAAGTGTAGAAGAAGACGGGACCTGGAGAGTATCACTTCCTCTCAAAGAGCCAATGCTAGAGACTTTCATTCCTCAAGCAAGTGTCATCAGTCAAGTTTGGAGGTTTGGAGGAAGGTCCAATGCTTGGGCAGAAAGCACAGTTGTAGCTACAAGGGTCACTTCCAGAATGAAATGCAATTCTGGCCAGTCACATAGGATATATGCACGTAATAGGATGTATGCACGTTTGGACGGATGGGTGACAAGCTGTCTATCTATATGTGTGTGTGCAAATATGTGTGTGTGTATATATAAATTTTATTTGAAAAACTAAATGAAAAGTAAAAAGGAATAAAAAAACAAAAACCTAAATATAAAGAATACTGAAATGCAAACAAACCAATATGCAGAATCAAGTTAATTTTTTATCCGATTTTGTCTAACTTTAAGTTAAATACATAAAACATCACAAAAAACTTCTCTTCCTTTACACCGAAGGACCAGTGGCTTCCACACTCCCTGGAGTAACACAGAGCATGCATTCAGTCACCCCTGACTTTCCCCTGCCTTTTTCTCTGCCCCGGGTTCCTGAATTCTTGCCCCTCT
>NW_011494803.1:446194-446388 GCF_000754665.1 Bison bison bison
ACCCCACTCCAGTACTCTTGCCTGGAGAATCCCATGGACGGAGGAGCCTGGTAGGCTGCAGTCCATGCTAAGGGTCGGACACGACTGAGCGACTTCACTTTTTTTCAGTTTTCACTTTCATGCATTGGAGAAGGAAATGGCAACCCACTCCAGTGGTCTTGCCTGGAGAATCCCAGGGACAGGGGAGCCTGGTG
>NW_011494803.1:446488-486888 GCF_000754665.1 Bison bison bison
TTGCCTCTCTCTACCCACCACCCCCCTGGCCACCCACCTGTCTTTAGAGCTCTCCTGACAGCTGTCCTCTCAACGCAGTCTCTCCTGGCTCCATAGACGCAGAGGCGCTCCTCCTGTGTGGCTCATCTCGTCGGCGTTTTGGGGTCGGGCACCTTGTCTTGTTTGCGTTGGTATCGCCAACACTCTGTCAAACCCCACACAGGATTCTGTAAGAACCACTGAGGACAGGGTACAGGGGCGGACTGAGGGAAGCACACGTGCCAATGTGTGTCTGTCTCCTCGCTGGTTACAGCCCCGGCTGTCGCAGCGACCGTCACCTCACCTCCTTCCCCGCGTCTGCCTTCCCGTCAGGCGGAACGTGTTCACTGTGCCAGGAGCTGGTGCGGGCACCACAACCCCTGGAGCCCAGCCTTCAGATCCAGGAGCCCCGTCACACAGGCACGGTCTGGCTGACGCCTCTCTTCTATTCCCCCAAAGGTCGTCATCTAGCACCAACCTGTTGCCTCCCTTCAGAGAACCTACAGGTGGTGGCTTCTGAGGAAAAAAAAGTGTTGTTGTGGTTTTTTTTTAAGTTATTTTTCTCTCACGTTGTCTTGCTTTTCTAAGTTATAACCAAATTCTCTCAGAAAAGAATGGCAGCCAAACAACAAGCATGCGCTTCCTCATGTCGTACTTCCTCTCATGCGGGTACGGCACACGTTTAGAAGGTACTAGAGACCTCCTGGAGAAGGCAATGGCACCCCACTCCAGTACTCTTGCCTGGAGAATCCCAGGGACAGGGGAGCCTGGTGGGCTGCCGTCTATCGGGTCGCACAGAGTCGGACATGACTGAAGTGAATAGCAGCAGCAGCAGCAGAGACCTCCTGTCGCAGGCACATACGCAGCGGACGCGGGCAGGCACGCAGGCGCATAGGCAGCGGGCACGCATGCACATGCGCATTCAAAACAAATCCGTAGCTACTGGTTTGGCGAAGCCTGGGGTGTAGAAACGGTCTCGTGTGTTTGCACTAAACAAGAGCAAAAGAAAATGGCCACTAACAGAGTATGAAAGGAAGAGTTTTAAAACAGCTCCACAAGAGTCCATGTATGTTTCGTTTTCTATAGTATTTCAAGAGCATAAAACAGCACCTCAGAGCGTAGGCACTAAGTAGCATTCGATGAAGCAGAATTAGTTAAGTCAGTAACTGGAGAAAGGAGTGAAACACTGCTGGATGGGAGGCTGTCACCTTTTCGTGTATTATACTGCTTAGAGACTCAATTCAGACGGTGAACTGAATTCAGGCTGGAAAATGCTCACACCTGCCACTAATTCGGCCACTGCCCTTGCATATTTCCTCTATAGAGAGCAGGGTGTGGTCACAAATGAGGAAACAAAGCCTGAGTTAGGGATAGAGGCCAGACTTGTAAAGTTCAGATAGGGAAAAATAGCCAAAATAAGTAAGTTGTAAAGACCGGTTAGTCAGAGACAGTGGAAAAAACTAAAACGGTAACAAAACCTTTTGATTTGAAATATACATTCCTGGCTGCAATTGCAAATAGACGATATTGCTAACAATTGTCTAAGATTTATACCATTATTTTTTCCCTTGAGCATTAAATCAGCTATCTGCATGTCTTTGGTGTAGATGAAAACGAAATACTGAATATCCTGTGTACTTCTTTAGAGATGTCTAGTAGAATTCAGCTGGAATTGCAAATTAGCATAATTGGAATTGGAAATTCAGCCTACAGTACAGACACTGAAAAAAATCCCTACAAAATTTTTTTATATAACGGACTAAAATCATCCTAAACTCTCATGCCACTGATTTGGGGGATAGGGGAAACAAATTTACCAAATAAAAAGTATCTCGGTCTCTTTTGCATTAGGCTCTTTTGAATACATGTTCAGTGGAATTACATGTTCAGATTTTCTCCCAAGTCTATTTCTTTCTTAGTGGTTCAATCCACTCCTTTTTTTCCAAGATTGCATATGGATAACAGAAAGCCTTCTCTGTTGCCAGATCCTTCTCTCCTCCTCCCTTCACCCACCACCACCATTCCATTTAGCACGTGCCTCAGCCTTCCAACTGAGCTGTGGGCTAGGATGGTGCAGTCACACACTGCTATGGGGTCATGGCTCACTTTGTCACAGTGGCTTGGCAGCCAGCCTTTGAACAGTATACTCTCAGCTCTCCTTAGTTGCCCTAATGAAGCCGGTGGAAAATTCAGCTCTCCAAATGTCACCCACAGTCATGGAAAACTGAGCTGTCACAGGCCTCTCCTTCTGCCCAAATATATCACCAGTGACCCTCACTATCGTTCAGTTTATGCGGAAAATACATAAATTCAGAGAGGCTGACACCTGTATTGTTTCAAGTTTTGATCACTTAGACTCCCAACACAAATAAGATGCTGGCACATAGTAAGTTCTCAATAAATATCTGACAACTCAGAGAATGAGGAGCGATTGTGACTGAACAGATAACTAAAAATGAGAACAGAATGGAGATGGAGAAAAGCACGAATTCTTGTGGAATCCATGGATCTAGCAGTAGATAAAGCCAATTTTTATTCCTGGACATTGTAGATACTCATATATTTGGGTTAGGTTTTGGTCACTTACAACCTAGCAATTAAAAAAAGGCATAATCCTAATATAATTTAACAAATTCCAAAATTTAGATTTACAAAGTCATAATTTCTAAGGAAAACAGAGTTTACCAACATTGGACTGAGAAGAGACAGAATTTCCAATTACTTCAGTAACAATAGAAAAAAATTAAGTAGTTAAAAATCACCATGTAATAAAGACTTTATGTAAGCCTTTTATCCCCTTAAATAGACAAGTTCAAAAAATGTATCAAAGATAAATGAATTTCATGAGACAAAAGTATGCCAGTTTCACCTCACAAAAAGTGCTACTACAGAAATCAAAGTGACTCAGTGTTAGAAATCTTTGAATAAAATTCACCAATTACACCAAGATATTGATTTTCTAATATATGCTGAAAACCATCACTTGATAAAATTCTATCAGTTCGGTTCAGTCTCTCAGTCATCTCCAACTCTTTTCGACCCCATGGACTGCAGCACCAGGCTTCCCTGTCTATCAACACCTCCCCAAATTGGCTCAAACTCATGTCCATTGAGTCAGTGATGCCATCCAACAATCTCATCCTCTGTTGTCCCCTTCTCCTCCTGCCTTAAATCTTTCCCAGCATCAGAGTCTTTTCCAATGAGTCAGTTCTTCACATCAGGTAGCCAAAATATTGGAGTTTCAGCTTCAGCCTCAGTCCTCCCAATGAAAATTCAGGACTGATTTCTGTTACAATTGACTGGTTTGATGTCCTTGCAGTCCAAGGGACTCTCAAAGAGTCTTCTCCAACACCACAGTTCAAAAGCATCAATTTTTTGGCACTAAGTCAAGCGGGCCTTAGAAAGCATCACTACGAACAAAGCTAGTGGAGGTGATGGAATTCCAGTTGAGCTATTCCAAATCCTGAAAGATAATGCTGTGAAAGTGCTGCACTCAATATGCCAGCAAATTTGGAAAACTCAGCAGTGGCCACAGGACTGGAAAGGGTCAGTTTTCATTCCAATCCCAAAGAAAGGCAATGCCAAATGCTCAAACCACCGCACAATTGCACTCATCTCACACGCTAGTAAAGTAATGCTCAAAATTCTCCAAGCCAGGCTTCAGCAATATGTGAACCATGAACTTCTTGAGGTTCAAGCTGGTTTTAGAAACGGCAGAGGAACCAGAGATCAAATTTCTAACATCTGCTGGATCATGGAAAAAGCAAGAGAGTTCCAGAAAAACATGTATTTCTGCTTTATTGACTATGCCAAAGCCTTTGACTGTGTGGATCACAATCAACTGTGGAAAATTCTGAGAGAGATGGGAATACCAGACCACCTGATCTGCCTTTTGAGAAATCTATATGCAGGTCAGGAAGCAACAGTTAGAACTGGACATGGAACAACAGACTGTTTCCAAATAGGAAAAGGAGTATGTCAAGGCTGTATATTGTCACCCTGCTTATTTAACTTCTATGCATGTACCTCATGTACTTCATGTACCTCATGAGAAACGCTGGACTGGAAGAAAACACAAGCTGGAATCAAGATTGCCGGGAGAAATATCAATAACCTCAGATATGCAGATGACACCACCCTTATGGCAGAAAGTGAAGAGGAACTAAAAAGCCTCTTGATGAAAGTGAAAGTGGAGAGTGAAAAAGTTGGCTTAGAGCTCAACATTCAGAAAACGAAGATCTGAACTCTTCGCATGAGGTGGCCAAAGTACTGGAGTTTCAGCTTTAGCATCGTTCCTTCCAAAGAAATCCCAGGGCTGATCTCCTTCAGAATGGACTGGTTGGATCTCCTTGCAGTCCAAGGGACTCTCAAGAGTCTTCTCCAACACCACAGTTCAAAAGCATCAATTCTTCTGTGCTCAGCTTTCTTTATAGTCCAACTCTCACATCCATACATGACTCCTGGAAAAACCATAGCCTTGACTAGATGGACCTTTGTTGGCAAAGTAATGTCTCTGCTTTTGAATATGCTGTCTAGGTTGGCATAACTTTTCTTCCAAGGGACAAGTGTCTTATAATTTCATGGCTGCAGTCACCATCTGCAGTGATTTTGGAGCCCAAGAAAAAATCTGTCGCTGTTTCCACTGTTTCCCCATCTATTTGTCATAAAGTGATGGGACCAGATGCCATGATCTTAGTTTTTTGTATGTTGAGTTTTAGGCAAGCCTTTTCACTCTCTTCTTTCACCCTCAAGAAGCTCTTTAGTTCCTCTTCGCTTTCTGCTATAAGGGTGGTGCTATTTGCTTATCTGAGGTTATTGATATTTCTCCTGGCAACCTTGCTTCCAGCTTGTGCTTCCTCCAGCCCAGCATTTCTCATGATGTACTCTGCATATAAGTTAAATAAGCAGGATGACAATGTACAGCCTTGATGTACTCCTTTCCCAATTTGGAACCAGTCTGCTGTTCCATGTCCAAATCTAACAGTTGCTTCTTGACCTGACTACAGATTTCTCATGAAGCAGGTACGATGGTCTGGTATTTCCATCTCTTGAAGAATTTTCCACACTTTGTTGTGGTCCACACAAAGGCTTTGGAACAGAAGTCAAAAAAGGAGATGTTTCTCTTCCTTTTTCTATGATCCAACTGATGTTGGCTTTTCAATCTCTGGTTCCTCTGCTGTTTCTAAATCCAGCTTGAACATCTGAAAGTTCTCAGTTCACATACTGTTGAAGCTTGGCTTGGACAATTTTGAGCATTACTTTGCTAGCGTTTGACATGAGAGCAATTGTGTGGTAGTTTGAGCATTCTTTGGCATTGCCTTTCTTTGGGATTGGAATGAAAACTGACCTTTTCCAGTCCTGTGGCCACTGCTGAGTTTTCCAAATTTGCTAGAATATTGAGTGCAGCACTTTCACAGCATCGTCTTTTACGATTTGAATAGCTCAACTGGAATTCCATCACCTCCACTAGCTTTGTTCGTAGTGATGCTTCCTCAGGCCCACTTGACTTCACATTCCAGGATGTCTGGCTCTAGGTGAGTGAGCACACCATCATGATTATCTGGGTCTTGATCTTTTTTGTACAGTTCTGTGTATTCTTGTCACCTCTTCTTAGTATTTTCTGCTTCTGTTAGGTCCCTACCATTTCTGTCCTTTATTGAGCCGATCTTTGCATGAAATATTCCCTTTGTATCTCTAATTTTCTTAAAGAGATATCTAGTCTTTCCCATTCTATTATTTTCCACTATTTCTTTGCATTGATCACTGAAGAAGGCTTTCTTATCTCTCCTTGTGGGTTTATCTTTCCTTTTGTCCTTTGCCTTCAGCTTCTCTTCTCAGCTATTTGTACGGCCTCCTCAGACAACCATTTTGCCTTTTTGCATTTCTTTTGCTTGGGGATGGTCTTGATCACTGCCTTGGGTACAATGTCACGAACCTCTGTCCATAGTTCTTCAGGCACTGTATCATATCTAATCCCTTGAATCTGTCATTTCTACTGTATAATCATATAATATTTACCTCTAAATATTTTTAAGTAGCAGAACTTAACCAAGGCTATCTACCAGAAATTCAAAGCATACATTATCCTTAATGGTGGAACACTAAAAGCATTTCCACTTGTCAATAACTACACAAACACAAAAATCTCTAAACACTGCTAGTATCCAACATTCTGTGCTGGATTGCTACAGCAATTCTAACTAAAAACAACTATGTGAAATGTCAGGAAGCATTTAATAGGAGGCTTCCTGTGTGCTCTTTTGGATCTGTCAGGAATTCTGTTCCTTATAGAGGCAAGCCTCTCCAGGGGGCTGAGGAATCCAGGCATTTCCTTCATTAGTTTTTTTATACAGTGGTAAGTACCCTCTTCCTTCTTGTGAACAATAAGGTAAAAGTGATTGTTTACAACTCTAATATGGATCGCCTATGTTTTAAGTCTGGAATTTTAATCTTTATCTTTGCTGAGTGCTACCTTGTAAGACAGTATATATGCCCACACCATGTTGATTAAAACACCTTTGCTCCATCAGAGCTCTGGTCCCCGTGTCTTTCTCTCTCTCTCTCTCTCCCTTTTTCAGGCTGCTTTCCTGGAGTACAGAGGCTCTCTGAGTTCACTTTCCTGCCCAGGCTTCTAAGACCCTCTTGAGAAGGCACTCTGAGCCTTTACCTCATCAAGAGGGTGCCTGAGGCCTTTGTGAACAGAGCAAGCCCCATGCAGGGGCTTCATTGGCTTTCTGCATAAACCAAGGAATATCAGCCTCTTTCTCTCCCTTTTACTTTCTTATCGGTCAACTCCCGACCACCAGGTTCCCGTCCATTAAAGGACCTCAACAGTGAAATATGAATGTTTGTGTGTGCTCAGTCATGTTGCACTCTTTGTGATCTCATGGACTGTAGCCCACCAGGCTCCTCTACCTGTGGAATTTTCCAGGCAAGAATACTGGAGCAGGTTACCATTTGCTACACCAGGGGATCTTCCTGACACAGGGATGGAACCCATGTTTCTTGCATCTCCTGCATTGGCAAGCAAATTCTTCATCACTTTACCACCTGGCAAGCCCTGAAATATGAATACTGGATAAAAAAACAAAGGCTCATCAATTGCAGAAGATGGGATTCTCTTGGATTTCCTAAATCTAAACTGACAAACTTTTAAGAGTTTTTCAGTGTCAGAAAAGATCACTGTATAAAAAGCAAATTGCTTTTACCAGGACAGCAATAATCAATTATAAACTTTATTTGAAAAAGACATATTTCACTATAGCAATGAAAATAAAATCCCCAGAATTAAATCTGTCAAAAAATGTATAATTATATAACGAAATCTTATTAAATGAAGAGAATACCACTTCTGGTTTAATGAAAATACAGATTGTTTTCAAGTGAAAAGTGAAAGTCGCTCAGTCGTGTCTGACTCTTTGTGACCCCATGGACTATATAGTCCACATAATTCTCCAGGTCAGAATACTGGAGTAGGTAGCCTTTCCCTTCTCCAGGAGATCTTCTGAACCCAGGGATCTAACCCAGATCTCCCACATTGCAGGCGGATTCTTTACCAGTTGAGCCACAACAAAAGCCCAAGAATAAGTGGACCACACAGTTCAAACCTGAGTTTTTTAAGGGCCAACCCTGAAACAGTAGAGAAACAGTAGAGAAATACTATTGCAGGGTTGACCCTTGAATAGCACAACACAGGTTTGAACTGTGTGGTCCATTTATACTTTTTTTTTCAGGTATGTATAGTCTGCAGTTAGTTGAATTCAGATCATATAGTACAGATGCAGAACCATGGATATGGAGGAACCACAAGTATGGAGAGCCAACTATAAATTATACTCAGATTTGACTGCATGAAAGGTGGCACCCCTAACCTCCTGCTTAAGAGTCAACTGTAATTCTCTTCAAATCAGTACTATGAATGTACTCTAACTAAAATCAAAACCTCAAAAATGCTCACTAACAGCCAAGAAATTTCTGAAAAACATTAGGAATGCATCACTCCAACCATTTCTGAAAACATACCAGAAAACTGTAAACAATTCATTATTTATTAGGAAAACTAAATGCCTTAGAGAATTTAACACATAATAAAACACCACCCCAAATCAGGAAGAATGGATTTCAACAAATAGTTTTTGGACTTTTGAATAAAAGTAGCTCTGTACCTTGCACTCTTCACAGAAATTAATTCCAAATGGAGATCGAGATGCATACATAATTAACTTAGAAAAAAATACAGAACATGCTCTATCTATATTTTGAAATAAAAGTCCTAAAAATATTTATCAATTTAACTATATATAAATATAAAACATCTGTTTAAAAAAGATACCAAAAGTAAAACTAAAGACAAGCGACCAACTGGGAGAAAACACTGAAACAGATGTAAAAGACTAATATCTATATCCAAACTACATGAAAAACTCCTAACTAATTCATGAGATAAAAAGACAAATCATTCACAGAAAAATGAGCAGTGTTGGCAAAAGGCAATTCACATGTCTAAAGCAAATATATGAAAAGATGTCCATCTTTACCTTTACCTACTAGTAAAGGTTTTTCCTAAACATGAACAATAAAAATGACAATTTTTCACCTATAAATTAAAAAAATTTAAGCAATGAAGTATCTCTTTAAAACTGCCTAACTCTGGCTCAGCAAGTCAAAGCTTAAGCATACAATAAATCCTTATGCCCATACAATCATACAGGATGATACTCTTTTAGCACTGTTTGAAAAAAAAAGCAGTAAACTACCCTAGTGTCCATTATAGGCTAAGTAGGTTGTAGAACACTATACAAAAATCAATAGGTCAGATTAGGTGAGATTATATTCAAAGAGACCACGGAGAAAAGTTGCAGAATGATATACATATATCTATGTAAAAACTGAAGCTATACATTTCTTGTAGCAATTACATATATATACATTCACAGAAAACATGGAAGTGACTAAATGGAAAGTTAACAATTGTTACTTCTAGGGAAGGTATTGGGATTGTTAATCAAAAATAGACTGATGTTTTAAATGCAGTCATATACTACATTTGCAATTTAAAAGGTAAAGAAAAAGCAGCATGCACAAACTGATAACATTTTAAGAAAAAATATACACAAAAAATTTTCCTTTGATGGTGAACATACAGGAAAAATTCTGGAAGGTTACCTGCCAAAATGATGCTTTAATACTATCTAAAGCTATCTCCAATAAAAATAATATACTGAACTCCTGTATTTTCATTTGAAAAAAAAGTTCCAGATTTGTCACAGTAATACAATTTCAGTTTAGCACTCTTATTGTTTTAGATATTTACAATGTTCACATTGTACAGAACTGTATACTGAAATTTGCCGTATCTTTAGATATAGTATTTGGGGCAAGGGGAAACAGTTTTTAAAGTTAGAACTTAAGTGATAATTAGGGCTTCCCTGGTAGCTCAGCTGGTAAAGAGTCTGCCTGCAATGCAGGAAACCCCAGTTCAATCCCTGGGTCAGGAAGATCCCCTGGAGGAGGGATAGGCTACCCACTCCAGTTTTCTTGGGTTTCCCTGGTAGCTTAGACAATAAAGAATCCCCCTGCAGTGCAGGAGAGCTGTACAATCTTCACACTGTACATAACTGTACACTGAAATTTTGCCATATCTTTATAATATAGTATTTGGGGCAAGGGGAAATACAGTTTTTAAAGTTAGAGCTTAAGTCATTACTAACATTTAAGTCAATGGCTTTATTAAGTTTATATACATTTCTAAAAGAACAAAGTACAAAACAATACTGGCTTATTTCTTTAGCAGTTTACTATTAATAATTCTACCTTTAACAAAAACACTTCACCATTAAACAAAAAACTTTGATAATTAAAGTTATCATTGATCAGCTTCTTGTGAAGACTATTCCTTTGGAGATTATTCTGTAAAACTGTATCCTAATTAGAATGGCACTGGCATTCAGATACAACCAGCTGAATTTTATGAATAACACTACTTTCGACTATAAAAAATTTGAACTTTATTAATTCACTTATTGCTGAAGTCTTGAACCACAGAAACAACAATGATGAAAAAAGGGAAAAGTGCCAGAGCTGCCTGGTTTCACAATGGTTATGATACAAAAATGTAGTCAGAAAACAAAACAAAACAAAACAAAAATGTAGTCAGCAGTTTCTTTCCAAATAAAAAGGTCTTCAGTGGGGAAGAAAGACCTTTGAAGGCTATCTTCAATGGAATTTGGAATTTCCCTCACCCATTCCAGGTATCTGTTCAACTGACTCCTATAGCAAGTTGCCTTGTGAAAGCACCTCTCATATTAAAAAAAATAAGTTCCTTTAGAATGTACAACGGAGAGAGGACATTCTACAATGTACAGTGTAGTACAATGGAGAGAGGGTACAATGGAGAGAGGACTAGGTCAGTGTTATAACTATGTTTTCATCAAAGGCCACCAAGGAAAGACACATGTCTTTTTACCTCATAACATGAAGGCACTTTTTAAACATATATCACTTTTAACTTCAGTTTAACTTGGTAATACTTTACATGAGAGACCCAGCATACCTCAGTATGTTACAAACATTCAAAAAACACAAGCTTGGTGATGACAATTCAAAAGAAGTCATATCCAAGTAACTGATGAAGAAACTCAGAAAATGGATCATTTGAGAAGGCTCTTTACATATTTAAAACAAAAGATAGGTATAATTTTATTTCAAGAAAAGTATTCAGCATGTAAAGTGGAGTCACAGTGACTGACTAGTCAGTAGTGCTGGCATTTATTTTCCTTTCACACTGAAACTTGGAAAACAAGGGTATGAGTTAAATTCAACCTCTTTAATAGAAAAGTCTTTGATTTAGCTACCTAACTTTATTTTTATAACAAAGCACTTTTAATATAATTTAAAACACACAGGCTTTGATTAAAGAGTAACTGTAAATGGATCCAGTTTTCTTCCAACTGTGACGACAACTTTGTCATTTCTTCCAGAAGTACTGGCTCTGAAGGAAGCATTTTCAGGTGCAGCTGAAAAGAAAAATGATAGCTGAACATTTAAGAAAAGTAAAATTTTGTTTATGCTGGATTTAACTGTTTTACAAGGAACCTCAGAAGACACTACTCTTGATTTTTTTTCTTAAAGGCTGGTTTATTACAATCTCACATCTCCCTCTCCTCTATTATGAGTCTTCATGGTTCTGTCACTCTCTCAGTAAAACTGAAGTAATGACTCTCCTCTGTTTAAGGAGAGTCCTGATACACATGAAGAAACAAAGTCCTAGTTCTAAATTTACAACTGTGGTAAATTTTGGAAAAAATACAGGAACAATCTGCAGCATTTCTAATTTTTTATCCTACACACTACCATCTATAAATTTACTTTTTAAATAATTTCAAATAATTAAGTCAAGTGAAAACTGTTTTAGATATTTATGAGATAAATAATCTATCTACTATTACTGAAAATCAGCATCATCTACCTCCTTCAATATGTTATAGCAGTGAGATAAAAATGAGTTCTCCATTATATTCGTCATAAAAGCAACTCTGTTACTGTCAAATCGTTTGAAACTCCTTCAACCAGGACAGAAGTAAACCTTACTTTTTTCATGATCATTAAAAAAAAAACCTGCCAAAATGTAACTAAATAAAAACGCTAATAGGTTAATTATGTCTATGGATGATATAGAAGTCAGGGGGTTGAGTCAAAATTGTGCTGAGCTAAAAAACAGAAGTCAACAAAGAACATTTACAAGCTGCTGCCCCATCCAGCTATCCAGTATGGTAGTCACTAGGCACAGAAAGCTGTTGAAATTAATTAAATTTCTATAAAATGAGAAACTCAGGTTCTTAGTCACATCAGCCACGATTCAGGTGCTCAGTAGCCAGATGCAGTGAAGTATGGATACAGAATGTTTCCATCTCTGCAGACATTTCTGTCAGACAACGCTACTGTGGAGGAGGGCAAGCTGTGAAGTGCTGTCTCACATCTTAGACTTACCTTCAGAAACAGGGCGAGGTATGCCTGGGCTAACTCAAAATCCCGCTTTCTGTCCAACATTGTCCCAATCATCTTCAAGAAGCTCTTCATAATGCCTACTGAACCACCACAATCAGGAGACAAACTTCGAAGCTCTGTTTCAATTCCTGACGGGCCTAATTCTTTCAGAAGGTTAACAGCAGCTTCATCTACATTGTTTTAATAAGAATCCAGTTATTACCAACAATCATTTAAGAAACTAGTTTTCATTTCAAACTCAACATATATTTAAATTTGCATTTTTAGCAATTTCTTTCTATTAAGGTTGTTAAAAATCTAATTAACATTTAGCACCAGACATTTTAACATGCTTATAAATCAGTCAGAACAAATTCAATATAAGAAGGCTACAGAAGTATACACCAAGTTATTAATAGTATTTGCTAGTGAGAATAAGATGAGGTGAGGGAATTTATTTTTGTATTGTTTATAAAAGTTATAAAAGTATCACTTGACCATTAACAAACATTAATACTACAGAAATATATGTGGGGAAAGACTCCACCTTATTCACTGCAAATCTACTTTTCCCTAGAAGTAAGCACTCTTGTTTCATATACATCCCATGAAAACATAGTCTGCTGCTGCTAAGTCACTTCAGTCGTGTCCGACTCTGTGCGACCCCATAGACGGCAGCCCACCAGGCTCCCCCGTCCCTGGGATTCTCCAGGCAAGAACACTGGAGTGGGTTGCCATTTCCTTCTCCAATGCATGAAAGTGAAAAGTGAAAGTGAAGTCGCTCAGTCGTGTCCGACTCAGCGACCCCACAGACTCCTCCATCCATGGGATTTTCCAGGCAAGGGTACTGGAGTGGGGTGCCACTGCCTTCTCCAAAACATAGTCTATACACTTACACAAGAATTTGATATCACACTGGCAATGACTATGCTTTTAGGTTTTTGCAAAAGAACAATACCACTGACAAGAGTCTAATACATTTTGTTTTTCAGTAGATATTAAATAATAGTGCCTCTCCTCTTTGCTCCCCCATAAATGTAACAAGTTACTCCTTTTATAATCCTGCTACTCTTTAGCTATCAGTACAAGTACCATTCTTTGACTTTTGCCAATGGAGTGATACTGGCATGAAAACACAAAACAACTGGGTCAGAAGACAAGAGGGTAAGTCAAACGGGAGAATGACTGTAATTCTGTTAATTGCTTACAGCTCTCATGATCATTATTAGCTATAGATTGTAGCTTTCAAAATTTACGACACTCAATTTTTTAAAAAAGTCTTTTTGTGTGATAATTTGGTAATGTCCGAAATTACCTAAAACAAAAGTCTATTGCAAACTACACTGCAAATCGCACTTGTAAATAAAAAGAAGAGCAAAAAAGAAAAAAATTCCAATTTTCCATACAGAAAGAAAGAGAGGTTCTCAAAAGATTATCATCTTAACACCTGAGTGTAGCATCACTCATCTACTGTAAACAAAGCAAAAATTACTTCAGATTAAAACCAAGATTTCAATCCTTTTGGCTTTTACTTTCAACTACTGAGAAATCTGCTAATATTTCACTCAATTCTCGTCATATAAAGTAACACAGTAAGCTGAATACTTTTATAAATATTATAAAAATTATAAATATTTATAAAAATTATAAATATAAATTAGAAATATAAATGGTAAAATATTTTATAATTTAACTTACATTTATTATTTACTAGTCCTTCCTCAAGTTTCAAGCAGAAATCTGATTTTTGAGCCAAAATTCCAAGATTTACCACTTTAGACTTAAACAAAAACAAATACACATTATTCAAAAACCACAATTATAACAAAAAATTTGTAGTTTATAATTAAAAGCTAGCATTAATTTACTCTGTATCTGTAAAACTGGGTCTTGGTTAAAACTACAAATGTACAGCATACCATGCACGCCCCGTGTGCCCAGATGCTCCTCTAACTGGGCTCTCACCTGCTGAGGATCATTATTCTGTTCAGGTGCAGCATATCTAGGTACAAGACCAGGAATAGTTGGAATAAAAAATGGTGCTGATTTGGGTACTTTGGGTGGTTCCTTTGGTTTATTCTTTTTCTAATTAAGAAAAATGAGAAAAGGAAAAAAAGACTAGTAATTATCTTGCCAACAGTTTCTAACAGTTAATTCCCACTTAATTTTTAAAAATCCCCAAAAGTAAAAAAAATGAAAAGAATTAAATTTAGATTAGGATACTGAAATGAAATCCCAAACAACCAATATACCACAGATATCCTTAAATTGGGCTTCGCAGTGCAAACCTCTAGTACTCTTGCTGATAAGGCAAAAGGAAAATGATAGGGTTCAGGAGAAGCTCTGAGGCAAAAATAGCTCATTTTCCTGAAACGTGAATATTTAGGTGAAGAAGTAACAAGCAATTTTGAACTTCTTTTACACTGAAATACAAGATGGGCTAGAAAGCAAAATTTACATAAATGCTCAACAGTTTTTCAAATTTCTCTTCTTCAAAAGAAATCTGGAGCCAGAGGCAGTCTCTACCATTAAAAGTAATTTAGTAAATTTTGTGTGTATGTGTGAAGCATTCCCCTAATTCTTCTATTTTATTGGAATTTTTATTTTTCCTTAGTACTTTGTGTTTTTAAAAAGCAATAGAATACTATCGTTCCTTCATAAACTATTTCAAGTGTCAGCAAAATTCTATCACAAAAATTCCACTGGAATTCCCACTGACAGAATTCAATTTTGGTGACATTGTTACATATCACTATCTCAAGAGAATTTGATGGACTCTTAAGAAGTCTCACAATTTTACCTTACACTACTCCTCTTCCATTCTTTAGGAACTGAGGGGAGATTTGCTTTTTGAAAGAAAGTCAGGGATATTTGTGGCCTCTTGGAGCCACAGCATAAAACAAAGTCGAACAAAGTACAGCCCATAGCAATGTAAGCACAGCCTTCTTTGTGATAGGGAAACTGTAGTAATGTAGTAAGAGTCAGTTACCCTTCCTAACTGACTGTTCTTGAGTTAGAAGGCAGTCACTGAGTTGTAAATAAAAACAAAAGGCTTTGGAGAAGTTCCACAGGGTTCTGGAAATTACCTAATTTCATAAAGGAAACGGTGAGTATAAAAGTTAACCACAGGACAAAAATAAAAATTCTAATTTCTTTCATTCAGAAGGAAATTAATATTGGAGGTGTTATAAAGAGCATTCATTCACATTTCTCTATATTTTTATGCAGAACAAACTGCATCTTAGCAAGAAGAGTGCCCACCAAATGTAGCTCAATTAATTGGGCATTATTCTAATTGGTCCCTCACACTCACCTACTTGTTCTTTTGAATGTATTGCTTTTAAAGCCATTCCATAAACTACTGCCTTTACAGTTGATAGATTAGACAATATAACTATGTACCTAAACAACATACCTTTATACTGAAGCCCAATCTTTCAAAAGGTGAGCAATAAAAAGGAGCACTTTCAAATTTTGAGTCAAATGAACATGTGAAAACTCTCTTTTCTTAGCCGAGACATGTATGTCTTTTCTGGTGCCAATTTACTAGCTACAAAAATAGTTAGGATGGCACGTCATAGCTATCTGTCAGTGTTCCTTACACTTTTTTTATGCCAGCCCATAATGTGACTTAGTACACACATAAACTCTAGTGACTGTATGTATGCTCAGTGCTGTGCTTAGTCTCTCAGTCGTGTCCAACTCTGCGACCATATGGACTGTAGCCTGCCAGGCTCCTCTGTCCATGAGATTCTACAGGCAAGAATACCCAAGTGGGTTGCCATGCCCTCCCCCAGGGGATCTTCCCAACCTAGGGATTGAACCCAGGTCTCCCGCATTGCAGGCGGATTCTTTACCATCTGAACCACCAGGGAAGACCATAATTACTCAAGTGGGTAGCCTATCTCTCATCCAGGGGATCTTCCCAACCCAGGAATCGAACCAGATTGCAGGGAGCTTCATTATCAGCTGAGCTACCAAGGATGCCTGACTGTATGTATATATCTAACTAAGTTGAGTTTCATAAAACAAAACACCCTAATTCTCAGAAGATAATCTCTGAAATTTTCTAGTCTGTATGTTTCAGTTGCTTTTGATACTCACAAATAGGGGTCATGCAACATGCTTTGAAACACGTTAATTCATGCCATAACTGTCCATTTGTCATGTAAAACTGTAAACTCCTCAAGGACAAAGGGCCAAGTTATTTGCCACTGTTATTATCTCAGGATGCTACCTACTACCTAGTTCACACTAATTTATGTGCCTGAACCTAAAAGCAAACCTTCCTGTAGCAGACAGAGCAGGGTGTGGTATGATAAAGAGTGACTGAAGTTTACTTTTAAAAAGACCAGTGAAAGTATTCTAGTCCCCAGATGTCTAGAAACAGAAACATCACACATTATGATGACTTTTCCCCCCCCTCATTTCGTAAGTTAAGTGAGATTAGGCTAGGCTTAAAATAATTTCTAATAGCTCTGTAGTTGCAGGCTATACTACTGCTGTATTTGAAGGTCCTTGAGTGCTCTCAAAGTAGATATATATACATGGAGAAAGTCTTGTAATAATATTAGATTAAACAGCATTCAGCTAAATGGTATCTGCTGTACTATCTTAGGCATTAACTACTCCACCTAAAGACCTCCAAGAACGGGAAGCTATCTTTACTAAAGAAAATACTTTTGGAATATGTCTTCAGGGGCCAATATTAAGTGTACTATCAGATTAGATCAGATCAGTCGCTCAGTCGTGTCCGACTCTTTGCGACCCCATGAACCGCAGCACGCCAGTATTACCTTAATAACATCAAGATTAAGAAGGTTTTTCCACCGGGATTCAGGAAGGAGTGACAGAGTTACCAACTGCTCATTCAACTGTTCTGGGGAGTCATACTCTATCATTTCCTCACTTGGTTCTACAGTTTCTTCTGATAATTCTACATCTTAAAAGAAAAAATTTTCAAGTATAACAAATTAATGCTGAATGTAATTTTTATCATATAAAAGCAACTTAATTAACTTCAAATCCATTAGTATTTCACAACATGTTCACTCAGTATAACTCAATATAACTTGTAAACTCTATTCATTTTCTTATTTTCTCATATTAAGTACAATTTCCATCACCAGACTCAAAATATTTCTCCACTGTTTTACATGAATACTCCATCAATTATGTCTTTGTTTATACAAAGATTCATGAAGTCATTCAAAATACTTCATTAAGATAAAAAAATACTATGATTGAATGCATTAAACTGCCTTCAGTGGCAATATCCTACAGGTTAGGTTTATTATATTACTCTTCAAAAATTACTTTACTAGTTTTTGATTACCTTGGGTTTGACAAGTACCAGGAAGCATCACTACTGAAGGAACATAATCTGTAGGAAGTGGCCGTAATGAAACAACTGAATACAGGGAAATATTGGACCTGAGACATAAAAAACATAAGCAATATCACAAAATTTATTAAAAATATTTTCAGGGAAGCTTCGATTGCTGGTAACAATCTCCACGATCTTGAATTTGGCTATAAATTCCAATCACCTGTAAAAAAAAAAAAACTCAAAAATAGACAGTATTAATTTCAAAATGCTTTGACTCATATCACAGATGTCATCACAAGAAAGCTGCCTATAAGTATTATGAACAGAGTCTTTATTTTTAATGTAGCACAAAAAAGTACTTGAGAGATTAGTAGTGGATAGTATTTTTATGGACAATATTTTTATAAGGTAACGTAACACCCATTTATTTATACTGGTTTGACAAATGGCAACCTTCATCTAAGGAAATTACAACTGAAGGAAAGATGGACTCAGAGCATTACATCAGACGGTGATTACACGGATCAGATCCTTGGGGGTGCTGAACAGTCATGGGTTCCCCTGTCTCTAGAATGGTCCTTTAAGTGCTACTTGACCCTGCGTCATGACTTTGGATCTGACTGACTAATCTGATCCACATCTGACTAATCAAGATGTGAATATCTGTCCCAAAGTGGGCTAATCATATTGTTTCCTGTACATAATGAATCTGGAATGGGAATTCCAGGTTCTGAGTTATATTAACAGCTGTACTATATACTCTGTTGCTGAGGTACCACAACACCATTCTTCTCTTATCTTGACTGTTCAAGCCTCAAAGATTCCAGGAGATACTCCATTCTGCTTATTAAGGTGACCAAGAGTCTATTTCTATTACACATTAAATTTATTTTCACATCCTAAAAAGTCAATTAGAAAACCTTGTAAGTAGAAAAGGAATTCATTTTTTTCTCTTCCTCAATAATAAGAGTTAAATTTTAAACTCACTTATCCTTTCTGCAAATAGAAGTCAAATAGGGTAACAAATAAAAATCAAACATGTTCAACTCTTTGCGACCCCATGAACTATACAGTCCATGGAATTTTCCAGGCCAGAATACTGGAGTGGGTAGCCTTTCCCTTCTCCAGGGGATCTTCCTGGCCCAGGAATTAAACCAGGGTCTCCTGCACTGTGGGCAGATTCTTTACCAACTGAGCTACAGGGAAACCCTATATTACTATCCTTTCTGCAAATAAAAGTCACAGATAAAAATCTGTGGCTAACAGATAAAAATCAAACATGTGTAGCTTAGAATATACACTTGAGCTGCTGCTGCTGTTAAGTTGCTTCAGTCGTGTCTGACTCTGTGCAACCCCATAGACAGCAGCCCATCAGGCTCCAGCATCCCTGGGATTCTCCAGGCAAGAACACTGGAGTGGGCTGCCATTTCCTTCTCCAATGCATGAAAGTGAAAAGTGAAAGTGAGGTCGCTCAGTCGTGTCCGACTCTTAGCGACCCCATGGACTACAGCCTACCAGGCTCCTCCGTCTATGGGATTTTCCAGCCAAGAGTACTGGAGTGGGGTGCGCTACCTAAATTATCAAGCAGAAGTTGACTTAACTGTAGATTTAAGGTGAACTATGTGACACTTCCATTTTATAAGTTAAAAAACCCCAAAAAACTGAAGGGCAATGTTAGCAACTATGACTGTCTGACAATATCATCTTCCTTTTTCTTCTTACCCCAGAAAGAACTGTATGAGAGAACTTACCACAGATAAACTCCAAGGTGGTCGACATGGGAGGTGGCCAGAAAGTCTCCAGTCGGGGACATAGTGACATTAAGAGGAGCCGAGTCCAACAAGAAGCTGTCTATAAGACTACAGAAAGAACCAAGACGTTACAGTCCTTCAACTCTACTAAAAAGGACACAATTCACAAAATATCATTTTGCTAAAAGAACAAAGGGTAAGAGATGAAGAAAATGTTTGCTTTTTACTTTTAAATCACCAACACCAAAAAGTCATCACTAACAAAGAGCTTTGTCAACTAAGCTACGATGGGAAAATAATCTCCTCAATGAGAAAGACCCAGAACACTAAACAGATCAATTAATTTGAGAGAGAGTTTCAATAAAAGGGAGAATACAGGAGACAATGCTGTTTTTCTGGAATGCCATTTTGGTAGGTTCGGAAACAATTCTAAAGATCACACATTTAAAATAATTTATCAGCACTCTCCTGTATTTGTTATGCCAGTGAAAATAACAAAAGGGGTAGGCAACAGAAGAAAGTAATAAAATGGCCATGGGAGAATGGCAGTGGGGAAAAAAAGTTCGGGCAATTCTGTTTTTCAAACAGGTGACCGTGTGCTACACAGCAAGCAGGAAACTCAGTCTGTGCAGCATCACCGTAAAGCAGTTCACGGTGCTAGTCCACAAGGACACTTCGGACAGCTGCAAGCAGGGGCTGTGAAAAGCTGGGGAGGAAAAGGGAGCGATGGCACCCCAGAAGACGACGCACAGCAGGCTCCTCAGAGAGCAGTGTGTGCGATGAACATGAACCTTACAGACGGGCAGGACTTCAACAGATGCCGATGGTCAAGAAAGCACCTTCTGGGAGAAGGAATGTGGAAGGCAAGGCAAGGGGAACCGTGTCCAGTGAGGAACGCAGTTTGGTCTTGAATACCAAACATCTGAGTTTATCTTTTAATCAATGGAAAGCCACTACAGGCTTTTGAGCAGATAGCAGTATAATTTCTACTTTCATAAGAAAATCTGGCAGCAGAATGTAGAATATATTTGAACAGGAAGAACAGTGGGATTATGGCAGCAGTCATCTAACAAGCAGGGAAGATCTGAACTAGGATAGTGGCAGCGGGAAGCGAAATGAGGCGAATTTAAGGAGCAAACAGAAAGGCCTAACACACGGGCATGTTGCAGACGAGGCTCCCTAGGCTGGCTGAGAGTGTGAGTACTCTGTGCACCTTAAGAGGAGTATGCTGGTTTTAGTAAGAGCTGTTTCAAAAACTACTTTATTCACTGAAGCCATTACATTATCCATGAGAGGGCACGGCAAAACGACTGAAGTTCAGAATCTTTGGTAATTACATTATTTCAATAAATAAAATAACAGGAGTTAACACTTTTTTCAGTGTTCCATGCTAGGAAGTATTCTGAGCACTTGTGACTATTAATTAAATCCTCACAACCCCATGAGGCAGATCCATCCTTACTATACCCGTTAGAAAAATGAGGCCCAGTCATACTTGCTCAAGGTAGAAAGTGACAGAGACATACCTGTCACCAAGAAGTCTGCACACTTAATCACCAAAAGCTCAGGAACACCACTACTGAAACTAAAGGTACAGCAGCCAACAGAGCACACACCCAGAAGATGACTACAGTGTGACTCACGGAAACACTCTGAGCTGCTCAAATGTCACATGGAAGCCGTGATTAAAGGACCCATACAAAATCTTTCTCAATCTGTTCAGAGTGATTAACAATTACAAACCTTAACTAATGAATACAAAATAGTAGGACAAGACTAAAATTAGCAGCACCACAAACAAACTAAAGTGGTCTCAGGACAATGACTGGTGTTTAAATTCTCACTTATGGGAAAAAAATGTGATTAATAATCTGTCTGATTTCTGTTCAACCATTCCTTGGAAACTCATAAACACAGCTGCTTAGGGGATCAAACAAATTGGGGAAAAGGACATTTGCTAAACACTTATTATATACCAGAGACTGTCAAATTATTTAATTCATTTAATACAAACAACCCAGAGAAGAACCACTATCTCAATGTACACTGATGACTAAGCCTAAACTCAGGAATTTTAGAACTCACCATCTCTTTGTCTTAATACCTGCTCACTAAAGTGTGTGTGAGGGATGAAACTACCTGACACGTTCAGAATCTATCTGTTAAAGAGGAATCTACTGCTTGAGCAAATTTATTTTACTTGATACTATAATTATTTTGGCAAATTCACTGTGCAACACGGTTTCCACAGCTGTTGTGTGTGGGTAGACTGGCCTTCCATTATGTAAAAGCATCAAATCAAAGAAGTGGTTTTCCACATACACAGCATGTTTTACATGGCCACAGTTGCTCATAAAGCCTAAGTGTAAAGGTTTAATCCCAGACCTAACTACCATATTGTCACCTGCTAATCCTACAAAATGAAAAATTCCAGGTAAATTATAAGCTTTTTGAGAAAATGTTTAAAAAAATCCTCATTGTAAGGGGTCAGATTTTTAAGCACAGAGTCCCATGCATACAGGTAACATTAACTCACTTCTGATTATATTCTAAACCAGTGCAGACAATGTCTAGATGTTCAATCTCCAAAGTGATGGAATCCTCAAAGAACAGAACAAATGGATTGTTTTGCCTCAGTGGGAAATGCAAAACAAAATTCTATTCCAATTGTTCTCACGTAATGCCCTCAGAAAGCAGGGGTTGGGTGGATGAGACAGAACAAAATGCAAAATTCTATTAAAACTATTTAATTTTATATTTTTCTCACCCTGAAAAGTGTTTAATCTAAACTCTTAAGAGATTAAAAGTAACCATAAATAAAAGGTGGTAGCAGATGACAGATAATTTCAGGGACAAAAATTTCAACCTCACTTCTCTGAGAACCTTACAAACAGAAGAAAATTTTCCACACTTAAAACAAAGAAACCACTTTACAGGGAACAGTTCAGTACCTATGCCTTTGTTTTAGATAGACACAATTAATCCCAGATGGCTGCATCTGCATATTACCACACCAAAGGTCTACTTATACACAGCTTCACATTGTAGCCTTTGTAATGAGTGTATTCATTCTTTACATATTTAACATGTTATGTAAATGATAAAACTGCTTACTGAAGAAAAAACTAGGAATCCCCAAAGCTTGTCATACTAATTATGTTTAAGAAAAGAAATGAAATTTAAAAAGTCAATGATTACCTACAACTGTATGGTCCTTACTGTACCTTCTACATCAAGAAAACCAAATCATCCTTAGAACATACCCAAGCAAGGCTGGTACCACGACTGCTGGGAAATCTTTCTCTTATGCTGCTGCTGCTGCTAAGTCACTTCAGTCGTGTCCAACTCTGTGTGACCCCACAGACAGCAGCCCACCAGGCTCCCCCGTCCCTGGGATTCTCTAGGCAAGAGTACTAGAGTGGGTTGCCATTTCCTTCTCCAATGCGTGAAAGTGAAAAGTGAAAGTGAAGTCGCTCAGCCGTGTCCGACTCTAAGCAACCCCATGGACTGCAGCCTACCAGGCTCCTCTGCCCATGGGATTTTCCAGGCAAGAGTACTGGAGTGGGGTGCCATTGCCTTCTCCGTCTCTTACGCTAACTACAGCAAAATCTCACTGACAAACTATGCTGCCTCGGGCAAATCACTTAACTTCTGAGCCTCCATTTTCTCATTTGTGAAACGGGACTAAAACCAGTACCTCTCTAACAGAATATGAGACAAGATGAAAACTAAAAGCCCTCGAAGTGCCCAGAAGTCCATGGAAAAAGTCGACTGCAACAGGGCAGCAGCAATTGTGGGAGACTGCTTTTCAGCCTTCTCATTTGCTCCACTTCAAATCTTAACCAAAGAGGTAGTTATTTGTGTCTTTATTAAAAACATACTTTGGTCCAATCAGTGTAGATATTATTATCTTTTAACAATCCCTATGTGACTCATCTCTCACTCTTTCGTTCCCCCAGCTTAGTTTCTCTGTATTCACTTAAAACTGTCTGTGTTCACTGAAAAATAAGATACCAGAGTTGAAAACATGTCAGATTTAAATGTGTTCATCTTTTTACTAAAATAAGAAATTCAGCAAAAAGCCTTATGCTGAATCAAAGACTGGTGGCTCTGAATGCTACTTTCGGATCCTAATTTTTCCAACCCCCAAAAAACTTACCATTTTTAAAAAACGTTCTGACTATTTAGTACTATTCAACATTAACCTCCCTCTCTCATCTGATGTGAACTAAAACTACTAAAAAGGAAAATGAAAAGGGCAAAGTGTCAACTCTATTTCCTATACAACTTTCCTACTACAAAGCAATTCAAATCATGTTTAATTTTAGAAAACAGAAGAACAGAAGTCCAAGAAGCAAAAGACTAATCAAAATTCCTAATGGTACCTTAAAAAAAAAGTTTTATTTTATTTTAATTAAGAAAGTACTAACTTGTCTGAACTTTTTGAAGCTGGAGGACAGTCAACTGATTATTTATTTTGCTTGACTCGACTTTAAGTAAAAGAGAGACACACTGTGGACAAAGCTGCCCAGTTGTTAGAGCTGGACCATCGGTGGCACTTCTGCTGTCTACGCCAAGCCCTGTACACAGGCTGTGGACGGCTGTGTCTCATTCCTGAATCCAACTTGGAGGGAAGTAAGGACACGAGGGTTTTTCCTTTCTAAAGGTCAAACTGCTTTCAGGTATGAGCTTATCTAATTCCTGAGAAACAAGAGGAGCAGAACTGGACAGATCTTAACGGAGCAATATTCCTGAAGACTGAACTACCTTCCCACTCATCTTTCTCATCTCTCTCTTTCCTCATTGTACGTTCCTTTCCCATCACTCCTTTCACACTCCACCTAAGGAATTCTTTGGTGAGTGATGTGACTGCAAGTTGTGTGTACTCCTACATAATTTTTAGCAACAAATTACTCTCTGTAGGTTTCTACTGATCAAATTATTTAACAGAATTAATGTTTTCTCTTCAAGTGCTGATTTAGTAGCAAGTTTCAACCTATGACAGGTTTCTTAACACTGTTGGGTTTTATCCAAATCTTAAGACACACATTTCCATTATGTTAAGGTATCTAAATGTCTTCTTTCAAGAATTATGTTAGAGACAGAAAATATATAATATACACAAAGTTAAGGGTTCTGACCTCTTAATTCAGTATCAACAACAACAAAATACAAAAAAATGCTCAGAATAAGTTTGCAGTCCTAAAGTATGATCTCTAGTCTGGAGTATTAAAAAGGCCAGATGAGCTTTCTTAAGTGAGTTTATGCAACTCACTTCTACTTCTCAATTTTGCAGAAATAGCGAACCTAAGAGATTGGAATTTCCTCACTATCATCTCTTTCAGCACTAATCTCTTAGTTTGAGATCAAGGATAAAATATAAGTCAGGTTAGAAAAATCTCCAAATACAGTCACAGTCAAAAAGTACATAATCTGTTAACAACAGGTAAAAGTCACATGTGAAGACAATGACTAAGAAAACTTCTGCTAAGGTTAGGGATTTAACAACTCACCACCCAGACGGAAGGTCCCAAGTTCTAATAGAGCAATCCATTGAAGCACTTATTAACCAACGACCATCAGGGCTGAAAGTCTTTAAATTGAAAGAAAAACATAAATATTATAGGTGTGTACACATGTATGGATGTGTCTATGTATATTTGTATCTGTATATTTAACAAAGAATGTAAGAAATGAAAAGATAATGCACACTTCATTAAAAAATGTTTGATGCATAAAATGTAGACCACCTCATCTTATATAAAAGAAAATACCATTTCTTATATACCCCTGAGGATACTGCTAAGGATTAGGCTTTTACATGAATTATAAAACTTTTAAAAATGAATAGTAGTACATAATTTTTACTCCGTAATCTATTTATAGACAATTAACAAATGTTTGACTACTGTTTTTAACATAAATCTGTGCTGACAACATTCAATTAGAAATATTTTATTAGCCTAATTTCATTTATAAAGTATCAATGAAGCTTTGAACAAAGCTACATTTCCAAGAAGAGTCTATTCCAAAATGATTTTAAAGAATGCAAATTCTCTTAATGTAGAGAAGTTACTGAAGAAGTTGTTCTTGTAGATTCAGCTAAAAATCTTTTCTTCCTTAATGATGTTTTAAATATAATTTAAAACCACAATAATCATATTTTCAAAATAAAATTTAAACAATAAACTACTTATGACACCATAAAGAAGTTGTATCTTCTCTACAAGTTGTATCTTCTCTACAAGATAAAAATGGAAGAATAACATGAGGTTTAAACCAGGTCAAATGTGAAGAAAGACCGAAAAGGAAAAACTTTTAAGTTTATATTGAAGTAATTGTTCATCCAAGAGACTAAACACACCACAGGGATTATGACCATTGGTTTTGGGATTATGACCATTCATATTAGCAAATGATAACTGGAATAAGTGAACTCCAACTTGGTCATCGGGCTGCAATGATACTATGGAAACTTAAACCTGAAAGTATAGAGAACTCAATTTACAGAAGGATAGTGTAGATAATGGGGAATGGGAAAATGACTCTGACAGCTAAAGTCATGTTATAAAGGCTCACAGATTTAATTGAAGAGGAGTACTTTATTCTTGACTAGGAGAAACTCCACACATAACTCAAAAGGAAAGAAACAGGAAGAACAAGTTGGCCCTGACAGATGTTTTCAAAAATGAAACTTCATTAAAATTACTTCACTCCCACCCTCACTGCTATAGTTGCTGTTACAACAAATTCTGCTGATGAGTAGTTATGCCAATTTCTTATCTGCAGAACAAAGTTATTTCCTGGCCATTTCACCCCTATTTTTAAGGAAATGGGTACACATTGTAAATTCAGATTTTTGGTGTGAGAACTGATAAGTAAATGCAGCTTGTGGGGGTGCCACTAAAGAGCTAGAAATTTGTTTTATTTCTGTTTCAATTAAATCAAGATATCTGCAACTGATGTAAAGTCTTCAACATACACTGCTTATACTGAGTACTTCTTACCGTATTTCCCACCATAAGAACATAACAGTAAGATAAAATACATATTCACTAATTAAACTCTTTTGAAATTAAGATAAACATTAGAAATAACACTAAACTAGAATAAACCAAGTATTAAGATATGCCAGGTCTCCTACTATTAATTCATTATGCATGCAGAAAACAAAAATGAGTTCTCTCAGCTTAGTTTAATACTAAGTCAAAAATGATACCTATGTTTCAATGAATCATTCTGGCCTTGTTTAGAGTTAAAGAGAAAAAAATGAACTCTTGGATATATATTTTAATCTAATGGCATTATCCTCCTGAAAAATATTAAAACTTCTTTTCATTCTAAATTTTCCTTAAAAAAACCTGCTTTGAAAATTAGTCTCCAAATTATTTACTTTGGACATCTCATATGATGAGTTTAATGCCATTAAAAGATAGCAGTTTCAATTATTAGGACATTTTTAACCTAAATAGAAATAGAAATTAATCAAGTTTTATTTTAACATCTAAAGTCTGTTTTACCATGTCATTTATTTGGCCTTGGTGTCCAGAAAACTCTCTGACAATCTTCCTAGTTTCTATGTCCAAAACACTAATGGAGAAGTCGTCCAAGGCAAGTCCCAGAATGCCACTAGCAAGACAAATGCATTAGTTTTAACAAACGAACAAAAACAACCTCTTAAAACTAAAATCTCACAGTCAAGTTTTGTTAATCAAGTATACCTTTGGGGTAAGTTAAACAAAATGTTCTTTCACATGAAAAGTTTGGTTTTTGTTAAATTATATACAGCTGACCACTTTACAAGAGGGTTAGGGCACTAACCCTCTACAGTCAAAAGTCTGCATATAATTTTACAGTTGGCCCTCCCTGTCCATGGTTCTGCATCTGTGGATTCAACCAACAATGGATTATGTACTGCTATCCTGAAGTATTTAGTGAAAAAAAGCTGTGCGTAAGTGGACCCGCACAGTCCAAACTTGTGATGTTCAAGAGACTACTGTACCTTACTTAAATTAAGAACTTTTTCTAAAAACATCAAGAAGAAAATCCATCATCATTAGAAGAAAAACTTTACCTGTCTCTATGTAGCAGCATCAACTTTGGAGATGAATCGAGGCTCATAGAATGAATTAAAACTTTGTTTTTAAAGTTCCAGAACTTGAGTACTCCTTCACTACCAGCTGTAATTGTCAACTGGTTTAATCCATCCACTGCAACACCTCTAACAGATCCTTTATGGGCTTTAAAGCATATGTTAAAAGAAAAAAGAAATAAGAATTGCAATGGCCTCTCCAAACACTACACAAAGAGTGATTACTTTATTTGAATATCTAAGTTCCCACTATTCAACTTCCCTAAAATCTTTAATGTGGATTTTAGGAACAGAGGGAAAATTATTCTACTACATGAGTAATAACAAAATCCACCATCAGGTTGATGCCATGGAAGGTTTCAAAAAATAGTTAAGATATTCTGTTTAATACAAGGAGAAGGAACCAAACACTTTAATTTCTATAATAGCCACTTTCCCTTAATACAACTATGATTTCATTCTCTTTGAGTATTTCAATGAGGTGTTCTGCCACATAGGGTTGACGATAACCCATATGCAACTTTAGCAAAATGCCTGGAACTCAAGAATTTAATAAATGCCAGTGACAGTTATTAGCCTTTTATCTATCTATAATACTTTTTAAAAAAAATAAGAAAAAGAAAAAAAAGGCCGATACCTTGATCCCTGCCGAAACTCCCCCGGTGTATACCAGACTGCATGTTATACACATCAACAGCTCCCGATGAGAGACCAATCACAGCAAAGTTTCCACAGGAAGTTATATCTACTGCCTTAGGAAAAACAAAATTAACACAAAAGACACAGAAAGTAACTAATATTTTTATTGTACTTCACGTTTTCCGAAGTATTTATCGTCTCATTTTTTAAAAAAGATAGTAAATGCAATACTTCATTAATTTTCTTAAACATAATTATTTTGGGGTGTATTAAAAATATCTGCTTGGTTCTGCCTCCCTTCTCTAAGTATCGAGAAATCCATACTTCCAAGATGGCAAAATATAACCAAAATTAACTTGATTGAAATTTAAATGACATATCAACTGGTATTTGATTTTTTTCACAACAGTGCTAAAGTCAAAGCATTCCATTGCCTGATTTCTTACTACCTTACTTTACTTTTGTAATTGTTTCTATAGCAGATACAAAAGTGAAACCATATTAGTTTCAGTTCAAGGGAAAAGTCCCAAGTATTTTAATTACAACTTCGTTTTTTTTAAGGAAGGAAATATACAAGGTAACTGGAGAAGGAAATGGCAATCCACTCCAGTCTTCTTGCCTGGAACACTCCATGGATGGGGAGCCTGGTGGGCTTCAGTCCACGGGGTCGCAAAGAGCTGGACACAACTGAGCACACAGAACACACAAGATAACACGTGGAAAACATCCAGTTTATCAAGTGTCTGTAAAACAAACTCCTATTTAACACTTAGAGAAGCAATGTTATACTAAAAAGATGCCTTTTCTTTCTGTTAAAAACATGAGACTGGCTACATGGGGGTCACGGCCAGAGAAAGCCTTCCCTACCACTGTGTGTTAGTCAGACGCCACCCACCTGGGAGTCCATTCAAAGACTGCTGGCTTATGCCGAAAGAAAGAGATGACTTCTAAGACCCAAAAGAAAATGCTTACTACAGGATATCTGTTCCAAACAGTAAGACTGATACACCACTGAGTCAAGATATATTTACATAGCATCCACATTTAACTGTGTTCAACTTATATATATTTTTCTAGATAATTATAGCATATTTCTTAGAAAATGTTTTTATATAAGAAATTATGGACTAAAAGCTTAAAAAAGTATTCTGTCTTTCTAAATAGAAAACTAACATAATTTTACCTATTTTGAATAACTCAGAAATTTATGCTACGTTGTACAGTTATGCTCTTAGGAACTAATGAAGATACTAGGCTATTTGCTGTGATTGTTTAGTCGCTCTGTCGTGTCTCCTTGCGACCCCACAGACAGCAGTCCACCAGGTTCCTCAGTCCATGCGATTCTCCAGGCAAGAACACTGGGATGGGTTGCCATTTCCTTCTCCAGGGGATCTTCTTGACCCAGGGACTGAATTCACGTCTCTTGCATCAGGCAGGCGGATTCTTTACCCTTCAGTCACAGCCTGTAAGTAATGACGGTCCTGAAGGCACTATTATACCCTAGTCCCCCATATCCAGAGAATACGTGACAAGACCCTCAGTGGATGCCTTTAATGGCGGGCAGCACCAAGTCCTACACATACAGGCTTCTCCCTATACTAATGGGCAAGCAGTGTATACAGCACGGGTTAGATAAAAAGATGATATTAGACTGGGACAGTGCTATTCAGATGGCATACAATTTAAAATTTATACATTGTGTACTTCTGGAATTTTCTATTCAGAATTTTCAGACTGAAATTGAATAACTGAAACCATGGATGCGGGGACTGCTGTACTTTTTGGAACCTGAGTTTATTTTAATAGGCTTTATTGTTGTTAACAGGATGGCTTCTAACCTATTTTTTTAAGACAGCAAAACAAAGGAAAAATGAATAAGGTGAGGGTTACCTGTGAGTGAAAAACTGTACTCTGTGCACTGGCTGTCTAATAAACACTGGTTTATTGCATACTGGTTACCGCCTCTGCTCCAGACAGCTAACTCTGCCAGACAAATGACGCAGCACCAGCTAAGTATCACTGTGCCTGTGTCTGTGAATATATATCGTGTGTACACACACACACACAACGTCCTGTGGGTGATCACTATAGGCTAAGAGTTAAAAATACAGGTTCTAGAAGGAGTGGTCTGAGGTTCAAATCCCAGTTTACCACTCGGTACTAGTTATACTAATCTTGGGCATATTACTCATTATATTAAGCCTCAGCCTCCGTTTTACTATCTATAAAAAGAAGCTAACAATATTCCATATCATAGGACTGTTGTGAGAATAAGATAAAATAGCATGTACCAGGCAGAGAGCCTGGAACAAAGTAAGCACACAAAAAGTGTTAGCTGTAACTGTTATTTACACTACTATTATTTTAATAGCTACTCAACTGTTCAGGTAAACTTGAGAAGTTTAAGATAGAATCTCTATGGCTTAGAAATCAAAGTTTAAGAGTGGAGTTTTGTACTATGGAGAACAGAGCATACACACTGACCAAAGAAACCCGTACAAAATAGGATCAAAGTAATTATATTTCCATACACTAGCAAAAACAATCCAAAATGAAATTAAGAAATCTATTTACAGTAGCATTGAAAAGAATAAAATACTAGGAAAAGTTTAACCAAAAACATATGAGACTTGTATACTGACAACTATAAAACATTGGTAATAGAAATTAAAAATCTAATTAAATGCAAAGCCATCTCATGTTTATGGATCAGAAGTAATATTAAGATGGTAATACTCCTCAAATTGAGGTGTATAATCAATAAGATCTCTATCAAAATCCCAGCTGCCTTCTTTGCAAAAACTGACAAGCTGATCATACTGAAATTCAATAGACCAGAATAGCCAAAACAATCTTGAAGAACAAAAAATTGGAAGATTCAATTATCCTGATTTTAAAAAACTTTACTACAGAGTGACCATACTCAAGACAGTGTCATACCGGCATAAAAAAGACAAAGACTCACTCAACAGAACAATCAAAGAGACCTATGAATAGAAAAAAGCCCTCATGCATGTCAAACAATTTTTGGCAAAGGTACCAAGACCATTCAATGGGGAAAGAATAGTGTTTTGGGCAAATAACACTGACATAACTAGACATCCAAAGGCAAAAGCATGAACGTGGACCCCTATATGATATCGTACACAAAAATTAACCTTAGAAGGGTTACAGATCTAAATTTAAGAGCTAAAATTATGAAACGCTCAGAAGAAATTACAAAAGTAAATCTTCATGACCTTGGGTAAGGCAACGTTTTTCAAAAAACCACAAAAATGGCTAGACTTCAAAATTAAAACCCCTTTATGCTGAAATGACGCCAACAAGAAAAGGAAATGAGAGCCCACAGAACGTGTGTGCTTAGTCGCTCAGTCGTGTCCGACTCTTTTTGCGACCCTCTGGGCTGTAGTCTGCCAGGCTTCTCTGTCCATGGGATTTTCCAGGCAAGAATACTGGAGTGGGTTGCCATTTCCTTCTCCAGGGGATCTTTCTAACCCAAGGTTCGAACCCACATCTCCTCCATCCCCTGCACTTCAGGTGGATTCTCTACCCACTGAGCATCAGCCCACAGAACAGGAAAAACTATTTGCAAATCGTATATCCAATAAGGGACCTGTATCCCAAATATATAAGGAGCTATTACAATTCAAGAGTAAAAAAATAAATAACTCCATTAGACAATGGGCAAGTAACATGAACAGACATTTCTCCGAAGACATAGAAGTGGCCAGTAAGCCACTGTAAGAGAAAAGACTCTGATGCTGGGAAAGACTGAGGGCAGGAGGAGAAAGGGGTGATAGAGGATGAGACAGGTGGATGGCATCACCAACTCAATGCATATGAAAAGATGCTCAACACTGCTAAATCACTGGGAAAATATGAAACAGAAGCCACAGTGATAAACTACTTTATACCTACTAGGACAACTCCAGAATCACTGCAGATGGTGACTGCAGCCATGAAATTAAGAAGCTTGCTCCTTGGAAGAAAAGCTATGAACAGCCTAGATAGCATATTAAAAAGCAGAGACATCACTGTGCCAAAAAAGGTCTGTATAGTCAAAACTATGGTTTTCCAGTAGTCATGTATGGATGTGAGAGTTGGACCATAAAGAAAGCTGAGCACTGAAGAACTGATGCTTTTGAACTGTGGTGTTGAAGACTCCTGAGAGGTCCTTGAATTGCAAAGAGATCCAACCAGTCCATCCTAAAGGAAATCAGTCCTGAATATTCACTGGAAGGACTGATGCCAAAACTGAAGCTCCAATAACTTTTGCCACCGGATGTAAAGAGCTGACTCATTGGAAAAGACCCTGATGCTGGGAAAGATGGAAGGCAGGAGGAGAAGGGGACGACAGAGGATGAGATGGTTGGATGGCATCACCAACTTGATGGACATGAGTTTGAGTAAACTCCGGGAAATGGTGATGAACAGGGGAAGCCTGGCCTGCTGCAGTCCATAGGGTTGCAAAGAGATGGACACAACTTACATGACTGAACAACAAGGACAGCAATAATCAAAAGGAACAAAACTCTTATACATTGCTGGTGGGAATATAAAATTGTGCAGCCACTTTGGAAAACAGGTTGTCAGTTCCTTAAAAACATTAAACAGAGTTACATTATGTTAGGTGATCTAACAAGGTACAAATACAGAGAGAACAAAAACATATGTCCACACAAAAGCTTGTACAGCATTATTTATAATACCCCCAAACTAGAAACAATACAAATGTCTATCAACTATCAATGGCTAAACAAAATGTGGTTTTATCCACAAAATAAAATAGTATTCATAAAAGGAATAAAGTACTGATACATCCTACAACATGGATGAACCTTAAAACATGCTAAGTGAGGAAGACAGTCACGGAGGCCATATATTATGATTCTATCCATGTGAAATGCCCAGAATAGGTATTGAAGTTGCCTGGGTTGGGGAGATGGGGGAAAAGTGAGAGAATGAGGATTATTGTTAGTGGGTATAGGGTTTCTTTTTTAGTGATGAGAATGTTTTAAAATTAGACTGATTAGATTTTGGTGATAATAGCAAAATTCTATGAATACACTAAAACCCACTAAAGTATACATTTTAAATGAATGAATTTCAAGGTAAGTAAATTTTATATCAGTAAAATTTACTTTGAAAAAGCAGAGGCAACAATTCTGCAAACCAAATTTGACATCATTTCTATATAGCTTAAAATCTGAACTCAATAGAAGACTTACACTATTATCAAAAGAAAACAAAATAAAATGTTAATAGAGTAAGAAGTTATAAGTTAACAGTGGCATTTAGAAAACTATATTTAAAAAAGGCTTAGACAGTACTCAATCAGACAAATAAATAACTTCTACATCTTTAACTCAACTAAAGATTTACCTGAATCTTACTCCTACATTGAAAGAGAAAAGGAAGGAAGAAACCTTAAGATTCACATTCATTGAATGTAACACTATACACTCAACATAATTCAGGTAAGAAAGTATACTGATAAATGCTGAAACCCACCTCAAAGAGTATTCTAAGTAATCCTATATTAAACAGAAAATTTAAATGACCAATATACTACATCTAGTCTAGCAAAGCTTAACTTAAATCTATAATAAGTTAAAATCTTAAAGATTTTTAAATTTTAAAATAAGTTTTAAATAAAATACATTTATTTTAAAATAAATAAAATATAAGTTAAAACCTTAAAAGATTTTAATAAAATCATAATAAAATTTTATTGAAATTCTAATAATTTTAAATCTTAAAATCTATAATAAATTTATATATATATAAAATCTCTATATATAATTTCCAGCTTCTCTCCAAGCTGGAAAACTTTAACACTATTAGGGAATAATTTCAAAATGTTAAACTATGTTCTTCGTTCTTTCAACGAATATTGCCAGTAATAAAACTGAGTTTAATAAGACAACCACAGGACAGTTCTACAGGAGGAAGCGCCCTCGCAAACACGTCACTCACTGTCGCAGTTGTGCTGTCTGTCTTCAGCCCTGCTGGCCTGAGAAAGTGAGCACCTATGGTAGATCTCTGGTAGTTCCAGGTGGAGCAGGAGAGCTTACCCTGATGGCAAGCAACGATACCATCCCAGTCACTTTCACGAGCTTCCTCTAAAACATAATTTAAATCGCTCATTCATTCACCTATTTAATAAGCATTTAATACTCTATGTTATAATTTAGCACTAAGGCACAGTATGGTAAACAGGTAATTCCTGCTAACAATGAGTTTCCAATCGAACAAGAAATTCTGATTAGAAGACATTACAGTAAGATTAAGTATCTTTTTAAGAGTATTCAGGAGGAGTTTACTAAGAGATCTGGGGAGAGTAATAAATGGCTCCTTGAAAGAAGTAAAACAGGTAGAAATTAATGGATTGGGGGTGTGGAGAGGAGACAGATTGAGACACACACAGACGGGCCCAGGCGTAACTCGAACAAAATTAGGCACAGAAAGTAAATGCAGTATTTTCCTGAGGGGTGGGAGAAGGGCAAAGCCACTGGTCCACATTACCAACAGTCTTAAAAGCCATGTTAAGAAGAGCAGATTCCATCCAAAAAGGTAATTAAGGGTTAATTAAGATTTTTGAGCATATGACAGGAGGTACTTAAAGTAAAAAAAAAAAAATATTACTCAGGTTGCTATAAATGGAAATGGTGATAAACAATTATTTCTATGACAGTTTTCACTCAACAGTCTTCTCATCTATCTACATTTTTCTTAAAACTGTTTCTTGGAATGATGCACTGCTCCAACGACACAGTTCACTAAGACCGCCGTGTGTTCATATCTTAATTAAGTTAGCCAAAGCTCCGTATTATCAGTTCTCACCTTCTACATTAGTGACTTTCTTATACCAGGCTTATGAGAGAATAAATTAGAAGACTTACAAAATAGAATAGCAAATATGTTTATTATAGTTTAGGGAGAACAAAGCCTAGAATTAATAGATAACAAGTTCCGATTATAAGTAAGTCATTTTTGGTCTTCACACAAGACTTGCATGCATTTGGGATGCATCCTGGATTCTTACTATTGTTTGCCAAAACATTTATTAAAATGGAAGAAATAAAGAAATATATTCAAGTGACCCTCCAGATGCTTATTAGTATTTGTAAAAACACTTACTAAAATGGAGAAAATAAGAAACACACAGAAGGAAATAAATGACAGGGCAGAACTCGAAACACAACACGAAGCTTCTTACCAGCTGCGAACTCTGTGACGGGTGGGAGTCTCACGGACATGGTGTTCTGAAGTCCTTTACGTTTGACTCTCTTTTTATTTATTAATCCTGGGGTTAGGTGAGAGGGGAATATAGCTATGAATGTATGATGAAAATGTATATAAGAGAAAAGCTAATTCGTTGAACTTTTTATGTAAAGTTCAAGATATTCCCATTTAAAAATCTTTAATATAAAGATTATGTTATTACCACTATCTTAGTGGTATTGAAAATTGCATTATAATATAAATGAAGAGACTGCATTTACGATATTAGCAAAAAAAATAGCAAATTATATTAAAATATATAAAATACCACTGAATAATCTTAAATATGCAGGACCAATAAGAGAAAAACTAAAAACCTTCACTGAGGAACATTAAAGACAACTCGAATGGGGATATATCATATTCCTAGATGAGACAATTCTTAAAGATTATCAAATCTCTCCAATTTGATTCTAAGAATTATAATTGTGGATGTTGATTTAAAATTGATTCTGAAATTCATCTGGAAGTATATACATGTATGAATAGCCAGGATATTAACTTCCAAAGAAGTTTAATTATAAATAAGCCTGAATATTGTTGTTTAACAAACAAAATCTTTCATATGATAAAAACCATGGGCATGAATAGAGAATTAAAAAATCTCTTCTGGCAGAAAGATGGGACTCTTCTTACTTTGATGCTTCCTGTAAGCTCCTTTCCATCTTTAAATTCTGCATTCCACAGATGACACCACACTTACGGCAGAAAGTGAAGAAGAATTAAAGAACCTCTTGATGAAAGTCAAAGAGGAGAGTGAAAAGTTGGCTTAAAGCTCAACATTCAGAAAAATAAGATCATGGCAGGTGGTCCCATCACTTCATGGCAAATAGATGAGAAAACAGTGGAAAAAGTGGAGGACTTTATTTTGGGGGGCTCCAAAATCACTGAAGATGGTGACTGCAGCCATGAAATTAAAAGACACTTATTCCTTGGAAGCAAAGTTATGACCAACCTAGACAGCATATTAAAAAGCAAGAGACATTATTTTGCCAACAAAGGTCCGTCTAGTCAAGGCTATGGTTTTTCTACTGGTCATGTATGGATGTGAGAGTTGGACTATAAAGAAAGCTGAGTGCCAAAGAACTGATGCTTTTGAACTGTGGTGTTGGAGAAGACGCTTGAGAGTCCCTTGGACTACAGGGAGATCCAACCAGTCCATCCTAAAGGAGATCAGTCCTGAGTGTTCATTGGAAGGACTGATGTTAAAGCTGAAACTCCAATACTTTGGCCACCTGATAAGAAGAACTGACTCATTGGAAAAGACCCTAAAGCTGGGAAAGACTGAAGGTGGGAGAAGAAGGGGACAACAGAGGATGAGATGGTTGGATGGCATCACTAACTCAATGGACATGGGTTTGAGTGGACTGCGGGAGTTGGTGATGGACAGGGAGGCCTGGCGTGCTGCCATCCGTGGGGTTGCAAAGAGTCAGACACGACTGAGCAACTGAACTGAACTGAGCAGATGGCTCCAGTTGCATTATCAATGTCTTTTGAGTGGTAGCATTATGTTTTCACCACCTAAGATACCTAACTCTTCAATCTTACAGTAGCACCTGAACCACTTCTACAGCAATACTGAGTTACAAATCTTATTACTGCTCTTTCATATAAGGGAATTTCATTTTATCCTAAGAAAGAGGAAATTTAATAATGAAACCTCCTTTGGTTATCTCCCAGACTCTTTGAGATGAATTTTTTTATGACCAGTAGCTTTTTTTCCATTTTGCAAAGACCTACCATGTCCCAAGCTCTTGTTAAATTTTTCGTGTACCGTGGAAAATGACTGAAGTGTTCCATCCTGACCTGTTGATATACACAGAAAATGTCTAATCAAGCTTCATCAAAACAATGGACCATTTGAATCATGACGCTTATAAAATTATATTCTATAAAAAGCATGAAGTTAGCTGGCAGCACTTTAAAAGGAAGCTGATTGTTAACTACGTCATTCATAATATTCAACTGCCCATGGAATGCCATTTTGTAAAAACAAAGGATAAAATGAGGTGCTAATAAATACCAGCAGATTATCTGGATAGGCAAGGGCCACATTTCTGGAATTTGTCCATTCTGACTCCAACGATTACTAAATAGAATGATGTTCCAAATAAAAGTAATATCAGCTAGTGTTTCCTGAAGTATTCAAAAACAATCACCTCATTTTACCCAGATTTTCCAGTCACTCAAAGGGAATCTGAATCTAAAAATGTATAAATACCAAACCTAATAGATATCAAACACTTTGTTTTCATTACTTGCTGAATTAAACTAATAGCACAAAGCAGAAACTCACTTGCACTAAGAATTTGTTGTCCATTTTGTCCATAATATCTTATTCTGGTAAGAGGAGCACTATGTCCCATTCTGAATCTCAGAAGCCGGCCTTCACCTGCGGGACCATCAAATATCCATATCTGCCAAGAAAGGAATAAAAGTAAAGCTCTCCCACAAGTGATCTGCAAGCAGTCAAGCTATCTTCTACATGAATCTACTGGCATTGGGTAATGCCTGCAGACCACTGATCCTGGAGTACAGGTTAGGGAAAAGATAAGCTGTCTAAATTTCTCCAACTCCAATAATCTTGCCTGGAAAATCCCATGGACATAGCCTGGCGAGTGACAGTTCACAGGGTCACAAAGAGTTGAACACGACTGAGCAACTGAGCACAGCACAACTTTCTCACTTCATGAAATTCAGGCAATCTGCTATGCCTTTTATTTCATCTGTATCAATGTCTTATCCCGTATTCCTTTCACCTGCTAGGTTTCACGCTGATACATTAAAGCAGGCTTGTAATAACCCAAAGGAAGGCAGTAATAAGCACAGTACCCTGAGAGCGTTGTCAGCACCGTTTGTGACCAGAAGCGGCTCTCTGTGGAGAAACGTCAGTCCGGCAATCGCTGTAGAATGTGCATTTCTCATTTGATTGATTAACTTTTTGTCTTCTAGATCCCAGAGTCCAATATGGCCACATGGGCTTCCAGCTGCCATTACTGGGTGACCATCTGTTGTTAGATAGAATACACTAAGAAAAACATGCACCATCAAACAACTAAACTTAGCAATGCTTCTCTCCACTCTTTTAATCCATAAATAAAAATTTAAAATAAAAGACTATAGACCAATAATCTACCAATATTCCTTTGGCTCTTTATATTCCAGTATTTCATTCATTAGATTAAATTATAAACAGATATTAAGAAAATTTCTATGAACTTCAAAGTACTACACCTGAAGTTTTCTTAATTTTCATCCATAAACAAGTTGAGAGTTACCTGTGCGAAATGAAATCGAAGTAATAGGTCCCCAGTCTTGACGAAACTTCATTAACGTTTCATCAAATTTAATGTTGTGAATGATAACCTGACCCGACATGAGACCAACAGCCACAACATCCACAGCTGGTGCCTGAAAATTAAATGACTCAACTTCTTATTTTCTTAATCGAATAGCTTTAATAATACTGATGTTACCAAAATAAGTATTAATAATGGAATATATTTCTAGAGATGACAAAAACAATGAATACTGTCATTCTGGCATACTTTAATTGATATCTGGCATGGAAATATTTCGGAGAAGGCAATGGCACCCCACTCCAGTACTCTTGCTTGGAAAATTCCATGAATGGAGGAGCCTAGTAGGCTGCAGTCCATGGGGTAGTGAAGAGTCGGACACAACTGAGTGACTTCCCTTTCACTTTTCACTTTCATGCATTGGAGAAGGAAATGGCAACCCACTTCAGTGTTCTTGCCCGGAGAATCCCAAGGACGGGGGAATCTGGTGGGCTTCTGTCTATGGGGTCGCACAGAGTTGGACACGACTGAAGCAACTTAGCAGCAGTAGCAGCATGGAAGTATTTAGGAATGATTTTTCCAAATTACTTCCCAGCTTCAGTCTGGTAGTCATTATCACTTCCCCACCCACAAACATAGTAAACTTGCTAAGAAAATAGCCATAATGCAAAAGAAGCTGATACGTGAAATCAATACAGTTCATTATTGCCTGTAATATAAAAATTAAAAATAAAAAAAAGACAACTCTTAGAAAACATATAAAGTGAAAGTGAAGTCACTCAGTCGTGTCCGACTCTTTGCAACCCCGCAGACTATAGCCTACCAGGCTCCTCCATCCATGGGATTCTCCAGGCAAGAATACTGGAGTGGGTTGCCATTTCCTTCTCCAGGGGATCTTCCCAACCCAAGGACTGAACCTGGGTCTCCCACATTGGAGGCAGATGCTTTAACCTCTGAGCCATCAGAAAACATATAAAGGCTTGCCATATGCATGGCAACATAAAAGGCCAACTACAAAGGAAGTGAAGTGGTCTATCCAAAGAATACAAGAAAAACCTATAACCCATGTTAAAAGGCAAATAGGTTATACAATTAGTCTGTTCCAGCTCTAATAGTCTATGATTTTAATCTTCATTTTATACAATAGTATTACATACAGACTCTATACTACGTTTCCGTATTTAAGAACAGAAGATCAATGTCCAATACCATTACAAAATGAAATCAGGCTGAACATGTAATTAATTTGCTATCAAGTAACTACTATGCATGAGATCCTGTATAGAAGCTGAGGATACTAAAACAAATACGATGGCTGGCTCTCAAAGAACCTAATCATCATCTGTGGGATATTCTGGGTAGGTAAAAGCAAAGCAAGGTGATGGAAGTGAGACAATGAGGAATGTGTATAAACCGAGCAGGTGTAAGGAATGGATATTTGGAAAGACAAGGTACATGGCCTGTATACGTGTCCAACATGTAAGGTTCTCTCCAGCAATACAGCCATTCAGACATACAGTTCTACAAACTCACAAAGACAAAAAGCAGTTTTATCTGGAAGGGTCCAGCATCTAACAAACAATTAATACTGGACACTGATTGAAGGTAGGAGGAGAAGGGGATGACAGAGGATGAGATGGCTGGATGGCATCACTGACTCAATGGAGATGAGTTTGAGTAAACTCCAGGAGTTGATGATGGACAGGGAGGCCTGGCGTGCTGTGGTCCACAGGGTCACAAAGAGTCAGACACAACTGAGCGACTGAACTGAACTGAACAGACCCATTAGCTCAAGCTACAAATCTCAACACACTGACAAAGTTCTCTGCATGACCTACAAACTCACTTGCTTCACTGAAAAAAACCTCATCTCCACTCTGACCAAGGCACTGGACTCTCTATGCTTATAAAATGATTGGTAAACATGGATCCACACCAACCACAGAATTAAGAGACTAATTCCAAGCAAAAAGGTTTCCACAAATATTTATAGACAAAGGCAC
>NW_011494803.1:486988-496689 GCF_000754665.1 Bison bison bison
CTACTTCCAAAACACTGTTTTTTAGGGTAATATTTATAAAAAACTAGACTATACATTATTTTGTCTTTAGGTCCACACACATGGTTGGCCCCTGAAACTGAAAGATCCTACCATTGCCTTTATTTCTTATCTAACTTAACACAAAAATACTAACCTGCTGAAGCGCTGTCACTCCAACTTTCCATCCCGCAAATGTATATAGAAGTTTACTACAAAAGGAAAAATAGTTGAAAGCTATTTTTGGGGGGATAAAAAAACAAAATTAACTGCATATTAAATAATGATATAGTAACTATTTATTAAGTTCTTACTCTGCCCCACATTGTTCTAAGTAGATATATTAATCTATTTAATACTTAAAATAATGCTATGATGTAAATAGCACCTTTTTTCAGATTAAGAAACTAAGAAACTTAATTACATGAAAAAATTAAGCTAAGATTACAAGGCTAATACTGACAGAGCCCAGACTCAGATCCTAAGCTGCTAAGAACTACGATACCATGCAACCTCTTGGAGAAATTAAAAAGAGAAAGAAAAAAAAAAAATACGTAAGTAGAAACTATTTTATGTGACAGATACAATTTAAAATAAAATCTTAGATCTCACTTTTTACCGCAATGTGATACCGGAAACCTAACACAAAAAAGGAACACTACTTGGTGATGGACACGGAGGCCTGGTGTGCTGAGGTTCATGGGGCTGCAAAGAGTCGGACACGACTGAGCGACTGAACTGAACTGACAATACTACTTGTATGTTACATGACTGTCACATGACAACAGTGATGCTGCTCTGCATTTCAGAATCAAGCCACGAATGGTAGTTTATAGAGCAGAGATACCTGAGATTGTTATGACAATAAAATACTTATTCATATATTAAATTTTTAGGCACAGATTAGGTCACTCTCACACAAAACCTAAAGAGATAACCTTGGGGCAGA
Organism: Bison bison bison; assembly: GCF_000754665.1. Taxonomy (NCBI): domain Eukaryota; kingdom Metazoa; phylum Chordata; class Mammalia; order Artiodactyla; family Bovidae; genus Bison; species Bison bison. The sequence goes on from NW_011494803.1 coordinate 487,935, forward strand.
GAATATTTCCATCATTATTTCCTAGCCTATTACAGAATAGGTAGTCAATGATATTTGTTAAGTTGAACACAAACACTTATTTAAAACTAATAATTAATAGGATATACATTAAACCTCTGAAAATCTTACTTTCCCTTTCGAATTTGTAGGGGCTTTGGAAAGGAAAATCTGGATGACCAAATATTTCTGACTGCTCTTTTAATGATTATAAAGAAAACTGAGCTGCCACTCTTTTCTCTGGATAAATGTACAAATAACAGGCAGAGATATTCACCATCAGTTATCTAGCCAGCAGCAGCTATACTAACAATATTACAGACATTCATCATGTTTATGCTTGAAGATGAATATGCTTCTACCGTGAAAACCATACCTAAATGCCAGCACTAAATAAACACTGATTTGTGTCTCCATCTAATGTTTTAGTTTATTGAGAACTAGAAGCTGTTCAGTGACGACCTCAATTATTTTTCTGATCTTGTGTACTAAAGACTTCATTACAGTTTTATGAATTCTTTACAGTGACTAAGGATATTAGAATATAGTTTTTAATGAGCATTTATGAAGCTGCCTACCATGTTCCAGGACCATATTCCAGCTTTCACATATGTGATTCCATGAGTAACAACCCCAGGAACAGGTATATTTACTGAAAACTCTCCAAAAAAGATATAAAGGAAAGGAGAATTGAGAGCCTTCAAGAATGCTTTAGGGAGTAATAGATGAGGATAAGGTAGCAATCACTTATGTTGCAAACAGAGAGCTTACTTGGATTTTACATTCCATAACTGGAGGCTTCCTTGTTCACTGCCAAGAAGTATTTTATTCAAGTAGGTACTTGGGTGCAGAATTGCAGAAATTTTAAATACTGATTTATCGAAAGGCAATTGCAGGTATTCTTCTACAAAAGTAAAGGTTATAAATGATACATAAAACAGTTTAAAATATTTTTCATACACCCATATATTTAGCACTTAAAATCTACCATATCAAAGATTTATGTACTAATATAAATCAAAGACATATACTAACTTATAAACATTCCCTGAGAAATTAAACAAATGTGATAGGGGCAACTTGCAAATTTACTTAGATTGTCAAGAATTTTCTAAAAGTTCTAACGTCAATCCTACTTAAAATTTTACTCACTGCCAAACTGGTTTACGGGATGAAAATAAGAGTTCAAAAAAAAAAAAAAAGACACTAAGGGAATCAGACTTAGTAGTTTTATAATTTGACCAAGAGGCAGCTAAGGTTCCGAATCAAGTGCATGGGAGGGAAGGAGCAAATATCTAAAGAGTTTGATTAGCTCCTCAAACATGTAAAAAGTCAGAGGCAAACTTAAATGAAATCAGAAACAAGCCTTCTCACAGTTACACAGGAGATCCTCAAACGGAGGAGAGGAAAAGAACTTGCAGCCCTGAGTGGAAAATGGCACAGCCTGCTGTCTTCTGCTGCAAGCTCAAAACATTGTTTGAAACATCACATGCTTACAATTCCTACATGTGAATTTTGTTTTCTACTTCACAGTTCATCCATAATGAAAACACTTTCTCACTTAATTTCCCAATGAACTTGAGTATCAGAGAACGAACACTTCTATTAAACTTTAGTTTCATTCTATCTGGCTGCTGCATACTCCAGGAGTATGTGTATCGCAGTTTAAGGAGCATAGATAACAGACAAGAACTATAAAATCCTTTACTTAAATATTACTTTAAAAGATCCTCGCCTCTATTTGTAACTAGCAGTCTTACTTAAGATCACTACAAAGAGCTCCCTGAAGACACCATGCTGCTGCAAAAGGAACAAAAAGCTAGGTACCAGTATCAAAAGAAAGCTGGCTGAACTCTTAAGAGTCAGATTCTCTAACTTCATAAAAGGCCTTTTAATAGCCATCTGCATATGGACTATGTTTGAAATTCTGTTCCCTCCACTTGAGCAAAGAAAAAACAAGAGTGGCTAACCTGAACAAGAACATGGAATGACTGCCAGGAGGGCAATCCCTAAGACTTCTACTAAAAATAAACATACTACCTCAAAAAATGAGTTAATCAAGAGGTAACAAACGCTAAAAACGCACACAGATCAAAAAACTTAAAAGCTTTAATTCATGTCAGACCCCAGAGTCTTTTACCTGACGAAAGCTGTGGTTATTCTGGTGATAAATTCCTAACCTTTGGTGATAACATGACCCTATAAACATAGCACAGTGACACTGTTTAAGAAAATCACAATTAAAGGACACTGACTCATATTCTTAGAAAAAGGATATTTATTTTCCTTCAGATGACTGGATCTTAAAGTTTACTATTACAATCTCACTTACGAAAATTGAAAAAGCAAACCAAGTATTACTCAGGTGTAAGTATACACCAAAATTCTCCCCACAGAGAAAATATCACGTCATTAAACTTGGAGAACTATAATGCAAAGCATTATGAACAGCTCAACTAGCTAACTAAAACTGCTTAGCAATTTTTTTACTTAGAGCCCTTTTGCCTTATACACATTAAAGATTCTTAAAAATTTTTTACTGCTTACATGTGAAACCTCTGGTATAGAAGTCATCCTTACAGAGATATTTTAGCTAGACACATACTATTCCAAGATAAAGCAGTAAATGGGTTAATTCTTACCTTCTGAATATATGTGCCAAATAATAAGAACGCTGTCAGTATCAACAGAGATAACGTGGTCCCCAAAGGGCTGCAAAAGATGGATTTCTGCCTTATGACCCTTAAAGGTATGCACTACCTGCAACATCAAAATTAAAGAATTTCATGTTATTCATTCATCATGTAGTATTATTCATATTAACCAAAAAAACCACACAAATCCTGAAGATGCTCACATTAAGAATGCCCAACTTTCGATTACCCAAGGTTAGATCAACAAACAGCAAGGAATCACACATTTTCACCTGCTTCCCCAGCGAGTCCAATTAGGAAACATGGGCTAGGAACATGGAAATGAGATCTTTGAGGCTCAGCTTTTCAACTAAGCTTAGGGAGAAGGCATGCAAAGAGCTGGGTCCCTCAGCCAAGCCAACCAGCACAACTCCATGCATTCTGGAAAAGTGGGATGTTCTAGAAGGCTGACCTCTATAGCCACCACCAGCTGGCTTCCACAGAAGACAAGGGAGGGCGATATAGGACACTTCTTCCCTCCAGCTTTCTGCTGGACACAGACATTCTGACCCTGACAGCAGTCCCTGCACCTCACTCATTACAGTCCCTCCCCCACGGTTTCAGTTCTCACCAGGCTCCAGGAGCGCTATTTCTTCTCCTTCTCCCTCAGGCCCTATGGATGGTAACAGTTTCCTACAGTTCATAGTCTCTGATAGCTTTCTACTCCTCATCTGTACATTTATCTCTCAGGAAAAACCACAAACTGCAATATTTTGAACAAAAAAAGGACCCTGACTCTCTAAAAAGAAAAAAAAAACTTTTACTGCCTCTCAAAACAAAAACTCCCATTAAAGAACTTTAAGTTGCCTTCCTCTGCCACGGTAGAGATGATGGAAAACACTGGGAACAAACATCCGTAGCCTGAGTCAGACTTTGAGAAGTACAGTAATTCCATCACCTGGCTATCTAGCCATCCCCATGGCTACATTCCCTTTCATTCTGGACCACTAGTGCCAGTCATCTCTCAAATTAGTCATCTGAGGACAAACTTAGAAACCTACGAGTAGATTAAGACAAGAAAAGATCCTCCCTTAGTACAGAGAGCAGAAGATCTAGCTTTTTCTATGTAGGCAACAAGCACCTGGGTCTTAGAAAATGAGTCATGGGCTACGATGTTCGTAACGAAAAAATCAATCCACATAAAGCAGTGGGACAGATGTGAATCTCTTAGGAAAATATTTTCAAAATACTCTTGACTGAATCCTACCCCAACCAAATAAAGTAGAAAACTCCAGAGATGGGACCTGGTTGGAAACAAACAAGCTGTAGCAGCTAGCTGCCCAGATGATTCTAAGGTTGATCCCAGGCAAAGAAAACCAAACCAAAGCATCACTTTTAACTGATTATGAAAATTTGATGAAATCAACTTTCTCTTCCTCCAGCAAAGTGAATATACATTAAAAAAACAAAAAAAATACGTCGAGAGTGTCTCAGATGAAGAGCAACATTAAAGTTCCCTCTCACTACCATGACAATCAATCACTGACTGCAAAAGACAAAACAGTTCAATGATACAAACCTCTTTATTACGGGCGAATGCAGAGAAAACATTCCCATAAGCAGCAAAGACTAATCTCCCATCAGCTGCCATACAGCAGATGTCCTGTGGGAGAGAGTTACCTGGAAAAAAAGAAATATAAAATGAAAGAAGTAAACATATTTTTTAAGAAATAAAGATATTTAAGATTGTGGAACAAATACAAACTTCAATTATGCATATAACATCTTTAATTTCTTAGAATTTAAAAATATGCACGTATGACAATCAGAGCATACAATTTAGACTGCAGTGTTATTTTAGACATCTAGTAGCAACAATCACATTGAAAATATGACATCACCTTGACTTTCTCTCAGAGAATTAATGTCCAGTATCTGCAGACACAAGAACATAATCCTAAAGGATTGAGAAGCTTTTTGAGGTTATTTGGGGGAAAAAATCCTCACTCAGTACACAAAACTCTGGCAGATGGTCATCTAATCTCCATGTGAATGCCTTCAGCATATTTTAAAAGTAGGTCAAAACTGAGAACTCTTAACTCTACCATTTGGAGTAACTTAAAAAAACTTCCATATGATATTCTACACGCTGACCCTTTCAAGTGAATAATACGGTTTCCACTTAGTCTTCTCCAAGGCAAACATGCCTATCACCTCCAGCCATTTCTCATCAGGATTTCTTGATTCCTCTCTCACTACCATGGTCACATGGGCTTTTACTTTTTATTTCCCATTTTGGGGGCAGGACTGTTAAAACATAAGAGAATTGTTTTAAGTATCATTCACGCTGTTATTACATTTCCAAATACTATTTTTATAGGTTTATCATTTTAGTATTGCCCTTCTACAGCCTTCTATAATCTTTTTAAAAAATTAGATTTATCAGACATACACTCTAAACTCATATAGCTCTGTTTTTCTTACAAAAATCACATTTGATGGTGAAACTAGAATCTCTCAGTCCTGGCAAGCTCTTCATTCTATAAAAGAGTTTAAAAAAAAAAAAAAATTCTTCCATTGCAAAAAAATATCAAAATGTGGGAAAAAGGAAAACTCTTTCTTACAATGGAATGATAGAATCAGAAAACCACTATTTGATAATCATCCTACTAATAACTCAGGTGAGAATCACCACTAAATCATAGTCAGCAGTACTTTGACTATCAATCAGTATGACTAATCAAAGTCAGTATGAAACTTTGAACAGTAAAGACTATTTAAAGTGAAAGTGAAGTTGCTCAGTCCTGTCCGACTCTTTGCAACCCCATGGACTGTAGCCTACCACACTCCTCCGTCCATGGGATTTCCCAAGCAAAAGTACTGGAGTGGATTGTCATTTCCTTCTCTAGGGGATCTTTGCGACCCAGCGATCGAACCCGGGTCTTCTTCATTGTTCAGTTCAGTTGCTCAGTCATGTCCAACTCTTCGCGACCCCACGAATCGCAGCACACCAGGCCTCCCTGTCCATCACCAACTCCCGGAGTTCACCCAAACCCATGTCCATCGAGTCAGTGACGCCATCCAACCATCTCATCCTCTGTCGTCCCCTTCTCCTCCTGCCTTCAATCTTTCCCAGCATCAGGGTCTTTTCCAATGAGTCAGCTCTTTGCAGCAGGTGGCCAAAGTATTGGAGTTTCAGCTTCAACATCAGTCCTTCCAATGAACACCCAGGTCTAATCTCCTTTAGGATGGACTGGTTGGATCTCCTTGCAGTCCAAGGGACTCTCAAGAGTCTTCTCCAACACCACAGTTCAAAAGCATCAATTCTTTGGCACCGAGCTTTCTTTATAGTCCAACTCTCACATCCATACATGACCACTGGAAAAACCATAGCCTTGACTAGATGGACCTTTGTTGGCAAAGTAATGTCTCTGCTTTCTAATATGCTGTCTAGGTCGGTCATAACTTTCCTTCCAAGGCAAGTTGGTAGGTTAAGCATGGTAGGCATATTCTTTACCGTTTGAGACGTAAAGCGTCTACCTGCAATGAGGAAGACCCGGATTTGATCCCTGGGTCACGAAGATCCCCTGGAGAAGGAAATGGCAATCCACTCCAATACTCTTGCTTGGGAAATCCCATGGACAGAGGAGCATGGTAGGCTACAGTCCATGGGGTCGCAAAGAGTCGGACACAACTGAGCGACTTCACTTTCACTTTCAATGTATCTTACCCCATGCACTTACTACATTTATTAGCTACAAAGGGCAAGTCTTCAAAAGGAGCTGCTTGATAAATGTCGCCTTAACCAAATGATCAAAGTTTTCACTGCCAGGAAAAAGACTAACCAATAGCATGTGCTTCCTGATATGGTTCGCTGAGAATTCAGCATCATTTCTTTGTTATTCTTTCAACACTGCAGAACCTGAACCTAATCATGAGGAAGTATCAGAAAAAGTCAAATCGAAAAATATTCTTTAAAAAAGACTAGCCTACACTACTCTAAAAATATAAATGTTGTAAACCACAAAGAAAGAGATGAATTAGTTTAAAGAAGACCAAAGAGAAATGACAACTGAAAGTAACAATCTGTCCTGGATGTTCTTGTTAGCTATGTACATTTACCATAAATACATGCCTAAGTTTTTATGTTTCACAAGTCTTAAATTTAAGTCCAAATTTTAAAAGAATGTTAAAAGATACTAAACATGCACAAATTCAGGATAAAGTCTATACTTACTTACTGCAACCAGACTAAGTTTCTGAACCTGTTTTTAAAAAAGAGAACAAATGATTAAATTTTTTCTAACCAAAAAATTATAATAATCTAGCACTTAAACATGAAGCGCTAACCTCATACATAAATTTGCTATGCGGTCCTTCCTTAAAAAGACACTTACTGATAGTAAGTGTCGGGAATAATAATCATCGGCATTAGCCGATTATTCGTCCAGTCAGTCCAGTTGTCGCCCAGTCGTGTCCACCTCTTTGAGGCCCCATAGACTGCAGCCCACCAGGCTCCTCTGTCCGTGGGATTCTCCAGGCAGGAACACTGGAGTGGGTAGCCATGCCTTTCTCCAGGGGATCTTCCTGACCCAGGGCTCAAGTCAGGTCTCCTGCATTGCAGGCAGATTCTTTTACAGTCTGAGCCACCAGGGAAGCCCATTCTCATTATTAGGAAAGCTTATATTTTCTACTACTTCGTCAGTGATGGAAGCGTAGGCATCACGTATAGTTTTATATATGGGTCATGTAATAAACATTTTTAGGCTTTGCAATCTGTGCGGTCTTTGTTGCAATCACTCAACTGATAACGTATCACAGAAGCAGCCACATATGGGAAAAAAAAAAAGCATGACTATATTCCAATAAATTTGAGTTATGGATATATAATTATAATCTTTAAAACTGTCATATGCTGTGAAATATTATTTTTCTTTTGATTATTTCCCGGCCATTTAAAAACGTCAAAACCATCTAGCTCAGAAGCATAGAACACAGAAGGGTATAAGGAAGAACTCAAGAATGTGACAGTGTAAGACTAAAAGTGCCCTTGAAGATGAATTAAATAATCCATGTTTCTTAATTGAGAGTAGACGGATGCCTCCATCCCACTCAAACTCTGACTGTACTGCATCCTACTACTATGCAAACTTTACTTGGAGATTATGCTAATATTAGAATAAACACAGAAAAAAAAACAAATAAAAATGTGATAGGTCATACAAAAGCAAAATGTTGGCAGAATTGGCTTGCAGGCTGTAGTTTGTGGGCCCCAACCTATGGTTACTGATCTAGCTATGTGACTTTGAGAAAGTTACTCAACCGCTCTGTGCCTCAAATTCCTCACCTATAAATTAAGGATTAAAATAGGTCCCTAATTTTATGGGATTATTATGAGGATTCAATGAGTAAAATTTGTGTGAAGAGTTAGAATGGAGTCAGTCATACAGTAAATCCTCAATAAGTGTTAGGTGCCATCACCAACACCATCTCCATCTCGGAGATGGCCTTCCCTTTCCATTACTCACTTGCTCTTCCTGCTACCAACAACCAGTTCTTCTTGCTAACAATCCATCTGATTTCCACAATGCTTCAAGGAAAGCTTATATTTTCTAGGAGGACAACTTTACAACAGTTTCCAGGAAAAGTGCTTAATTAACACTGACTAGTTTTAACCTCCTCAAGTAAGGCCCCACCTTTCACAGAGCATACCTTCATCAAGAGAAGACAAAAGAAAGAAGAAACAGCAACAAAAGCCTATTTCAAAGACTGATGATATATTTTAGAGGAAAAACCATCAGCAACAAGCAGGAAGGCCTTGGGCAAGTAACAGTTATTCTGAGATTTAGTTTCCTAGGTCAGGAAGCAACAGTTAGAACTGGACATGGAACAAGAGACTGGTTCCAAATAGGAAAAGGAGTACGTCAAGGCTGTATATTGTTACCCTGCTTATTTAACTTATATGCAGAGTACATTATGAGAAATGCTGGACTGGAAGAAGCACAAGCTGGAATCAAGATTGCCAGAAGAAATATCAATAACCTCAGATATGCAGATGACACCACCCTTATGGCAGAAAGTGAAGAGGAACTCAAAAGCCTCTTGATGAAAGTGGAGAGTGAAAA
>NW_011494803.1:496789-510816 GCF_000754665.1 Bison bison bison
ATGACACCACCCTTATGGCAGAAAGTGAAGAGGAACTCAAAAGCCTCTTGATGAAAGTGGAGAGTGAAAAAGTTGGCTTAAAGCTCAACATTCAGAAAACGAAGATCATGGCATCTGGTCCCATCACTTCATGGGAAATAGATGGGGAAACAGTGGAAACAGTGTCAGACTTTATTTTTGGGGGGCTCCAAAATCACTGCAGATGGTGACTGCAGCCATGAAATTAAAAGACGTTTACTCCTTGGAAGAAAAGTTATGACCAACCTAGATAGCACGTTCAAAAGCAGAGACATTACTTTGCCAACAAAGGTTCGTCTAGTCAAGGCTATGGTTTTTCCTGTGGTCATGTATGGATGTGAGAGTTGGACTGTGAATAAGGCTGAGCGCCGAAGAACTGATGCTTTTGAACTGTGGTGTTGGAGAAGACTCTTGAGAGTCCCTTGGACTGCAAGGAGATCCAACCAGTCCATTCTAAAGGAGATCAGCCCTGGGATTTCTTTGGAAGGAATGATGCTAAAGCTGAAACTCCAGTACTTTGGCCACCTCATGCGAAGAGTTGACTCATTGGAAAAGACTCTGATGTTGAGAGGAATTGGGGGCAAGAGGAGAAGGGGACGACAGAGGATAAGATGGCTGGATGGCATCACTGACTGGATGGACGTGAGTCTGGGTGAACTCCGGGAGTTGGTGATGGACAGGGAGGGCTGGCGTGCTGCGATTCATGGGGTGGCAAAGAGTCGGACACGACTGAGTGACTGAATTGAACTGAAGTCCATGTAAGGGTGCCACAAAATAACGAACATTCTTGGAAAGAAACGCTGCAAGGTTTAGAGGATGTGGCGCCTCTGAACTTTGTCATGGTGGCAGAAAATAGATGTTCAGGGGAAGTTTAGGGAAATTAGTGTGCTATCAAATGTAGAGAATGGCGGAAACCGTAACTAATCTCACCCTCCCCAGTTATCCCAGTGTATTTTAGCCCGCATCTCTATCGCGGTTCTCCTCAGGAACTGCACAATGAGATGGCTTACAACCCTTTCTAATTAAAAGGGCGCGGGGGAGCAGTTTCCTTCACCGCATTTATTTCTAACCACTCTGCCGCTGAACTGCGACGTTCTCCGGGACCTCCCCCAGCCCGACCACCGCCGGGGCTCGTCGCAGGCGGACGGCACGCGCGGTCCACACACGGACGGCCCGGGAGGAGGGCGGCGCGACCCCGGGGCACTCACGTCGTAGGTGTGGAAGCTCTTGCCCACGCACGTGGTCACGTAGAACCGACGCTTCAGGGCACTGAACCGCACCGCGTGGGGAATGTCGCTGCTGAAGAGCCCCAAGGCCCGGAACCCGGCGAAAAGGGCGCTGGCGGTGCGTTCGCCTGGGCCTCGCTCCATCACGGCCGTCGACGGCGGCCTAGCGCCTACAGTCCCTGGGAGACCTCGCGCCCGGGATCCGTCAGCGCGTCTTCCTCAGCACAACCCTCGACCGGCGCTTCCGGCGCCCTAGCGCTTCCGGTGCTCGCTGCCAATCGAGCGAGCGGATGCTGTCTTCGGTGCAGCTGAAAAGTAACTCCCCGCGGGACGCGAAGGGGAGCCAACACTTGGGTTCCGCGGCCCCAGTCTAGCGCAGGGGGGGGGCTTCCCCCGCCGTACCCGACTAGCAGACACTGCGGTCGCTTTCCCGCGGGCCTGGAGGGGCGGGGCCGAGTGGGAAACCCGGCGGCCGAGGGAGTTGAGGGAACGCGGAAGTCTTTGCCCAGGTTTTCCAGACGGACGCGTCTAATCCGACTGGAGCTGGGGGACGTTTCTAAAGGCCCAGAGCCTCCCGGTGGCTCGGCTGGTGAAGAGTCCGCCTGCAGCGCGAGAGACCTGGGTTCGATCCCCGAGTCTGGAAGATCCGCTGGCGGAGGGACCGGCTGCCCCCTCCAGGGTTCTGGAGAATTCCAGGGACTGTGTCGTCCATGGGGTCGCAAAGAGGCGCACGCGACTGAGCGACGCTCACTTTTTTAAACGCCCTTATCTTGTGGAGATACGTGTTTATGGATGAAATTATATATCTGGGAATTTGCTTTCAAAATAATTGGAGATGAGGTGTAGGGTTTTTATGACCTGCATGTTTTTTAATACGTTTATATTAAAGACTGTTAATTGTTGAATCTGGGGGATGGCTGTGTGAGAGATCATACTTGTATGCTTCCGTATGAAATTGAAATTTGCCATAGTGAATATGTTTGTATTCTACAGAGTTTAAGGTAAAATATAAATTGGAATATTAATGGATTATTAAATTTTTACCTATGAATCATAGAAATATGTACAAATGGTTTTAATTATCAGGTAAACAATAAGAATGTTCTAAATTGTGTATAATGCAAATGCTGTGTTTATCATTGCGAAAAAAAAGTCTTCTGTCCATATTGGCAGTTTGGGGGGAAAATTGCAAAAGTTTCCTGATCAGGACTTTACAGTTCACAAAGACTTTGATAATACCCATGGCTGATGATTTGAATGCGGAATTGATGCTTGTGAACTGTGGTGTTGGAGAAGACTCTTGAGAATCCCTTGGACTGCAAAGAGATCCAACCAGTCCATCCTAAAAGAAATCAGTCCTAAATATTCCTTGGAAGGACTGATTCTGAAGCTGTAGTACTCCTGAAGTGAAGAGCCGACTCATTGGAAAAGACCCTGATGCTGGGAAAGAGTGAAGGCGGGAGGAGAAGGGGACAACAGAGGATGAGATGGTTGGATGGCATCACTGACTGGATGGACATGAGTTTGAGCAAGCTCTGGGTGATGGTGATGGACAGGGAAGCCTGGCATGCTGCAGTCCTTGAGGTCACGAAGAATCACACGACTGAGCCACTGAACAACAATTAGCTTAATATAATCCTCAAAAAAAGACGGTGAGATATTTAGGGCAAAAATTATCGTTTTACAAATGAGGAAACAACTCATTGGGAATAAATGATTTGTCCAGTTCCCAGTTTATTTAGTGCCAAATCCAGGCTAGAACAAGCTTGAATAAGCTAGAATAAGCTTACCTAGTGGCTCAGAGGGTAAAACGTCTGCCTGCAAGGTGGGAGACCTGGGTTCCATCCGTGGGTCGTGAATATCCCCTGGAGAAGGAAATAGCAACACACTCCAGTACTCTTGCCTGGAGAAGCCCATGGATGGAGGAGCCTGGTGCATGGGGCCAACAAAGAGTTGGACACAACTGAGAGATTTCCCTTTCCCTTTCAGGATAGAACAAGGTTTAGAAAAGGTTAAGGAAAGATCTTTGGCATTGCCTTTCTTTGGGATTGAAATGAAAACTGACCTTTTCCAGTCTGGTGGCCACTGCTGAGTTTTCCAAATTTGCTGGCATATTGAGTGCAGCACTTTCACAGCATCATCTTTCAGGATTTGGAATAGCTCAACTGGAATTCCATCACTTCCACTAACTTTGTTCGTAGTGATGCTTTCTAAGGCCCACTTGACTTCACATTCCAGGATGTCTGGCTCTAGATGAGTGATCACACCATCGTGATTATCTGGGTTGTGAAGATCTTTTTTGTACAGTTCTTCTGTGTATTCTTGCCATCTCTTCTTAATATCTTCTGCTTCTCTTAGGTCCATACCATTTCCGTCTTTTATTGAGCCCATCTTTGCATGAAATGTTCCTTTGGTATCTCTGATTTTCTTGAAGAGATCCCTAGTCTTTCCCATTCTGTTGTTTTCCTCTATTTCTTTGCATTGATCACTGAAGAAGGCTTTCTTTTCTCTTCTTGCTATTCTCTGGAACTCTACATTCAGATGTTTATATCTTTCCTTTTCTCCTTTGCTTTTCACTTCTTTTCACAGCTATTTGTAAGGGCTCCCCAGACAGCCATTTTGCTTTTTAGCATTTCTTTTCCATGGGGATGGTCTTGATCCCGGTCTCCTGTGCAATGTCACAAACCTCTGTCCAAAGTTCATCAGGCACTCTGTCTATCAGATCCAGTCCCTTAAATCTACTTCTCACTTCCACTGTATAATCATAAGGGATTTGATTTATGTCATACCTGAATGGTCTAGTGGTTTTCCCTACTTTCTTCAATTTAAGTCTGAATTTGCCAATAAGGAGTTCATGATCTGAGCCACAGTCCACTCTTGGTCTTGTTTTTGTTGACTGTATAGAGCTTCTCCATCTTTGGCTGCAAAGAATATAATCAATCTGGTTTCGGTGTTGACCATGTGGTAATGTCCATGTGTAGAGTCTTCTCTTGTGTTGTTGAAAGAGGGTGTTTTCTATGACCAGTGTGTTCTCTTGGCAATATTCTGTGAGCCTTTGCCCTGCTTCATTCTGTACTCCAAGGCCAAATTTGCCTGTTTATCCAAGTGTTTCTTGACTTCCTACTGTTGCATACCAGTCCCCTATAGTGAAAAGGACTTCTTTTTTGGGTGTTAGTTCTAAAAGGTCTTGTAGGTCTTCATAGAATCGTTCAACTCCAGATTCTTCAGCATTACTGGTCAGGGCATAGACTTGGATTACCGTGATATTGAATGGTTTGCCTTGGCAATGAACAGAGATCATTCTGTCGTTTTTGAGATTGCATCCAAGAACTACATTTTGGACTCTTTTGTTGACTATGATGGCTACTCCATTTCTTCTAAGGGATTCCTGCCCACAGTAGTAGATGTAATGGTCAGTTCAGTTCAGTACAGTTACTCAGTCATGTCTGACTCTTTGCAAACCCATGAACCGCAGCACGCTGGGCCTCCCTGTCCATCAAGAACTCCCAGTGTCCACCCAAATCCATGTCCATTGAGTCGGTGATGCCATTGAACCATCTCATCTTCTGTTGTCCCCTTCTCCTCCTGCCCTCAATCTTTCCCAGCATGAGGGTCTTTTCCAATGAGTCAGCTCTTCGCAGAAGGTGGCCAAAGTATTGGAGTTTCAGCTTCAACATCAGTCCTTCCAATGAACAACCAGGACTGATCTCCTTTAGGATGGACTGGTTGGATCTCCTTGCAGTCCAAGGGACTCTCAAGAGTCTTCTCCAACACCACACTTCAAAAGCATCAATTCTTCGGTACTCAGCTTTCCTTATAGTCCAACTCTCACATTCATATATGACCACTGGAAAAACCATAGCCTTGACTAGATGGACCTTTGTTGGCAAAGTAATGTCTCTGCTTTTTAATATGCTGTCTAGGTTGGTCATAACTTTTCTTCCAAGGAGTAAGCATCTTTTAATTTCATGGCTGCAGTCACCATCTGCAGTGATTTTGGAGCCCCCCAAAATAAAGTCTGACACTGTTTCCCCATCTATTTGCCACGAAGTGATGGGACCAGATGCCATGACCTTAGTTTTCTGAATGTTGGGCTTTAAGCCAACTTTTTCACTCTCCTCTTTCACTTTCGTCAAGAGGCTCTTTAGTTCTTCTTCACTTTCTGCCATAAGGGTGGTGTCATCTGCGTATCTGAGGTTATTCATATTTCTCCCAGCAATCTTGATTCCAGCTTGTGCTTCATCCAGCCCAGTGTTTCTCATGATGTACTCTGCATAGAAGTTAAATAAGCAGGGTGGCAATATACAGCCTTGACATACTCCTTTTCCTATTTGGAACCAGTCTTGTTCCATGTCCAGTTCTAACTGTTGCTTCCTAACCTGCATTCAAGAGGCATGTCAGGTGGTCTGGTATTCCCTTCTCTTGAAGAATTTTCCACAGTTTATTGTGATCCACATAGTCAAAGGCTTTGGCATAGTCAATAAAACAGAAATAGATGTTTTTCTGGAACTCTCTTGCTTTTTCAATGATCCAGCAGATGTTGGAAATTTGATCTGTGGTTCTTCTGCCTTTTCGAAAACCAGCTTGAACATCTGGGAGTTCACGGTTCACGTACTGCTGAAGCCTGGCTTGGAGAATTTTGAGCATTACTTTACTAGCGTGAGAGATGAGTGCAATTGTGCAGTAGTTTGAGCATTTTTTGGCATTGCTTTTCTTTGGGATTGGAATGAAAACTGACCTTTTCAGTCCCATGGCCACTGCTGAGTTTTCCCAATATGCTGGCATATTGAGTGCAGCACTTTCACAGCATCATCTTTCAGAATTTGAAATAGCTCAACTGGAATTTCATCACCTCCACTAACTTTGTAGTTATGCTTCTTAAGGCCCACTTGACTTCATGTTGCAGGATTTCTGGCTCTAGGTGAGTGATCACACCATCGTGATTATCTGGGTTGTGAAAATCTTTTTTTACCTAACTTATTTAGGGACACTTAATGGTAGTTAGAAATTTGAATTTAGGTGTATCTGACAATTAGATTTATGTTTTAACCTACATCTAGGCAATGAGACAAAATTTTAAAGCTTAGAACTCTCATGGAAGGTTTAGTCTTATGGTATCAATTAGACATGCATTTTAGCTGTTTTACTGTGATCTTGTTAAGGCACTGTGTTATGGGCTGATTATGAGTTGCCTGGTTTTAACATTGTCAGAATACATTTCTTCTCATCAGCTGCTTCCCTGAGTTTCTTGCTATTCAGCTGTCAGCAAGGTGTTCAAATATGTGTTGGAGAAAAAAGAGCTAGTTATTGCTCTTTTTACTTTGAGATACCCCTAAGGATGCTAGTCCCAAGTTAGGATAAAGGAGAAGATGGGGAATTCCCTGACAGTCCAGTGTTTAGAACTGTGGGCTTCCAATTCAGGGAACCCGAGTTTGATCCCTGGTAGAGGAACTATAATCCTGCAAACCATGAGGTGTGGCCACAGTGGGGGGAAAAGGTGGATGTAGTTGATCATTGACAAATGATAATATTCAATTTGATTCAATACATTGGTGCTTCAAAGAATTCAGGTAAATTAAAAATAAATGTAGCTATGTCAAATTGTCATTTCTAACTTTTAAAAAAAAGGTTAAATATGACTTTTTCTGAGTAGTTTATGTAATAAAGACCATTTCTTTTTTGTTACCAGCTTCATGTATTGTGATTACCAGCCTCCAAGATGCCCTCAATGGTGATCATGCCCTAGTGTAGACCCCTCTCATACTGATTAGGGTTGACCTGTAACAAGGCTAGATAATTTAAAAAACTGAAGATTTTGACTTGCTCCTTTTGGGTCATTTGCCCTGCAGAAAGTCAACAGTCACATTGGGAAGATACTCAAGCAGTCCTATAAGGTGTTTCATGTGACAAGGAAAGGGAAAGTGAAAGTTGCTTAGTTGTGTCTGACTCTTTGCGACCCTGTGGACTGCAGAGTCCATGGAATTCTCCAGGCCAGAATACTGGAGTGGGTTGCCATGCCCTCCTCCAGGGAATCTTTCCAACCCAGGTCGAACCCAGATCTCCCGCGTTGCAGGTGGATTCTTTCCCAGCTGAGCTACATGGGAAGCCCAAGAGTACTGGAGTGGGTAGCCTATCCCTTCTCCAGCAGATCTCCCCAACCCAGGAATCGACCAGGGTCTCCTGCATTGCAGGTGGATTCTTTACCAACTGAGCTATCAGGGAAGCCCAGACATGTAAGTAAAGCATCTTGAAAGCACATTCTCCAGCCCTAGTAAAGCCCTCAGATGACTGCGGCCATGCAGACATCTTAACTACAACTTCATCCAAGACCTTCAGCCAGAATCACTCTCAAGCCACCCCTGGATTCCTAAGTCTCAACTGTTTAACATAATAAACGTTAACTGCTATTTTAGGCCACTTAGTTTGGGGGTAATTTGTTACACACTAATACATAACCAGTACACTTATGCTTACCTTACTAATCACATTTAGAAATGGGTATGGTTTGTTTCACTGTATCGGCAGAACCATGTCAGAAATCCAAGGAGGTTTCAAGATAGTGCTTGTCCACTCCCTTACTTCACAGATGAGTGAACTACTAAGCACAACTGTGGAATTAGGTGGTAAAAAGGACAAGTGTCATATATCAATACTCTTTATTCTCAAGCTAAGACTTTCTACCTTGGGGAGCTGTCCATTCTAGCTGCCCCAGTTTTTCCTCTCTGGTGGAAAATGTGCAAGAACATGTCTGTTGCTGGTTGAATAGAACCACTAAAATATATGTTGCACTGAGATACTGTTAGCCATGTAGAAATAAGAGATTGGATGAATATGTCGGGTCTATCTTTTCCTCAGGTTAGCATGTATCTTTCACTCAAATCTTGTAATGGCAATCCTGATCTGGAGTTTGGAGATGATAGGAAATGTTTGCTTAGTCAGCCTCCTTGAGAAATGTCAAAGTTGAAGCATAGAGAAACCTCTTTAGCAACAAACTGTTTATGCCTACTCTTTTCATGTAAATCTTTTTTTTTTCTTTTGTATCAAATACTCTGCTTTCAAGGTAATAAAGAATTTTAGGCTGCGCCTGTGGCCAGATCTGGCTGCTTCTCTAATCATCTTCTTTGCTAATGCTGCACTAGCCACAGAACTGCAGTGCAGGAGAACCAAGTTCAAACCCTGGGTCAGAAAGATCCCCTGGAGAAGGAAATGGCAACCCACTCCAGGATTCTTGCCTGGAAAATCCCATGGACAGGGAGCCTGGGGGGCTACAGTCCATGGGATTGCCAAGGGTCAGACATGACTGACCAACTAACACTTTCATTTTTCAGCCACAGAACCAGTCCTGAGAATCCTCAATGTTGCCGCATTTATGAAAGCATACCATGGAAATGGATGGTGGCTCCCTTTCCCAAACTTGGAACAAGCTTTTGCCTAATTAGACAACAACAAATGAAACAGTTCTTTGTTGTACTGTGCTGGCACTGAGCCTGCAAGAAGAGTCAGCTCTCTGAAAGGAGTATGTTTAGGATTTGACATCATTATATACACTCACATAACATTCTCCTCTTCCATAGTTAGGCTGGAGCAGTTCTCTTTATTTTAAATATTCTTCCATTTCATTTTTCAGTCATAGCGGGAACTTGAAGCTGAAGTTCCCCACAGTGATAAGTTAGGATAATAGGATACACTGGCTGTCAGAATCAGATGACAATTTTGTAGAAACACCCTTCAATGTTCTGCCATTCTCTAGAGGGCGTTTCTAACCTGAGTGCCAGGAATTCAGGCTCTGCAATAACTCGTAAAGGATCACCTTCCCAAATGACATTGCCTGTCACATAACAGTTTTTTCCTAAGTATTCCTGATACTCAAAAAAAAAAAAAAAAAAAGTCTTTTCCCTGAATAGAATATCTGGTATGAGGCTAGACCCATGCAGGCTCACTCACAGTAAGGTCACTGTCTTTCTTTTAGCTTCATTTTTAAAAACATTCTGTGCTATACTGATAGTATAGAGACTTTTCTTCTCCATCCATTGCCAGACCTTCTTGACCCTGAGGTACTAAGAGAACCAGAAAAAAGAAAAACCAACAACAACAACAACTGAAAGAATGAATAGAAGGAATTAACCATCAATTACCATAGAGGTTCTTAGTTTGTATTAGTTCTTCATAATATAATTATTTTATCCAGAGGGCACTGTGAGCATGTTTTGCTATCTAGTACAATTTGAGCAAATTTTAGGTACATAATAAACACATATCAATAACCTCAGATATGCAGATGACACCACCCTTGTGGCAGAAAGTTAAGAAGAACTAAAGAGCCTCTTGATGAAAGTGAAAGAGGGGAGTGAAAAAGTTGGCTTAAAGCTCAACATTCAGAAAACTAAGATCATGGCATCTGGTCCCATCACTTCATGGAAAGTAGATGGAGAAACAGTGGCTGGCTTTATTTTTGGGGGCTCCAAAATCACTGCAGATGGTGACTGTAGCCATGAAATTAAAAGATGCTTACTCCTTGGAAGAAAAATTATGACCAACCTAAAAAGTTATGACCAATTAAAAAGCAGAGACATTACTTTGCCAACAAAGGTCCATCTAGTCAAGGCTATGGTTTTTCCAGGAGTCGCATATGGATGTGAGAGTTGGACTATAAAGAAAGCTGAGCACAGAAGAATTGATGCTTTTGAACTGTAGTGTTGAAGAGGACTCTTGAGAATCCCTTGGACTGCAAGGAGATCCAACCAGTCCATCCTAAAGGAGATCAGTCCTGAGTATACATTGGAAGGACTGATGTTGAAGCCGAAACTCCAATACTTTGGCCACCTGATGCGAAGAGCTGGCTTATTTAAAAAGACCCTGATGCTGGGAAAGATTGAAGGCGGAAGGAGAAGGGGACAACAGGGGATGAGATGGTTGGATGGCATTACTGACTCAATGGACATGAGTTTGAGTGAACTCCAGGAGTTGGTGATGGACATGGAAGCCTGGCGTGCTGTAGTCCATGAGGACGCAGAGTTGGACATGACTGAGTAACTGAACTGAACTGAACTGAACTGAATAAACACAAAATGAGGTGTTCACCAACCTAGAGAATTGTTCAGGAGAATTGTGAGGGCATAATTTCCCATGCTTATCTTATTGTTACAGAATCAGCATCCATGGGTACAAAAATGGTGTCACAGAAGCAATACCCTGCCAATCAAAGACCTCTCCAAAACTAGAAATTTTGGATTCTTGTGGCTCTCTTCCTTACCTTTAAAATTTTATCCTGCTATAAATCTCAGTAGGCCCATATGAAACTATTTATGGGTCAGTTTAGAATTCTAAGTAACTGAGTATGTGGCTGAATGTCTGACTAAATCATTGTCACTGGTGGTGGGCAGTATATTAAAGTATCACTGAGGCCCTATCACCCATTATTCAGATTAGAAGGAGAGGGGCAGACTACAGGAATCTGTATTTAATAGGCTTCCCAGGTGATTCTGATACCAGTCCACAACCCCCTTGGAAATCTATTGATCACTGAGGAAATGATTGGTGAGAAAGTACTAAAAAAAAGTGATGCTGTTGGATATTACAAATAGATGAGGTCATGGAGTGTGTGCTTCTAATTCTTGTTATCAAGGCTTCAAACTCTCTGGCACCAGTTAAGAAAGGGCTTTACTGAAATTACATGATCTTGCATGATGGAAACCTTAGTCATGTATGATCTTGAAACTGGTTACATTCACCCTGAAGTCTTCAAGGAAGTTCCAGGGAGAGGAATAACTCATTTAAGAATTATCTGCAGCCCTTCAAGAATAATGAGGCTGTTATTCTACTGTTCTAGAGACTAGCGTTTATTTTCTAGAGAAATGAACCCTTAGTAATCCTGATTTGGACATCAGGCACAGAAGCACAATGCAGCTGAGACTGGCAGGTGAAGCTGATCATCACAGGCTGACCAGGGGGTCTCCCAATGTCTTCCATACCCAGCTCCCAGAAAGTCAACTTTCAGATCCATATATGTCTCCACACAGAAGACTGCAGGAAAACTCAGGGAAACTGAATAGTTCCAAAGAGAAGACTTGACAGATGCTTCTGTTTGGTGAGCTTGTGCCAAAAATGCCTGCCACTTAAATGAGCTACATTCTGTTCAGGAAGTATTTATTTAACAGGTAATAAATGCCAGGCACTTCTAGATGCTTCTGATATCACTGTAATCAAACAGATATATAAAACTTGTTTCAGATATACATGTAATCAAAACATGCAGAAGCCTGTTCTCATGAAGTCTGTCTTCTATAAAAGAGAGAAAATAAGAAAAGAAATAAATAATAACTTTTAAGTATGTTGATAAATGTCATGGGGGGAAGTATAGAGAGGAATAAATAGTGTTAGTTATAATTTTAAATAGTTTGGCAGGTAAATTCTCATAGAAATGGTAATCTCTGAACCAATGGTAATCAGAATCACAAAATATATTTTCTGTGTCCTACATACATTATGAATATATAGGACAGAACAATATATTAAATTCATAACTAAATATGACAATATTATTTAATACTTTATATAACATATATAGATTTCAAATAATGTTAATAAACAAACCTCCATGTAATCACCATTCACATAAAGAAATTAAACACTGGACTTCCCTGGTGGTCTAGTGGTTAAGAATCCACTCTGCAATGCCGGGGACATGTGTTTGATCCCCAGCGGGGGAACTAAGATCCCACATTCCATGGAGCAAGTGGGCCCAAGCGCTGCAACCGCTAAGCCTGGGCGCCTCGACTGGAGACTCTTTGTGCTGCAATGACTTTGTCATTGTGCTGCAATTGTCTTTGTGCTGCAATGAAAGGTCCTGCATGACTCAGCAAAGGTCTCACGTGCCACAATTAAGACCTGATGCAGCCAAATTAATTAATCCAAAAAGAAATCAAACAGTGATACTAACTTAGAGGTTTCCCAAGTAACTTTCCAATATTACATGCCTAATGCTTCTTATTCATAAATAATCGTTCCTAATTTTTGTGGTAAGCATCTTCTGTTTTTTAATTTATTCATATACCATAATTTATTTAATCAGGTCTTATCATACAACAGGCTTTCCAGGTGGCTCAGTGGTAAGGAATCCACATGCCAAGCAGGAGATGTGAGTCTGATCTTTGGGTCAGGAAGATCCCCTGGAGAAGGAAATGACAACCCACTCCAGTACTCCTGCCTGGAAAATTCTATGGACAGAGTTGCCTAGTGGGCTACAGTCCATGAGGTCGCAAAAGATTCAGATGTGACTTAGTGACTAAACAACAACAATTATACAACAACTAATGTTTTACTGTTATGAATTGTATCCCTGGATTGTAATTCTAGTTAAGCTACGTTTCTCTGGGTAACTATTACTCTCCAGTTTTCCCATGAACTTGCCCATTACATATCAAGAAATTACCCGAAGAGTGTAATAAGTGAATGAATGTATGACTGTGTGAGTAAATATATTAGTGTGTGTTAATCATTCAAGTGAGTTCAGCTCTTTGCGACCCCATGGACTGTAGCCCGCCAGGCTCCTCTGTCCATTGAATCCTCCAGGCAAGAATACTGGAGTGGGTTGCGTTCTCTTCTCCAGGGGACCTTCCTGACCCAGGGTCTCCTGCATTGAAGGTAGAGTCTTTACTGTCTGAGCCACCAGGGAAGCCCAGTAAGCAGGTTATATTCTCAAGTAAGTCATCTTTTTCACCTCAAGAAAATGTTGGTTGTGAAGTTACATGATATCTGGTCCTTAAGAAAGAAAGCAAAAGTTATCCTGTGGTAAGTCCTCTAACTACCTGAAAAATCTGATTCAGATGAAAGGAAAACGTGATAACCATTCTACTTCCTATGCTCAAAGGGACTGAAAATGAGATTCTTAAAAATTCTTTTTTAAAAGGGAAATTATAATGATAATAAAAGAGAGGTCAGCTCTATTCCAAAAAGCTTGGATGGAGAAGCTAAGGTTAAAAAAATAAGCAGAATACTATAGGAGAGATTATCTTTCAAGATAAAGCTTTTATCAGAATATTTCAAAAATAAGAAACTGACTTTCTTAAAAAAAAAAAAAAACAACCTCCTGTTTTGCCCCTCCCCCGTCCTTCACCCCCTGATACACTTTATTTCCATTTTTATTAGACACGTCTGTGTTGGATGCACAAAGAAAGAAACAAACTGGAAAACAACATGACCCGCCTAGTTTGGGGGGGAGAATGGAAGCCTCCAGAGCTAAAGGAAAAGTTAGAGAATCATGCTTCAAATAGGACAGTAGCCAGACCAGTTCCTAGTTTTAATTTTTATTTGTGTGTTTTTGCTCTCCTTGCCCCTGCCATCTTGCATCTGCTCCTTTGGGGTCAGGGAAGGAAGCAGATGTGAAGAAAATGTCTATTCAGACGGTACTCTTGGTCATACTTCTTAAACTGCCCAGTGCCCTCTGTCTCATGCAGCTTGGACAACTCTCGATCCCTCCCAAGATCCTGGTGATTACAGGTTATTCTATCTCCCTACCTTAGATTTCTCCTGGGGAGAGGTGGGCATTATTGTCAATACACTCTGCCTCATCTGCAAAGACTCTTACGAGGATCTTCTAAGGATTTGCTTGTATTTCATTTAGGCGAGCATGGAGTTGAATCTACAAGATTGTGCAGTTCAACAAACTGATAGTAAATGGTCAGCCATGCTTGTACTTAGCCCTGCTGCTGCTGCTGCTGAGTCGCTTCAGTCATGTCCGACTCTGTGTGACCCCAGAGACGGCAGCCCACCAGGCTCCCCCGT
>NW_011494803.1:510930-512318 GCF_000754665.1 Bison bison bison
AACACTGGAGCGGGTTGCCATTTCCTTCTCCAATGCATGAAAGTGAAAAGTGAAAGTGAAGTCGCTCAGGCGTGTCCGACTCTAGCAACCCCATGGACTACAGACCACCAGGCTCCTCCGTCCAAGCGATTTTCCAGGCAAAAGTATTGGAGCGGGGTGCCATTGCCTTCTCCATGTATTTAGCCTAGTCTCCATAATTGGTTTTTATGGGGGGAGCCACAAACTTAGCTTGGGAATTGGAAGTGTTGGGGAACTCACTTCCTGCCTTCTTGGTGAGTTTGGTGAGAAAATCATAGCTCTCTCTACATCTACAAATTCTCTTTAAAGAATCTTCTATTACTATCTGGTTTTCTTTTACTTTGGTTGTGATCCAGTTATAGTCACTCAGTCTGGCTGGCAATATCTTAAGCAAGTCCTAAAAGAATGTTTTGCAGGTTGTCTTAAGAAGGTTCATGAGGAGAGGAGAGTTGTTTATCATTTACTGTTCTCAGCTTTGCAACTTTAGAAAAAGTTTCCTTCTGTAGTAGACTGTTTTCAAAAACTAGTCATGACAATATTGCCCATCCCACGTATTCTGGGCATCGGGTGACCTTGACCTTGCTACCATTGAGTCTTGAGATCACTCTCTCCTCCTCTTGAACCTGGCAGGACCTTTGACTGCTTCAGAAAGAGAAGTATGGTGAGCACGGGGCTATGTGATTCTCAAGACAGGATCATAAAAATTACTGGCATTGCCACCTTGCTTTCTGGGAAAGCTAACTGTTAGAGTCAGCCTCTGTTCAGAAAGTCCAGAATAGTTCATGTGGGGAGACCACATGGAGTATTCCAACCTGTCACTCAGCTGTGATCTCAGTTGATAGCCAGCATGAACCACCACGCGTGAGAGTGAACATGCCTCTAGAATATTCAGCCCACAGCTATTGAGTCACTCCAGATTTCAGTTCTGACAAGTGCCACTCTATCCCAGTCCAGCCCTTCCTGTATTCTAGACCAAGAGAACCCATAGCAGAGTACAATGTTTATTTCAGGTGACTTAAGTTTTTAGCGGTTTATTGCACAGCAACAGTAGCTTCAACAATTAAATACCTTCCTATAAACTCTTTTCTCTGCACCATGTCCTCAAAGCTCCCTTCTGGCTAACAAGCATTCTTCCTCTCAACCCCTGGCCCAGTCCAAGTCCTGCTGCTGCTGCTGTTCAGTCGCTAAGTCATATGCAACTCTGCTGCTCCATGGACGGCCCCCTCCAGGCTCCTCTGTCCCTGGATCCTCCGGGCAAGAACACTGGAGTGGGTTGCTGCCGGGGACCAGCCCCGGCTGATCCAGGGTATTCGAAGGAGAGACGGCATAGGCGAAGATCAGGAAACAATTGCTTAATTAAATGTTAATTA
>NW_011494803.1:512420-519847 GCF_000754665.1 Bison bison bison
CTTCCTGCAACTTATCATATGCAAAAGCTTAGGTGATTTGCATCATCTTCTGGCCTGGAGGCCTGTTAACATTTTAAGACCCTTTCTTCAGAAAACTTATTTTTCTCTAAAGGTGATTGGTCAGGAGCCACCCTCCAAAAGCATTAGATAAAGTTGCATTCCTACAGAGCAAAGGTGTGGTGGGCTATAACAAGAAAAAGAATTAACTCAAGGGTCCCAGGTTACAAACATTAAAGCTACTACTTACACCAATTCTATTAATCAATACACTGCCAGGGACACAGCAGGTAAGGGATATGGAGACTTAGCAGCAAACATTGGCCCAACAAGTGAAAATGCCTTCACCAATACAATTTCTAATCAATCTTTTAACTACTCAAAAGAATCTGTGTTTAGACAGTTTAGAACATCTCCTGCCTCTCACAGTTGGGAGGCTCTGAACAATCACATGTGGCCGGAAAAAACCTATTCAGGCAGGCTAGAGGATTTCCAAAGGAGTTTGTAGGTTAAACACTGTCACACCCAGGAATTATTAACTGGAGCTGTAAGCTAACTCTTTTTTCAGAGAGGTAGTGGGGGACAGCCCCCCGTAAAGTCAGAGGTGTAGGTGAAAGCACAAAGCAGAAAGTAGGCAGACTCTGGTTTTGGGGGTATATGCTCGAGAATTTCCAGGGGGACTCCTGAAGCTCGATCCCGCCTTTGCATATGCCGAGCCTCCTTCCTCATGACCTTTGTCAAGGGCGGGGTTCCTCACGCTGGCTCCCGGCAGTGACAGAATTCCAGTTGAGCTATTCCAGATCCTGAAAGATGATGCTGTGGTAAGTGCTGCACTCAATATGCAATATGCAATATGCACTCAATATGCAATATGCCGGCTCCTGGCAGGTTGCCATTTCCTCCGCCAGGGCATCTTCCTGATCCAGGGATTGAATCCCCGTCTCCTTCATTGGCAGGCAGATTCTTCACCTTTGAGCCACCAGGGAAGCCAATTCAAGTTCTATATCCTCTATAAACCCTTCTCTGACTTTTCCGGTCCACAAGGAGCTCTCTCTTCTCTGAATTTCTGAGTACTACTTCACTTACTGGATGTTTTCCATGGTGCATACATTCTCTTTTCATTCTTAATTAACAGAATTCCCATTATGTTTACACAGCAGATGGTCTTACGGTTCAGGAGGGATTAATCCCCTCCTGTAGGTGAATATTAATTTGTCTAATACAATTATGGTAATTAATATTTTTCTCACCAG
The DNA here is from genome assembly GCF_000754665.1 of Bison bison bison. NCBI lineage: Eukaryota > Metazoa > Chordata > Mammalia > Artiodactyla > Bovidae > Bison > Bison bison. The sequence goes on from NW_011494803.1 coordinate 513,671, forward strand.
AGATTAGGGCGGGCAATGGCTTGAATCCTAATTCTAGCTAATGAAATTTGAAGGGAAGTCTTTTGGGAGGTTTTAGGGAAAGGTTTGTCTGTTTAAAAAAAAAGTGGGAAGGGGACATAATTGAAAATGGCTTTCTTCTGCTTAAAGTTATTGCAACTGCATATAACACCTAAAACTTCTGCAATCACCTTACAACCATGGAGAGAAAATCCTGAGGAAAAGACAACATGATGAAAAAGCAGAGCAGAAGACAAAAAGAATCTGAATCTTTGATGATATATTTAAACGACTAAATCACCAAACCCTGAAACCATCTTTTCTCTCATAGTATTATATGAGGTAGTACATTTTTTCTCATTATTTAAGCCAGCTGAACAGAAATTCTCTTACCGAGGTGGATTCTGTTTTCTCCTGAAAGTGTTAAAGCACTCAGTTAAATGTGGTTTAAACAATAAAGCTATTTATAATCTCATGTTTCAAGAAATGTACAGGTCCTTTGACTCCAAAGTTGGTTCACTAACTCAACGACTTTATCACTGACCAAGATGCTTTGCAACTTCCTCCTTTGCCATTGTCAGTAAGCCAGTGATACTGTCCCTTCATGGTTACAAGGTGGATGCAGTCGTTGTAAACACAGTCTAAGTGTTAGGCACTCAGTCATGTCCAACTCTGTGACCCCACAGACTGTAGCCCACCATGCTCCTCTGTCCACGGAATTCTCCAGGCTAGAATACTGGAGTGGGGAGTGTTTCCCTTCAAGGGATCTTTCCAACCCAGGGATCGAAGCCAGGTCTCCCTTATTGTGGGCATATTCTTCACCATCTGAGCCACCAGGGAAGCCCTAAGAATAAAGAATAAAGAAGGAAAACTTTCCCAGAAGCCCCACAGCAGACTTGCCTCGGGTGCTATTGACTAAAACTACATTTTACATTCAAGTTTTAGTGTCAGGGGAGGCTGAGAAAACAACTATTTGGCATTTTTCAACATCTGTCAAGGGAGGCAGTTTCTGCCACCAGCTACAGCAGCAGCCTTGAGGCATAAATAAGATTGTTTTCCTGTATTCTGGCAAATTCGAGTCCAAAGAGCCTAAATATTTCCAACTTAGAGCTGCCATTCCTAATAGGTAAACGTGGAAGTCGAGCTGTGTATCTTTTACAGGACGAGATCTTAGGGGAAGAATTTTTTTGTTCTGTTTTTTCCTACGTTCTCCTCTCAGGAAATTAAAACTAAAATGCCAAATTACAATACTTTAACAATAATTAATTTAAAATCCCCCTAAATTTTTCCATGTCATGATCTACCAAAACCTTAATGAACGTTAATTGATTTTCTGGTATCTGCCACTCCTCTTTCATCAGAATGGCACCAGTCAGAATTACAGGTTACTTGCAGAAATTATAATCATAGTATTAGCAACAGTATCTAAAACTTTACAAGAGCCCTCAGACCAAAAAATGTTCCAAAATCAGAATTTATAGTAAGAGACAGAAAAAAGGAATTGATAAAATCTGTGATTATTTAGGTTCAAAGATTTCCTAGGAAAATCAGATTGTATTTGTGAAAATTTGCAATGTGATGTTTTATCAAATCACATTCTTTGGAATAGCTTATGACCAAGAGTGATCTCTCTTCCTCTACGGGTACAGGAGTGAAAGAGCTCCTTGCTGTTTTTCCAAAACTCCTTTTGATAATATGAAAATTGCATTTTAAGGTTGCTGCTGCTGCTGCTGCTAAGTCACTTCAGTTATGTCTGACTCTGCGACCCCATAGATGGCAGCCCACCAGGCTCCTCCGTTCCAGGGATTCTCCAGGCAAGAACACTGGAGTGGGTTGCCATTTCCTTCTCCAACATTTTAAGGCTAGACTCTGAGATTTCATGGGTTTCCCAAGGGGCTCATTGGTAAAGAATCTGCCTGCCGTGAAGGAGACGCAAAAGACGCCAGTTTGATCCTTGGGTTGGAATACCCCTGGAGATGGGAATGGCAACCCACTCCAGTATTCTTGCCTGGAAAATCCCCAGGACAGAGGGGCCTAGTGAGCTGCAGTGGGTGGGTGAGCTGAAGTCCATGGATTGGTAAAGCGTCAGACATGATTTAGTTACTAAACAGCTGACAACTGAAATCTCATTGGTCAGCATTAGCAGCACAAAGATATTTTATCCAACTTAATTTCACTTGCAGGAATGGAGAGTTTGATATGATTTATCTTTCCCCTTTTCCTCTTTCTAGTAAAAAAATATGTTATATTAATTCTACCTGTGGAAAAGTGAAAAATACTTTCCAGTTGGCCTTCTTTTTCACACCAAAAATTCAATAAAGAACAAGATATTATTTTATTTTGCAGATTTGGGGTTCAGTTCTGATGCACAGTACCAAGAAAGCATCATTACCTATTAAAGCAAAATTATTTGTAACCCTAAATTTCATTGACAATGTTAGTCTTCATTCACTAGCACTAATAATCAGTTTAAACTGCAGGCTTGAGATAACTATAAGAAAAATGATAAGCATGGTCAGCTCTGTATCTTAATTTAAATAAAAATGTATCTTTATAGGAACAAGAACTTTGCATTTTTAAAAACTCTTCATACCAAGGCCACTTAAACAACTTTCTAGGTTTTTTCCTTCCTGCCAGTCTAGAAAAAAAAATTGAATAACAACATAATAGAAAAATTGGGGAAAGGCTTTAGTCTTAATAATTACAATAATCACTTAAAGTAGCTACATTTAAATTTGTAGTACCATAATTTCTCAATTCTAAGTTGCTAATTTTTCTGCATTTTAATTTTTTGGAGCTTGCAACATATTGTACAATTGATTAGTGTAGATTTACATTGCTGTGTTTATGATGAGAGTATTTTCTTCTCTTTTCTTTTTTAATTTACTTGAAAAACTGTAAACGCGTGTTGTGCCTTGCAAGGAACTGAGGAAAGACAGGTGTCAAATGATAACTATCCAATACAGTTTGGCACTTACTGTTTTGAGTATTCAAAATGACACACCTATCCTATCCTTTGACTTTATAAGTAGTTTCTACAAAATACCTTGCTTCTCAGTCCAGAGATAGGAGAATTTCTCAGCCAAAGATTAAGAAAATGAGATATACTATTTCTTCTCTAGGAGTGGGAAAGGATGAAGTATGAACAGATGAGCGTATAGGAAGATATTAGCAGACCAGACCTACTTTTATGACAGTTGTCATGAAAAAGCTTGACTGTGTAGCTAAAAGGCAGTAATGATAAAGGTAATTTGGGTCAAAGGCCAAACCCTAACTATTTATATTTAACGATCACAAGTATTACAATTTAAAGTAGAAACTAACAAACCAAATAAAAAGGGGAATTTAATATTCACCAAAGCTACAGTTTAGAGTGAAGATTTAATCTCAATAAGCTTTTCTGTGTTCAGTATAAAACATAAAAATAGCATTAAAATAGATAAAAAGGGGACACATGTTAATGAGGAAACTGATGAACGCAATTATCATGAAAAATTTTAGCGTTGATTTTGAATTCTAAAGAAGAGAAGCAAAAATTTGGAGAATTTTAACAAAAATACTGAGTTTAAGATAGTTATATATTATGCACAGAATACATATTTGCTAAATGCCTTTGAACATTTACAAAAATTAATTAAATGGAAGTGATAAGAAAAATCATAACACATTTCCAAAGTTTTCAGGAAATTGTAGCAAAAACAAACAAAAAAACTTACATAGATTTCATAAGTGAGAGTAAAATCCTTTGGAGGAAGGATTATTTTAATTTCCATTCTCCAATCTTATCCTACAATAAGTATTGAGGTATATTCATTGCTATTATTTTTCTTCTTTCCACATCTAATTAGACATTTGCCTGGATCTCTTGAACTTTGAAAAGAACTTGATCATTCCACCATCTGTGTTGCTAGTCTTGCAAATAGATCACTTAACCACATGGGCAGGAATCATGGGTGGCATCCTGCGATACTCCTTGACTGGTAGAGGGCAGTGGGGTTGGTAAGGAAATTTTGTTGGTGATTTTTACCAAAACAAGGAGGGGGTGGGAACAACTGAATCCTAAATTTTGAGAGATGGCTTTGGTTCTTGTGACTTATTTACCTAAGCTGGCTTATGTTATCTAAGTTGGCTATCATTCACAAGACATAAACTTGAGGATGGAGTTAAAGCTACGTGTTTGATCCTGTGTGGAAATCAATTTCCTGGTCCTAAATAGGGTGTCTCAGGAAAAGTAGAAGAGAATATCACCAAAAACAATGTCCCAACAACATACCTCTGTGTTATGGAATGCTTGGCTAGTTCAAAACACTTGTCTAGAAGAAAGTCAACAATATATTTCTCAGACACTTCTTAGGAATACGTTAAATATATTTAAACATCCAGTACCAACTCCATTCTATCCATTTCTCTTTTTAAAGTAATTTTTTTCTTTCTTAAAAATAATTTTTTCTATCAATTTCTGTTTCTTACCTTTCCCTTTCCATTTCCAGAAATGTGTTTCTATGCAAAAGTGAATTGTTTTTGTTCTATGAAATGTATACATTAAAGATGCAAAATTATCATAGCTTTCCTCTTTTACTTTACGACACAGACATTCTTGCTTTTAGTTAAAATCTACTTCTGCATTATGAAAATAGATGTCGCAGTATCATGGTAATTTAAATATCTTTCACCTCTGGTCTTCATTATATAACTGATGACTCTAGTTCTCTAAGGTGAATTAGTGCGTGGACATAGGAAACAGGAGTCCCAGGTGCTTCAGTCCTAGTCGCTGGGAAAGAGTATGTGAGAGGCGCAAATAATCTGTTTGCGTGGGGGATGCTCCCATTTACTGTAACGCAGGCCAATACATCACGTGATTCTCACAAACCATCTAACGCACGTAGGGCGTATGCAGGGAATGTCCTGTGTTGAGTCAATATCCTCATATTAGAACCTAGACTTCTCGAGGGCAGAGAACCAGGTAGAGGCATAGTCTTCGCTGCAGACACCCTGGCAGCCACAGAAGGAAGGGAAACATTGGGCAGTGGGCGGTCCAGCAGGCGGCGCCGCGCTGGCGCACCAGCATCAGCGTGGCCTGCCTGTGCCGGCGGTCTTGCTGCAGGGGTGACTCTTCAAGGGCAGCCAAGCGGAGCCCTGCTTTGGCTTGCCCCAGACTGCATGGGAGAGCCTCAGACACACAGACGTGGGCACACACGGTTGGACAGGACGGTGAAACACTAAGGTCCTCCTGTGTAGATACAAGGAACTGTATTCCATAAGCTGTGATAAAGCATAACGGAAAAGAAGAGAAGATGGACGTCCGAATCCCAGGAGAAGGGCAGGGCACTGCACCACTGGAAGGAGACTGAACTGAGAGTTGCCCACTATCTGCTGTTTGCCCCACATCCCTTAAATTCTCTATGCCTGGGTTTCCTCTTTAACTGGTGCTTGTGGCTTTGCTTTCCATTGAAGGAGACAGTGCATATCCTTGAAACAGGTTTTCATCATTACAATAAAAAATAACCTTGAGTGGACTAGTTGAGCAATATAGTGGGGAAGCCACTCCGTTTGATTGCCCTGGAGGGAAACTGCAAAGGGGTATTTCAGACTCCAGAAAGGGGAGCCCTGACGGATTCCTGATGAGTAGAACTGATCACCTGGGGGAGCAAACTTGTTATTACACTTGGGTAGCGTCAATGGGTGCAAATACTTCCTTGAGAAAAAAAATCCAAGTTAAATGCTATTAGGCCTCTTAGATTGAAATGGTACTCTCCGAAAGTGAGAGTTGCTCAGTCGTGTCCGACTCTTTGAGACCCCATGGACTCTACAGCCCATGGAATTCTCCAGGCCAGAATACTGGAGTGAGTAACCTTTCCCTTCTCCAGGGGGTCTTCCCAACCCAGGGATCAAACCCAGGTCTCCTGCATTATGGGTGGATTCTTTACCATCTGAGCCACCAGGGAAGCCCAAGAATACTGGAGTGGGTAGCCTGTTTCTTCTCTAGGGGATCTTCCCGACCCAGGAATCAAACCGGGGTCTCCTGCATTGCAGGCAGATTCTTGCTGAGTTATGAGGGAAGCCCTGAGGTACTCTCTGAGGTACTCTCTGAGGTCACTGTCAAAAGCAGACACTCGGAGAAGGCAATGGCACCCCACTCCAGTACTCTTGCCTGGAAAATCCCATGGATGGAAGAGCCTG
>NW_011494803.1:519947-522934 GCF_000754665.1 Bison bison bison
AAGGAAATGGCAACCCCCTCCAGTGTTCTTGCCTGGAGAATCCCAGGGACGGGGGAGCCTGGTGGGCTCCCGTCTATGGGGTCGCACAGAGTCGGACACGACTGATGCGACTTAGCAGCAGCAGCAGCAGCAAGAGCTCTAAAGAGGATCTCATCACGATGGGAAAGGGAGTCGGGCAAACGACGAGAGCTGAGAACCTGGGAAGGCTGGAGGCGGCGGTTATGGCATGGAAAGCCACAGAGGCTTCTCCTGGCAGAAGTCAGCTGCCCTAACAAGACACAGGTTTGGGGAACAAGCGCTGAGCAGGTAAAAATGAACCAAAACAGGGTCCCAAGATCAGAGTTCAACACACACAAGAACCTCTTGTTCTTATGGTTTTATTTCCATATTCATTTCATTTATGAAAAAAGGTGTTGACACTGTAATAAGATTTGGATCAAGAGACTAACAAGTAAGAACACACATGACTATATTTGTGCTTAACAGTGGCGAAGAGATCTTACCAATTACGACCAATTAACATGACTCTGAGTAGGAAAGCCCTTAGGTTTCTTCCAGTTCTAGAATATCACTGTTTTATTATGAAGATGAGAATAATTTGTCAGCTAATTTGAACATCTGACTCAAACATCCTTGAACAAGAAAGTCTTGATTTATAGTACTTGGCACAAAACACTTGGGATATTTGGGTAATTAAACAGCAGATGCTAACAGATTGATAGCTGTTATTTGGTTCTCAAACATGTTGTACTCATTTGAACTTTCTTTTACCCAGGATTCCTCAACAGCAGTGCCCATTTCTACTCATGTTTGAGGTTTGCCTTGATAGTGACCAAGATGCTAATTATCTTTAAATATTTATTCAAATTTAAAAAGAGAACAGCTTCTTCTTATACTATCAGCTTATTTACTAGGTTTATTTAATTTTATTTTAAATTTTACTGTAAGCTATATGAATTCTGGAGAAATGTGTGAATGTTAGCATATAAAATTAAAGTTTTTAAAAGTATATTATCTTTTCTTTGTAGAAGTATTAAAGCTACATTGCAGAAGGTGAACAACACAAGGTTCACAAATGACAAATATCCTCTGGTATGATTTTAAGATTTTCAAATTATTCATGTTTTCAGCTGTGTACCCAGAAATGACATAGAATAAAGGCTCAATGGGTGTTTGATGCTTGAATTGATGCAAGTTTAATTTTTATTTTGCATTTGAGGGGCAGAGTGGACAGAGGAGTGTTGTTAAGAGAGAAGCCTGTGGTGAATAATAGCAGACTGCAACAACACTGATTAATTTGGGGAGTGATAATTGTTTTCTTTCTATACGTACAGATGGAATGCAGGAGAGAAAGCAGGTGGCAGACATCAGATAGCTTATCTGATAGTTGCTGCTGCCAATTTCTGACTCATGATGGTCTTAAAAGAACAGCTTATTCTTCAGAAACATGGATTTAACTTTTAATACATGGATTTAACTTTTAATTTCCTTTTAGTTGATTTACTCAGCACACTTACTGAGAATGCACTGTGTTAGACATTGTACCAGGATAAAACGTGAGCTGTATTTGTAAGATTGCACCAGGTCTTCCTCAAACTCCACATCCATGTGATCTCTTTACCTCAAGCTATCCTGTCAATTTTCATATCGAAGACATCTGCTCCAAACACAGTCTAAACTCAACCTTGATGCAAATACACTTTGCAGTTCCTCCCACCCGACCGGGTCCAGCACAGAAGCATATTAGAGAGAGTGAGAGAGGAAGGGGAGGGAGCAAGCTCGTAAAAACTGGGCATCCGTGAGCACATGCTTAGAAAGGAGCATCTTAGCTGTAATTGCCAAGACTCTAAGATGCTGACAGGAAAGTTGTACACAGAGATCAAATTGCCAACATCTGCTGGATCATCAAAAAAGCAACAGAGTTCCAGAAAAACATCTACTTCTGCTTTATTGACTGTGCCAAAGGCTTTGACTGTGTGGATCACAACAAACTGTGGACAATTATTAAAGAGATGGGAATACCAGACCACCTGACCTGCTTCCTGAGAAATCTATATGCAGGTCAAGAAGCAACAGTTAGAACTGGACATGGAACAACAGACTGGTTCTAAATCAGGAAAGGAGTATGTCAAGGCTGTATATTGTCACCCTGCTTATTTAACTTATATGCAGAGTATATCATGGAAAATGCTGGGCTGGATGAAGCAAAAACTGGAATCAAGATTGCTGGGATAAATATCAATTACCTCAGATATGCAGGTGACACCACCCTTATGGCAGAAAATGAAGAAGAATTAAAGAGCCTCTTGATGAAAGTGAAAGAGGAAAGTGAAAAAGTTGGCTTAAAACTCAACAAGGACATTGGGGGCCACCTACTGGCTTGGTTTAACTGAAATTCACCCCAAAAGCTGGGATCAATCCCTAAACTTTCTGTTGGATGGGGAAAATGGATCCTAACTGAGAAGTGGTATAATACATGTTGAGAAGACAATTACAACATCTATTAGGTAAGGGGCACAATTTCCATTTGGTAGAAGATATTTTTTATTTAGGAATCTCAAGCTGCAGTCTCAAGTAATGGAAAATACACATTTTGGAACCTGCTAGAAACTGCACTTACTAGTTTTGCTACATTTGGCGTTTTACTTACTAAACCTTTTCTTGCATCAGTAAGATGGGAATAGCAGCTAGCTAATAGGATTTACGGAGAAGGCAATGGCACCCCACTCCAGTACTCTTGCCTGGAAAATCCCATGGACGGAGGAGCTGGGTGGGCTGCAGTCCATGGGGTCATGAAGAGTCGGACACGACTGAGCGACTTCACTTTCACTTTTCACTTTCATGTATTGGAGAAGGAAATGGCAACCCACTCCAGTGTTCTTTCCTGGAGAATCCCAGGGATGGGGGAGCCTGGTGGGCTGCTGTCTATGGGGTCGCACAGAGTCGGACACGACTGAAGTGATTTAGCAGCAGCAGCAGCAGCATAT
>NW_011494803.1:523034-526801 GCF_000754665.1 Bison bison bison
GCCTGGTGGGCTGCCATCTATGGGGTTGCACAGAGTCGGACACGACTGAAGCGACTTAGCAGCAGCAGCAGCAGCAACAGGATTTAGCAAAGATTTAATAAAATCACAAGAGGAAAGTAAGTGATAAAGCTATTCAATAACAGTTGACTTCATTTATGGGAATCCTTGCCTTTAATAATGGCATAAAATGCACACAAAGGATCTTCCAACTCTTAAACTGTTTAAACAGAGTTAATAGGTTGAAATCAGCAATTAAGGCTCTCCAATGTTAAATTTATTTCTGCTTAATAGACAGTATCATGATTTTAAAATGAAAGAATGTATAAGTAGTACAGGGGAAGTAGTTGAAGAGAGAAAACCAAAGTGCTAAGAAAGAAAGAGGAAGTTCTAAAAGGACATTCTGAAGACCTTCACAACTCCTCTGGCAGTTTTTAAAACTTTCTGATTTTAAGCAATTTGATTATGGTGAGTTTTAAAGTAGTTTTGTGTGTTTTTTTGTACTTTATTGAACTTTTTGAAACTGTAGGTTTATGCTCTTTGTTAAATTTGGAAATTTCCATTATTTCTTTCTGTATATTTTTTTGCGCCTGTACACTTCACTCCTTAAGAGAATCTGACTATACACATGTTTCCCTAGTGGTCTGGGAGCGAGCAATGAGAATGAAGACAGAACAGGAAGTCTGGGGCAATGGGTCCCTATCTCCTTGTGTTCACCCAGGCCATCCCTTCTGGGCTCGTCTGGGGAGCAATCAGTGGGCGAGCAGGCAGCCCTCATGCCTGGCGCCCAACGGTGCTGCAAGGTCCACGCTTCCTGACCCCAGTCATACTCCCTTCTGTGCCTGGCCTTGGGGTCTGTAACAAGGAGATTATTCTTAAGAAAAACATGAAAGATGATCATTAACATGATTTCTTGCTATGTGCTGTTTTTCCAGGTGCTATTTCTGTGGGATTTCTCAAGGCTGTGACAGTACATTGTTAGGAATCCCCACTAAATCTCCCCCTTTTTGTTTTCACAGTAGATACGCTGTCTGAGAAACTTCTTCATCAATTCTCAGATAGTTTTTTTTTTTTTTTGGTGTATCTGAGGACTAGACAGTTAAAAATATACATCCTGATATTATAGTACCAAGCAATCCTCCTCCTAAAGTTTTAATCCACAACATGGAGTTAACTGTATGTAAGCTTTCCTCAATTTCTTCAAATAAATCAGTTTCTGGGAGTTATTGTAAGTGAGCCTTCTTCATATTAGAAACAGTAGCCTGTAATTGGGAAATATCTAAGGGTCAATTATTATGAACGTGTCCTCTCAAATGTTTAGATAATTGATCCCAAGTATATGCACTGAGGGTCAGACACGACTGAACAACTTCACTTTCACTTTTCACTTTCATGCATTGGAGAAGAGAATGGCAACCCACTCCAGTGTTCTTTCCTGGAGAATCCCAGGGATGGGGGAGCCTGGTGGGCTGCTGTCTATGGGGTCGCACAGAGTCGGACACGACTGAAGTGATTTAGCAGCAGCAGCAGCAGCATATGCACTTTGATTATACTTGTGAGGTGTGACACAAAATGAAGAGATACTCCAGTCACACTTAAGGTGAATTTGTAATTGTAAATTTTGTACTTTGTCCTCTAGTAGGAAAGCTGCATTTTCTAAATCAACCAATCTTTCGTTAATTTCTTGGTCTGTGTGGGTCTGACTTCCCAGGCAGAACTTGCATTTTGGTGCCCCGCTGTTCAAATGTGGTTGTTCGTACGGTTGGATGCAGTGCCGCCCCAGCTACTGCTGCGATCAGGGCTGTAGCAATAATTCCCACAACCGCTGCTCTAAGGAATCCAATAAACCTTTTGGAATGTTGTAGTTCTTTCTTGATAACTTTTAAAAGAGCATGTGTTTCAGAAGAGCCTTCCCAAGGTCTGGTTTGATTTACTGGAAGCCATATTCCCAATATCCTTCTGAATATAACAAATGAGTGATTAGAATTATAAAGTAAAGAATTTAAGCAAGTATACAATTTGCAATCCTGGCAAGAAAGTTCTTGTACACTTTCATTGATAGAAATTGTTTCTTTCAAGAGTACATAAAGATCTCTCATGTAAGCCTGAATATAAAATGTCCAGTTTGTACTGGTATTAAATGTCAATGAATAATTAGTTTTATCAGAATAATGTCCATCCCAAATTTGGAATTTTTTAAGACTTAAAACCAATTTCCAAATCTCTCCTTGCCCTCTTCCTTGATCCAGTTGTGCGAAGGGGGCGACGTGCCCCTGCCATGCCATATAATTGGATGATCTGTATGCGTGGTAATGTTAGTATGGTCCGAGACTTTATGCACCCGCCAATGCAGCCTTTTGTGAGGATTGCAGGACTGATTTTGATGAGAGCAATTAGAGACTGCATGCCCCTTCGGGGACCAGTCCCCTACATTCCGTAGGAACCATTAATCAAGAGTACTCCCTTGGTCCTGTGGCAATTATCCCCCTGAATCCGATCTTGTTTTTCAGTCCACTGCTTGTGATGCTCGCAGAAATGTCTGATATGCTGTCATTATTGGGTTCTGAGCCATTATAAGCAAAACTCAAACCAGAGAGATGTAACTGAACCTTAGTATAGTTACTATTTAAAGAATTAGTGGACAGCCAGGCTGGCATAGATAATTGAAGACATCCTGTAGCTTGTCCTACACAAACTGGCCAGGATTCATACCCATAAGTAACACTGAAGGGAGTCCCTTCCTCTTGTTTAAAAAGAGGAAGCCGTGTATCTTCAGGTCCTGGTATCCAGGAAGAATCATTAACATAAACTGGGATCATAGAATGACCCCAGTCAATGGGTTTTAGTAATGGGGAGTTAGATCAATATGCCCAGTTAGTATATTTCTAGATTCAGCTGTTGCTAGGGGCATGCTCACTGTGGTGGTGACGAGAGCAAACAGGGCAACAGCCAGACTGCTGGGAGTGACAACTTTCCCTTCATTTCCTAAGGTCTCCTCTGATTTCTGTTAATCTTTTAATTTGTCCCCGAGTAGGGATCTTGTTCCTCTTGTTCCAACGGGAGGGGAATCATCATCTTTGTTTCAGACTCAGGCCTTTGAAACTCATTACTGGGGGCTCTGCGTCCCATGCGAAGCGTCTCTTCTGTGGGAGTTCGTGCATGATACGGTTTCAGATGACTCGAGGGAATCCAAACAGGTGCTTCTGAATCACCTGGTGAAACACAAGCGAAACCCCTCCCCCAGGTTATCAGATCCCCCCTAGGCCACGAGTGTGCTACTGGACCATACCACCAACAGGTGGTTTGGGGTGAATTTCTTTTTGTTCCTATATAAAATGTCATTCTGCTGCAGTAAAATCATTATGTTGATGCAAAAAATTTAAAGTAAATAATGCTTTATGTAATTTTTGCTGTGGGGGAAGTGACATTCCATCTCCCCCTTTTTGTTTTTGTAACATTCTTTTAGAGATCTCTTAGCTCATTCTACAATAGCTTGTCCTTGTCCTTGGGGATTATAGGGGATTCCTGTATGATATTTTATAGACCAAGCTTTTAAAAAATCCCTAAAAGCAGAACTAGTGTAAGCTGGGCCATGGTCTGCTTTTATATTTTGTGGGAGGCCCATAGTAGCAAAACAGCTATGCATATGTGAAATAACATGTCTTGTAGATTCTCCAGAGCAAGCAGTTGCCCAGATAAATTTAGAGTTAGTATCAACCTTGACTTGTACATAAGCAGACTTTCCAAAGGATGGAACGTGAGTTATGGCC
>NW_011494803.1:526901-528877 GCF_000754665.1 Bison bison bison
ATGGCCATCTGCCAGATCTGATTCGGCTTCAGGCCGCAGGGATTAATTTCCCCCAGTTTCTGTTGGAGACATGGTTATCACAACCATCTGACATGTAGGACAAGTCCTCACAATCTGTTTAGTTTGAGCCCAAGTGATGTGAAACTTGGTTTTCAAACATTAAGAGTTACAGTGTGTCAGGTCATGAAATGTTGATGCCTCTGTAAAGGCTGGAAATAAAAGGGCAAAGGAGACAGGGATCAAGACCATCTTCAAGAAAAAGAAATGCAAAAAAGCAAAGTGGCTGTCTGAGGAGGCCTTACAAATAGCTGTGAAAAGAAGAGAAGAGAAAAGCAAAGGAGAAAAGGAAAGATATAAACATCTGAATGCAGAGTTCCAAAGAATAGCAAGGAGAGATAAGAAAGCCTTCCTCAGTGATCTGTGCAAAGAAATAGAGGAAAACAATAGAATGGGAAAGACTAGAGATCTTTTCAAGAAAATTAGAGATGCCAAGGGAACATTTCATGCAAAGATGGGCTCAATAAAGGACAGAAATGGTATGGATCTAACAGAAGCAGAAGATATTAAGAAGAGGTGGCAAGAATACACAGAAGAACTGTACAAAAAAGATCTTCACAACCCAGATAATCACGATGGTGTGATCACTCACCTAAAACCAGACATCCTGGAATGTGAAGTCAAGTGGGCCTTAGAAAGCATCACTACAAACAAAGCTAGTGGAAGTGATGGAATTCCAGTTGAGCTATTCCAAGTTCTGAAAGATGATGCTGTGAAAGTGCTACACTCAATATGCCAGCAAATTTGGGAAACTCAGCAGTGGCCACAGAACTGGAAAAGGTTAGTTTTCATTCCAATCCCAAAGAAAAGCAATGCCAAAGAATGCTCAAACTACTGCACAATTGCACTCATCTCACACACTAGTAAAGTAATGCTCAAAACTCTCCAAGCCAGGCTTCAGCAATACATGAACTGTGAACTTTCAGATGTTCAAGCTGGTTTTAGAAAAGGCAGAGGAACCAGAGATCAAATTGCCAACATCCGCTGGATCATGGAAAAAGCAAGAGAGTTCTAGAAAAACATCTATTTCTGCTTTATTGACTATGCCAAAGCCTTTGATTGTGTGGATCACAATAAACTGTGGAAAATTCTGAAAGAGATGGAAATACTAGACCACTTGACCTGCCTCTTGAGAAATTTGTATGCAGTTCAGGAAGCAACAGTTAGAACTGGACATGGAACTAAAGACTGGTTCCAAATAGGACAAGGAGTATGTCAAGGCTGTATATTGTCACCCTGCTTCTTTAACTTCTATGCAGAGTACATCATGAGAAAGGCTGGGCTGGATGAAGCACAAGCTGGCATCAAGATTCCCGGGAGAAATATCAATAACCTCAGATATGCAGATGACACCACCCTTATGGCAGAAAGTGAAGAGGAACTAAAAAGCCTCTTGATGAAAGTGAAAGTGGAGAGTGAAAAGGTTGGCTTAAAGCTCAACATTCAGAAAATGAAGATCATGGCATCTGGTCCTATCATTTCATGAGAAATAGATGGGGAAACAGTGGAAACAGTGTCAGACTTTATTTTTTGGAGCTCCAAAATCACTGCAGATGGTGATTGCAGTCATGAAATTAAAAGATGCTTAGCCCTTGGAAGGAAAGTTATGACCAACCTAGATGGCATATTAAACAGCAGAGACATTACTTTGCAAACAAAGGTCCGTCTAGTCAAGGCTATGGTTTTTCCAGTGGTCATGTATGGATGTGAGAGTTGGACTGTGAAGAAAGCTGAGCGCCGAAGAATTGATGCTTTTGGACTGTGGTGTTGGAGAAGACTCTTGAGAGTCCCTTGGACTGCAAGGAGATCCAACCAGTCCGTTCTAAAGGAGATCAGTCCTGGGTGTTCATTGAAAGGACTGATGTTGAAGCTGAAACTCCTGTACTTTGGCCACCTCATGCAAAGAGTTGACTCATTGG
>NW_011494803.1:528977-549277 GCF_000754665.1 Bison bison bison
ATCACTGACTCGATGGACGTGAGTCTGGGTGAACTCCGGGAGTTGGTGATGGACAGGGAGGCCTGGCGTGCTTTGATTCATGGGGTCGCAGAGTCGGAGACAAACTGAACTGCTATGTTTAGTGACATGTACAGAATATTGAGAATCAGGTAAGATACTAATGCCTGGGGAATGTTTTGTAATGCCTGTGTAATAGCTAGAATTTCTGCTTGTTGTGCAGAATATCCAGGTGTTTTAGTAACTAACGTAAATGCGCCTGTATATCCCGCTTTTCCTCGGCCAGCGCCACCTGTAAAAATGAGAGGAGCAGAGGAATGGGGTTGAGACTAGTAATTTTAGGCAAAATCCATCTTGTTTGTTTTAAAAACTGCAAGACAGGCAAATCAGGATAGTGGTTGTCAATTTGCCCAACATAGGCAGCTAAAGCTAGTTGCCAAGATAATGCATTTTGAAAAGAATGTTTTAATTCTTTGAAGGTTAGTGTAGTGCAAATAAGGCAGAGATCCTGTCCAGTAAGCTGTTGAACACGCTCTCTTCCTTTTAGAATTATGCTGCTGCTGCTGCTGCTGCTAAGTCGCTTCAGTCGTGTCCGACTCTGTGCGACCTCATAGACGGAGCAGCTATCATATCTAAGTAAGGGCTAACAGATTTTGTTTGTGAATTAGCTAAGAATATCTATTCAACTATTAAAGACGAGTTTGCATAATCAACCCAGTAGGGGAGTGAGGGGTAGGGAAGACAAACTGAAGAGGCTCTAGAGGGTTTATTCTGTCTGTTTGGCAGTTTTGTACAGCTTGTTCTATAATTGCTAGTTCTTTCTCAGCCTCAGGAGTTAGTTGTCGGGAGCTATTAAGCTCTGGATTTCCTCTTAATAGAGAGAACAAATGGCATAAAGAATAAGTTGGAATCCCTAACTTAGGCCGAATCCAGTTTTACTATCTCCTAGTAATTTTTGTAAGTCATTTAAAGTTTTAATTGAGTCTCCGTGCATTTGTACCTTTTGCGGTTGGATTGTAGTACGGGTGACTATATTTCCTAAGTACTGAAAAGTTCAGTGTATTGTAATTTATCAGGAGCTATATACAAGCCAGCACATTGCAAGTATACCTTTAGCTTTATTTTATTATTTTTTTTAAATTTAAATTTATTTATTTTAATTGGAGGCTAATTACTTTACAATATTGTATTGGTTTTGCCATACATCAACATAAATCTGCCACAGGTATACACATGCTCCCCATCCTGAACCCCCCTCCCACTTCTCTCCCCATACCCTCCCTCTGGGTCATCCCAGTGCACTAGCCCTAAGCAGCCTGTATTCTGCATCGAACCTGCACTGGCGATTCGTTTCACATATGATATTATACATGTTTCAAAGCCATTCTCCCAAATCATCCCACCCTCGCCCTCTCCCACAGAGTCCAAAAGACTGTTCTATACATCTGTGTCTCTTTTGCTGTCTCACATACAGGGTTGTCGTTATCATCTTTCTAAATTCCATATATATGCGTTAGTATACTGTATTGGTGCTTTTCCTTCTGGCTTACTTCACTCTGTATAATAGGCTCTACTTTCATCCACCTCATTAGAACTGATTCAGATGTATTCTTTTTAATGGCTGAGTAATACTCCATTGTGTATATGTACCACAGCTTTCTTATCCATTCATGGACATCTAGGTTGCTTCCATGTCCTGGCTATTATAAACAGGGTTGCGATGAGCATTGGGGTACACGTGTCTCTTTCAATTCTGGTTTCCTCAGTGTATATGAATCCTTAACAAAGTTCTAGCAATCAGAATCCTTTAGCTTTAAAAACAATCCCTGTAGGCTATCAATTTCAGGTAAGGCACATAGTATATCATCCATATAATGAATGATAAATGCATGAGAGAATTGCTGTCTCACTGGGTTTACAGCCTTGGCTACAAAATTTTGACAAATAGTGGGACTGTTAAGCATACTTTGAGGTAATACAGTCTATTGAAATCTTTTATGTGGCTCCTTTAAGTTAATGGAAGGAACTGAAAAGGCAAATCTAGGTTGATCATTAGGATGTAAAGGAATAGTGAAAAAACAATCTTTGAGATCAATAACAAACAAATGCCAAGTGCTTAGACTCATACTAGGATTAGGTAGGCCAGGTTGTAAAGCACCCATTGGAACAATAGCAGCATTAACAGCCCTTAGATCAGTAAGCATTCTCCATTTACCAGATTTCTTTTGTATAAAGAACACTGGAGAATTCCAAGGGCTAAAGGACTCAACAATATGTCACTTGTTAAGTTGCTCATTAACTAATTCATGTAAAGCCTCCAGTTTTTCTTGTTTTAGAGGCCACTGCTCTACCCACAGAGGTTGATCAGTTTTCCAATTAAGAGGCATGGGTGTGGGTGGAGGAAGGTTTATACGAGCAGTGGCCACTAGTGCCAAGCGGGCCGTTTGAAATCTTGAGTAGTCAAAGGATAAATTCTTCCTTGTTGATTTTTCCCAGTCCCAATCCTGGTATATAACCTTGATTGAACATAATTTGGTGACTTGCCTCACTCTATTGATTTGGAAGAATATGTGTCTCAGCATGCCATTGTTCCAAGAGATCACGACTCCATAGATTGACAGGTATGTCAGCAATATTGAAGAAGGAAACAGAACAGGCTCCATCTTGAAAGCAGGACTCCATCTTGGGCCGGACTGTGGACTTTGAGCTCTATGCTCAGTATCTATGGAAATGACATACCAAGTGGAAAACCAGGCCCCTGGATGGAAGAGCCCCAGGGCTCGTACCTAGACTCTCCATCACCTAAAAGAATACCCTAATTATCTGTGTCACCAAATAGAATCATAAATTCTATTATGCTTATTGGGGTATGACCACAGACCTATTGATAATTGTCCACTGTTAACTATCTGGGCTTAAGGCATATGAACCACAGGTTAACTTTGATTGTCAGGGAATTTGGGGAGGTGGGTTTGGGCACATACACTTACGGTATATAAGGTTTTCACAAAATCTAGTCAGGGGGTCGTCAGCTAAGAGGAGACTCTGCCTTAGGCCCGCTGGTGTAATAACTGCACTCCACTATCTGCATTTGTTTCCCGGAATTTGTGGCTACAACATTTGATGCATTGGCCAGGAAACTCCTCACTTTGAGGAGACAAGTCCCATTTGGGACTACTGTGAGGACTTGTGGCTTGAATCTTCTAGAGGGGGAAAGGCACCTCGCCCTTCTGGAAGGATTCTGCTTCTCAGCACCCAGACCTTTCACGTTAGCAGGTAGTGGATGGCAGCAAGGGAACTGAGCGCTCAGGTGAGGAGGAACCCACCCAGCAGGGTGGAAGATGGGGCCTGATCACCCCCCTGGGAGGGACTAGAAGGAGCGGGGACCCACAGGAGCCTGGAATAGACAGGCGGCGATTGCTTGGTACACAGGTCGATGAACATGTGAGGGCTTAGGAAGGAAACTTGTGAATGCCATTTAGGAGATGGTGTCCATGCCATCTTGGGGTAAATTATTACCAAGCAATCGCCAGGGGATTGTTAGGAGAAGAGACTTGGTCCTTGTATGCTCGTATTCTGCCCTCCCCCAGGAGGTGTCCTATCGGCTGTGAAATTCTTGACCCCTTTGGAATTGGCCAGGCTAGAAGGCGGGGGATACATAAGTGAGTACGAATTGGCTTTTCCAGATGGCCTGGGACATGGGGTATTTAACCCATCTGTGTTTTCATCCTCACCTGATCAACCCCACCAAGCCAGAATGGACTTTAAAAGTTAAGGGAGAAACAGTCTTGGACCACATGGTGTTCTGGTTCGGCCATGCTGACCAGCAGGTGAAGATACGCCAATGCCCCATCTCCCTCTGGGCTCTGGCAGGTAAGGCTCTTCTCAGCCTAATTAGGAAGGAGGTGGAATGGCAAGGTGTTCCACTGAGTGGAAATATCAGAAGTACATAGGGTCCTGAAAACTTTGTAGACAGAATGGAAAGGAAAAGTAGAAGACAGTCCAAGAAGGTAAGCAAGATGGGGGGAAGTGAATATAAGGCAACTGTATTGGAGTGCATGATTAAAATTTAAAGAAGGGATTTGGAGGAGACTACGGGGTGAAGACGACACCTAACTGCCTCCACATACTCTGTGAGGTCCAACGGCCCCCTATGGGAGTAGGATGGCCACCTATGACACCATGAACTTACAAATAGTGGAAGCAGTCTATACAGTAGTCACAGGAGAGCCAGGACACCCGGATCAATAGCCATATATTGACTCATGGCTAGGGTTAGCTCAAGACCCTCCTATTCGGACAAGGTTCTGTATCCAGAAGGGAAATGGAAAAATATTAATGGCACAAAAATTGACTGATGATAAAAAAAAGAACTTCTACAGGATTTGGACGTGGAGGACCTGCCCCTTCCCCCATACTGGATGATGACATGCCTGCCTCCCAGTGCCCCACCAGGACCAGAGGCTGCCTTAATGCCTGATCTAGGGCCGGGTGAAATTCCTGCAGCAGCTGCTGCTCCTCCCCCAGCTCTCCTGGAGCTCTGTGATCTCCAATCGCCGGCTCCAATCCCGGCGATGGAGACCTCTGGTCAACGACCCCAGAATTCCACCTGGGCAGGACCTCCTAAACCGTATCCACCTTTCCCGGTGAGTATTGATGGGGAAGGGGAAGAAACACAGAAATTAGAGGCTGCGCACTGCCAAGGAACGGGGGAAAGAACCCCACTACAGATGCCCCTCAGAGAGCTACAACAGCCTCCAGTTCAGGACGCATGTGGGCACTACCATCAGCCCCCCATAGCCTATTATTACCAGCCATTTTCCTCTACGGATATAATAAACTGGCAGAGACACACTCCACCGTATTCAGGGGAGCCACAAGCCATGATTAGGCTAATGGAGACTATTGTTCGAACCCACCGCCCTATATGGGATAACATAATCCAACTGCTAGTCTCCCTTTTCAGCACTGAGGAAAGACACAGGATCCTAACTGAGGCCAGAAAATGGTTAAGAGAAATGGCACCTGAGGGGACTGCAAACCCGCAGCGGTGGGCAGAACCAGCCACTCCTGATAAGAGGCCCAACTGGAACTGTAACACAGAGGAAGGGAGGGGCCACCTGGAGAGATATCAGGCAGCTATTTTACAAGGCCTCAAGAGGGGGGCCTGAAAACCTCTGAGGATGGCAAAACCCTACAAAGTGATTCAAAGGGAAAGCAAATCACCCTCTGAGTTCTATGAAAGACTGTGCGAGGCCTGTAGACTTTATATGCCAATAGATCCAGAGGCTGCTGGGTCTCAAATGGTGATAAATGCAGCCTTTGTGTCTCAAGCTTGCCCCGAAAATGTCAGATGGGGGGACACCAAGTGACTTATGAAATTTTATACATCCCTGAATGCCCAGTACCCTTGTTGGGAAGAGACTTGCTGTCTTCCCAAATTGGGGGCACAAGTGACCTTTCCCCCCATGAAAGACCCACTCTTTGAGTGGGCTCAACCACCCATTTACTCTTCCTCTCAGTAACCCCTCAAGATGAATGGAGGTTGCGTGATCTCCCTGAAGGAAAACTGGACGGGCTAAACAATTGAAAGAGACAGAGAGAGACAGAGAGAGAGAGTTAATTCAACAATTCCCTGAGGTCTAGGCAGAAGACAACCCCCCGCCCCTCCCCGCCCGCCAGGCTTGCAAAACAAGGCCCACTGGTAATAGAACTCAAACCCGGTACAATTACGTCAGGCCCGCCTTGGGCCTGCCAGACCTTGCTAAGCCGTTTACTCTTTACGTGACCGAAAAGGACAAGGTGGCTATGCGAGTGTTTTCCTAGACTATGGGGAAATGGGACAGACGCGTGGCTTCTCTTGAAACGGCTGGACAATGTTGCCACTGGGTGGTCGGGGTGCTCATGGGCAGTTGCTGTGGTTGCCTTACTGGTCCGGGAAGCAACCAAGCTGACTTTGAGCCAATATTTGATCATAAAAGCCCTGCATGAGGTCAGCACTCTCCTGTGAGGGGACCCCCATAAACAGCTGTGGAGATCCCGGATTACTCAGTACCAGGGACTGTTATGTGAGAACCCCCATGTTACTATTGAGCCTTGTCAGGCCCTGAATCCGGCCACTCTCTTTCCTGTGGGAGAAGGTGGGCCCTTACATGATTGCAAGGAAATCCTAGAAGAAGTTTAGCCAGCAGACCTGACATGAGAGACCAGCATATCCCAGACCCAGATTGGGTCCGGAACACCAATGGCACCAGCCTGGTGAAACAAGGACGATGACTGTCGGGATGCAGAGTGGCCATGGAAGAAACCACACTGAGGCTCGCTCTCTGCCATCACGCTGGGCCGCTCAGTGGGCCGAACTATACGCTCTAATCCGGCCCTCCAGCTGTCAAAAGGTAAGAAGACAAACATTTACACAGACTCCAGGTACGCTTTTGCTACTATACATGTACATGGGGCTTTACATAAAGAGAGAGGTCTTCTGACAGCCGACAGAAAGGGCATTAAAAACAAAGAAGAAATCTTGACTCTCTAAGATGCTGTATGGGAACCTGAAAGGTAGCAGTGATGCATTGTTGGGGTCATGAAAAGGAAGATACGCCACGAACACGGGGAAACCGACTAGCAGATAAAGCTGCAAAACATGCGGCTGAGAAATTTGGGGCTGCTGGTGGGGGATCTATCAGAACCTTTGTACTCTCAAAAGTGCCTGAGTTAACTTTGTCCCACAGTATACCCCAGCCCAAGACCAGCTGGCTGAAGCAGAAAAGGCCACCAAAAATGAAAAAGGTCAATGCTGCCCCTGGAACAAAAACCTCCAGGAATACAGTTAAAAGGCACTCTGAGTGGACTTTTAACCCCGCCAACACTCATGATATGTACCTTCTCAGGATGGGTGGAGGCTTCCCCACCCGAACTGAAAAAGCAAATGAAGTGGCTCGCTGTCTGCTTTGAGAAGTAACCCCCAGATTTGGGTTCCCGACCAGTATAGGATCAGACAATGGCCCTGCCTTTGTAGCCGACTTAATTCAACAGGTATGTAAAGCTATAAATATCCAGTGGAAATTACATACGGCATATAGGCCCCAGAGTTCTGGGATGGTGGAACGAACCAACCGGACACTTAAAAGAGACACTCTGCAAGTGGATCATAGAGACTGACTCCTCCTGGGTGGACTTACTTCCAATGGCTCTGCTCAGACTCATGGTCCCATGGCTATTTTCCGTATGAAATTGTGTATGGGAGGCCCCCTCCCATAATAAAACAGGTGTCAACAAATTTGCCTCATATAAGGGGAGATGAGATTTCACAGCAGATGGAACAACTGGGAAAGGTAATAAATCAGGTAACTAAGTTTGTACAAGAAAGGGTGCCATTCCTCCTTGGGGAAAAGACTCACGAATTTGTGCCCGGGGATCAGGTGTGGGTCAAGGACTGGAAATATGACTCCTTGGCCCCACATTGGAAGGGTCCATGAACTGTTGTCCTAACCACCCCTACGGCAGTTAAAGTGTCAGGTGTCACTCCCTGGATCCACCACATGAGGGTGAAGAGAGCATACCACACAGACCCAGAGGACGCCGAGTGGACTATATACAAAAGGACCCCACTGATCCTCGTGAAACCAAGATCATCTTAAAGAAAAAAAAGAGATTAAGCTGTATAATCAACTGCTGCTACAAGAACTTGCCAGTACCATCTTGAGACTAACCATAGTTTCAGCTATGTGCTATAGTTAAAGTTGAATGTTGTGTATATATTCCTGATTTATCTGGCAATATATCAGCCACCCTAGGTGACATGAAAGGTCAGGTAAAAGCTATGTCTGATGATGATCTTTCTTTTTGGACTTTGGTCCTATGTTGGGTGAAGGGTGATTGGTGGAAAACTATATTTACCACTGTTATAGTTACCTTGATAGTTCTGCTTTGTGGATCCTGCATTTTACAATGTATTATGAACTTTGTAACCCAAAGGTTGGTGTCGTTCTCCCAAACTGGCAATAAGAGAGCCACTCAATGTATCCCTATGAGTGATGCTCATACTGAGTTAAGAGCATCATGAGGGGGGAATGAAGGAGGAAACAGAACAGGCTCCATCTTGAAAGCAGGACTCCATCTTGGGCCAGACTGTGGACTTTGAGCTATATGCCCAGTATCAGTGGAAACGACAACCAACTGGAAAACCAGGCACCCGGAAGGAAGAGCCCCAGGGCTCATACTTAGACTCTCCAGTGCCTAAAAGAATACTCTAATTATCTGTGTAGCCAAATAGAATCATAAATTCTATTATGTTTATTGGGGTATGACCACAGGCCTATTGATAATTGTCCACTGTTAACTACCTAGGCTTAAGGCATATGAATCACGGATTAACTTTGATTGTATCTTTCTTTTCCTTTGTTCAGACTAGTTTCAGGGAATTTGGGGAGGTGGGTTTGGGCACGTACACTTAGGGTATTTAAGGTTTTCATGAAAACTGGTCGCAGTCCTTGGCTAAGAGGAGACTCTGCCTTGGGCCTGCTGGTGTAATAAACTGCACTCCACTATCTGCATTGTCCTTCTGAGTGAGTTTGTTTCCTGGAACGTGTGGCTACAACAACATAAGGTTGTGTTAGATAGCTAGAATAGGAAAAAGGGGTCCAGAATAGCGGTGGCTAAAAGACAAGGAAGAGAAAAGCCTGCAAAAATAGAACAAAGGAAAGTCCAGACTGGAATGAGGACCTCAGATAGAACAAACAGCACTCCTGGCTAGCCCAATATACATAGGGCAGGCCCAGGGGGAGGAAAAAAATCATATAAAAAGAGGAGCCAAAGGCCTGGGAGTCTCTCTCCTGCCCGTGCGTGCTCTCTTTCTCTCTTTCTCCCTCTTTCTCTCTTCTCTTTGCATCTTTTTGGTTGGCATGCCCTCATGCCTCGAGGATGTATTTTCCTATATTTTCTAAATAAAACTGAATGTAACATGAAGCTGTAACACTGATCTGTCGGAGAGCTGTGACACGCCAAGGGCTTTAACGTCCGTCGCTTCAAATCTTTGTTGTGACGAGACAGAACCGAGAATACACTCCCCTGACATCTATGGTGCTCTGACTCGAATATAACCTGGCTGAAACAACCTCTGCACAGTCTCAGCAAAGAGGAGGCCAAGCACAGCAAAAGCCCAATTCACGAAAGCTCCCACAGTGGAAGTGGAACGTGAAGAAAACCCAGCGCAGGGGAAGTGACAAGAAGCCCATCATGCTGGAAACCGGGACAGCAAAAAATGAACTCAGCAGAAAGCTCACGAGGCTCCGTCTCAGATTTGTGAAGACCTCTGGTTAAGGTAGGAAGTCCTCACTCCAATGGCTGGAGGGACATATGTCTAATGAAATCTTAATTCCTTTACAATCTCTCATTTCTTGTTTCCTGGAACCCCCTGTGAACAGGCGAGCGGCAGTGGGTGCAGCTGAGGGACTCTGGAGAGGCTACTCCTCAGTATGTCCCAAAGGCACTATCTGCTGAGCTCCAGTAGCTGTTGCCCAAGCTGGTGGGGGTTCTTCTGTCCTTAATCTTCTCCGTGCCAAGGATCAGGCCAATGAAAACTGTAAGCACGCATCAGGTATTTAGCAGATTTTCTGGCAGGCTTTGAAGGGGATTCCTTGGCACGTTTTCCCCACTGCCTTTTCCTCCCGTCCTTCATCTCCTCTCTCCCGGGATTTGAGCCTGGCCAAAACCCAGGATGCCTGGCTTCAGGAGCTAATGAAGCTCAGGTTATGATGTTTTATTTCAAAACTTCACTGAGAGACACAGAGACAAGTAAGAGGTGGATTTGTCAGAGAGAAGCACTCTCTGCAGGGTGTGGGCCATTGCACAGGGCAAGGGTTTAGGCCATGGACTTAGGCCATGGAATGCAGTCTGACTACCTTTTGACAGCTGGGTGAATTCATATGCTAAGGACTGGGAGGATCATCCCAGCCATTGGGAAACCACCACTCCTCCTATTTGGACAGTGCCTTGGAGCTGTCCTGCCACCTCTGGGCGTGTCAATTAGCTTACAGTTCAGTTCGGTTGAGTCACTCAGTCCAACTCTTTGTGACACCATGGACCACAAGACGCCAGGCTTCCCTGTCCATCACCAACTCCTGGAGTTTATCCAAACTCATGTCCATCAAGTTGGTTGATGCCATCCAGCCATCTCATCCTCTGTCAACCCATTCTCCTCCAACCTTCAATCTTTCCCAGCATCAGGCTCTTTTCAAACGAGTCAGCTCTTCACATCAGGTGGCCAAGTATTGAGTTTCAGCTTCAGCATAAGTCCTTCCAATGAACACTCAGGACTGATCTCCTTTAGGATGGACTGGTTGGATCTCCTTGCAGTCCAAAGGACTCTCAAGAGTCTTCTCCAACACCAAAGTTAAAAAGCATCAATTCTTCGGTGCTCAGCTTTCTTTATAGTCCAACTCTCACATCCATATGATTACTGGAAAAACCATAGCCTTGACTAGATGGACCTCTGTTGGCAAATTAATGCCTCCACTTTTTAATATGCTGTCTAGGTGGGTCATAACTTTCCTTCCAAGGAGCAAGTGTCTTTTAATTTCATGGCTGTAATCACCATCTGCAGTGATTTTGGAGCTCAAAAAATAAAGTCATCCACTGTTTCCATTGTTTCCCCATCTATTTGACATGAAATGATGGGACCACATGCCATGATCTTAGTTTTCTGAATGTTGAGTTTTAAGCCAACTTTTTTACTCTCCTCTTTCACTTTCATCAAGAGGCTCTTTAGTTCTTCTTCACTTTCTGTCTTAAGGGTGGTGTCATCTGCATATCTGAGGTTATTGATATTTCTTCCAGCAATCTTGATTTCAGCTTATGCTTCATCCAGCCCAGCGTTTCTTATGATATACTCTGCATATAAGTTAAATAAGCAGGGCTACAATATACAGACTTGATGTACTCGTTTCCCGATTTGGAACTAGTCTGTTGTTCCATGTCCAGTTTTAACTGTTGCTTCTGACCTGCATATAGATTTTTCAAGAGGCAGGTCAGGTGGTCTGGTATTCTCATCTCTTTCAGAATTTTCCACAGTTTATTGTGATCCACATAGTCAAAGGCTTTTGCATAGTCAATAAAACAGAAGCAGATGTTTTTCTAGAACTCTCTTGCTTTTTTGATGATCCAGTGGATGTTGGCAATTTGATCTCTGGTTCCTCTGCCTTTTCTAAAACCAGCTTGAACATCTGGAAGTTCACGGTTCATGTATTGCTGTAGCCTGTCGTGGAGAAATTTGAGCATTACTTTACTGGCGTGTGAGATGAGTGCAATTGTGTGGTAGTTTGAGCATTCTTTGGCATTGCTTTTCTTTGGGATCGGAATGAAAACTGACCTTTTCCAGTCCTGTGGCCACTGCTGAGTTTTCCCAATTTGCTGGCATATTGAGTGCAGCACTTTCACAGCATCATCTTTCAGGATTTGAAATAGCTCAACTGGAATTCCAAACCTCCACTAGCTTTGTTTGTAGTGATGCTTCCTAAGGCCCACTTGACTTCACATTCCAGGATGTCTGGCTCTAGGTCAGTGATCACACCATCGTGATTATCTGGGTCATGAAGATCTTTTTTGTACAGTTCTTCTGTGTATTCTTGCCACCTCTTCTTAATATCTTCTGCTTCTATTAGGTCCATACCATTTCTGTCCTTTATTGAGCCCATCCTTGCATGAAATGTTCCCTTGGTATCTCTGATTTTCTTGAAGACATGTCTAGTCTTTCCCATTCTGTTGTTTTCCTCTATTTCTTTGCACTGATCACTGAGGAAGGCTTTCTTATCTCTCCTTGCTATTCTTTGGAACTCTGCATTCAAATGGATATGTCTCTCCTTTTCTCCTTTGCTTTTCTCTTCTCTTCTTTTCACAGCTATTTGTAAGGCCTCCTCAGACAGCCACTTTGCTTTTTTGCATTTCTTTTTCTTGCAGATGGTCTTGATCCCTGTCTCCTGTACAATGTCATGAACCTCCGTCCATAATTCTTCAGGCATCTATCAGATCTGGTCCCTTAAATCTATTTCTCACTTCCACTGTATAATCATAAGGGATTTGATTTAGGTCATACTGGAATGGTCCCACATGTTTTCGCTACTTTCTTCAATTTAAGTCTGATTTGGCAATAAGGAGTTCATGATGTGAGCCAAAGTCAGGTCCCAGTCTTGTTTTTGTTAACTGTATAGAGCTTCTCCATCTTTGGCTGCAAAGAATATAATCAATCTGACTTTGGTGTTGGCCATCTGGTGATGTCCATGTGTAGAGTCTTCTCTTGTGTTGTTGGAAGTGGGTGTTTGCTATGACCAGTGCATTCTCTTGGCAACACTCTGTTAGTGTTTGCCCTGCTTCATTCTGTACTCCAAGGCCAACTTTGCCTGTTATTCCAGGTGTTTCTTGACTTCCTACTTTTGCATCCCAGTCCCTTATAATGAAAAGGACATCTTTTTCTGGGTGTTAGTTCTAAAAGGTCTTGTAGGTCTTCATAGAACCGTTGAACTTCAGCTTCTTCAGCATTACTGGTCAGGGCATAGATTTGGATTACCGTGATATTGAATGGTTTGCCTTGAAAACAAACAGGGATCATTCTGTCATTTTTGAGATTGCATCCAAATACTGCATTTTGTACCCTTTTGTTGACCATGATGGCTCCATTTATTCTAAGGGTTTCGTGCCCACAGTAGTAGATATAATGGTCATCAGAGTTAAATTCACCCATTCCAGTCCATTTTGTAATGACCTGGTCTTCCAGGTCATTACAAAATGACAATGGGACATCATTAACTTCTGAGGTCACCCAAGGGGTCTCTAAAGCATTGGGCATTACTTATTATATCCATTGTGCCTGGAGGCTTCAATCTTCAAGAAAAGTAGAAAGAGCCAATCAACTCTTAAAATCAGCAAAAAAAAAAAAAAAAAAGATAACCCAGGAGACCTCCCTGGGATGGAAGGAGGCTTTACAATAGCTCTCCTCTGCACCCATGTTGCCCCTAAGGAACAGGTTCTTCTTAGCCCTTATGAGATGCTACATGGGAGACCTTTTATTTATGTCAATGACTCCTTCCTAGATGCAGAGGCTCAGACCCTCCAGTCTTATACCATGGCCATTTGTCAATTCCAACAGGATATATGCTTGTGCGGTGTGAACCGGACCCAAAACATTCTAAGGAGTCACCACTATATACTCCAGGGACTGAAGTCCTAATTAAAGTGTGGAAAGATGGGTCCCCAAAGGCTCAACTCCATCCCACAAGGAAGGGCCCCTACCCTGTAATACTTTCTACCCCCAGAGCAGTCAAGTTACCAGGACATGACTCCTGGATTCACTACTCATGAGTCAACCCGTGGAAGAAAACAGAAGAGGACACTCAATACACCTGTGAGCCCCTGGGAGATCTCAGATACCTATTCAGGACTACCAATGAGCGCCATTCTAATGAACAGCCCCAAAATCAAATTTCTGAGGATAAGATTTCTCAGGATGCTCTAAAGAGCCAACACAGCTTGGCAGGGATTGTACTCCAAAATAGACAGGAGATAAATCTTCTGATCCCTGAACAAGGAGGGACTTGAGCCATCCTGGCCATGGGAATTTGGAGTTGGCTAATGCCCCTACTAATCCTTGTTATGCCGTACTGATGCTGCTTTTGATTGCTCCATGTATTATCACTTGTCTAACCCATTTTGTCTCTGCCCAGGTCAACAAGCTACAACATGCAGTTCCAGTTCAACAAGGATATATAAAACTACAGCTGACCATGGAAAATATCAGTGACAGTTAGATGGACACTGCTATAAGTACTCTGAGGCCTGATACTAGCAAGAGGGGAAGGCCCAAGGCCCCTCACCATCCCAGTTCAGCAGGAAGTAGCCAGAAAGACCTCGACGTCTGTATTCCCAAAGAATTGGGCCTCCCATCTCTTGAAGGGGGAATGTTAGGTAGTTAGAATAGGAAACGGGAGTCCAGAATGGTGGTGACTAAAAGAGAAGGAAGGGAAAGCCCCGCAAAATAGAACTAAGGAAGTCTGAGGACTAGAGTGAGGACCTCAGGTAGAAGAAACAGCACTCCTGGCTAGCCCAATTTACATAGGGCAGGCCCAGGGGGAGGAAAAACATATAAGAGGAGCCAAAGGGCTGGGGGTCTCTCTTTTTCAGGCGCTTTCTCTCTCTGTCTCTCTTTCTCCCTATCTCTTCTCTTCATGTCTTTTGGGTCGGCATGCTCTCATGCCTCGAGGATGTAGTTTCCTTTATTTTCTAAGTAAAACTGAGCTGTAACACAGAGCTGTAACACTGTCTGAGAGCTCTGATGCACTGAGGGCCTTAATGTCCATCGCTTCAAATTTTTGTTGTGACGAGGAGATTACATTCCCCTGACAATTGGATAGTGGCTGATTGTTTATCAGGCCCTGAACAAGACAATACCATAGTGCTTCTTTTTAGTCCTTGTGCCTGTCCCAGACCTACAATAGACATTGGAGCAGGCTAGCTGGCCATGCTTTAGGCCAATGTTGAGAGATGATGATAATAGAAACATTGGCTCCAGTATCTATTAAACCTTGAAAATTTTGCCACTTACATTGACTTGACAACTGGGTCTGGATTCCAAAATCTTTTCAGTGAGAAAAATATGAGCCTGACCCGTGTTTCCAAATCTCCCGGAGCTGCACTTTTTGTTTGAATGTCCTATATCCACATAAGGCAGAATTAAAAGCTGAGCACTTCTATCCCCTTTAGAAACCTTTTAAGGAAGAGTGGTAGAGACCATGGCCTTCAATTCTCCTTTATAATTACTATCTATAACTCCAGAATGAACTTGAACTTCCCAGGAAGTTAGTCCCAATCTTCCTATCAATAACCCAACAGTCCCCTGAGGAAGCAGTCCACATATTCCTGTTGAGATAATAGCTGGTGTCTCTCCAGGGGTAACAATAATATCCTGACCACTGCTTACATCAAGGGCTGTGTTTCTTTGGGTTGCTGGGGATGATTCCATGACGCGGCATGTAATCCTGACCGTTGTTGCTGGCGGGAGTAGTTGGGGAGACGTTTGTGGAGTCTGAACAGGATTAGGCTCTCTTGTTTGCCGGGGCTGGGAGCTTACCTTGAGGCCGTTTCCTGAAAGCAGGGAATCATCCTTATGAAATTTAGAACGGCACTGACTTGCCCAATTATTTCCTTTTTTACATTTTACACAGAGGCCAGGGACATTCCCCTTTTGTGAATTACCTTTTTGAAAGTTCCCTTTCTTACATTCGACTCTAGTATGTCCAGGTTTCCCACGATTAACGCAAGTGCTGGGAAATTTTGGAAGTGGAAATCCTGCCATAGCCTAATCAGCTTTAAAGGGTTCGGTTCCCACTCCCTGGCATAGTTTAACATAATCCTTCAAACTAGCTTTTCTTTTCAAAGGGTTCATTACCTTCTTGCAATCCATGTTAACACTGTCATAAGCCAACAATTATAATGACATCTGCCGCCTTGACATTTGTGACTTGCATGCAGGCTGCAGTCTTGTAATTGGGCAGTAAATTCAGTATAGGGCTCCTTAGGCCCCTGGACAATTTTTTGAAAGGAAACAGAAGTCTGGCTTTTTGACTCTATTTTCTCTCATGCCCTCAAGCAGACCTTTGCAGTTGCTCTATGGCTTGATCATTCATACGTATTTGATCATTCTCTCTGCCCCATGGACCTATCCCTACATGTTGTTCTAATGAAACAGGGATATTATGAGTCTGATCATGTAGCCTGGGTCTCAGCATGGTCCGGTTACCAAGTTCTAAACTGAAGAAATTCCCCTGGGGCTAAGATTGTTTTTGCTAATGTCGGTCCATCTACTGGAATGAGGTGATTGCCCTCTGCCACACCCTGAACTATTCCCACTGTGAACGGGGAATTTACACCATAATTTTGTACTGGCTTGTTTTAATTCCTTTAGGATTTTAAAAGGAAAAGTTTCATGAATAGCCTCATAGACTCCATTAGGGTTGTTAGGATGGATACCAGGAGCTACCCTCTCATGGATAGTAAAGGGAAAGGCAGTAGGAAAAGCGTCTAAATCTCCGTCCTGTGGTGCTTGTAAAATTCCTTTCAGTGTGGATGAAAGATGAGGAGTGGGCATAGAGTCTCAGTGGAAGATGCTCCCTGCAAAAGCAGGTGGTGGCAGTGGGGGTCGGGGTGGGCGAGGCAGAGGAAAAGCTCCCTCATCTCCCTTGGCAGCCACCGGGGGCTTGCCCTTTCCCTCGGAGTCCACATACTCTGGACTTTGAGGTTTTTCAAAAGAGTCATCATCACTTTCATCAAAAGAATCACAAGTGTGCCAAGGTTCCAGTATCGATTTAATTAATGGCCATGTACTCTGAATAGAAATAGGGAGCGGAGTTCCTTTTGCACGTTCTTTCTTTAACTGGGCTCCAACCTTTTCCCAGACTTTTAAATCTAAGGTCCCTATTGATGGGAACCAGCAGCATTATTTATCTGTGGCTTGCAACAGTTCTAATAGTCGCCCTTCACTAACAGAAGCGCCCCCACTTCCAGGGCTGTCTTAGTAAACACGTGCATTGGTGGTAGTGTTCTGCACTGTCCAGACCCTCCGTTTTAGCCCTGATCAAATGCCCAAAGGACTCACCACGGGAATTCTCAGAGGCCGTTCCGCCGTCCCAGCTTCTGGCTCGCCGTAGTTTCACTTGCTCTTGTGCTCTTTCACTCCAGCCCCACGTTGGGCGCCAGTTGTTGCCCTAATGGTCCGGGAGCGACGAGAATGAAGACAGAGCATGAAACCTGGGGCAAAGGGCTGGGGCTCTGCAGCCTTTACTGGACTGAGGTGCAGAGTCCGCTCTGAGTCCAACTTTTATTCCTGACTGCAGACTACAAGACTTTCTCAGATCTTATCTTTCTCAAGACACGAGCTGTGTTAATCACCTACTCCTACGTGTCATGGACTTCACTGACATGATCCCAATCTCCTTGTGTTGCCCAGGCCATCCCTTCTGGGCTGGTCTCAGGAACAATCAGTGGGTGTACACCGACCCGGTGCTCCAAGGTCCGCACTTCACTGACCCCAGTCATACTCCCTTCTGGGTCTGGCCTTGGCGTCTGTAACAAGGAGATTATTCTTAAGAAAAACATGGAAGATAAGCATTAACTTGATTTCTTAATATATTCTGTGTTTCCAGGTGCTATTTCTGTGGGATTTCTCAAGGCTGTGACAGTACATTATTAGGAATCCCCGCTACAGACATGCATTAGGCACTTGCAGCTGTTTTACGGCTCACTGATGGTCTTTTCACTTCCAATCATTTTTTCTCCATGTGTTTAACTTTGGATTCTCTTTATTGGTATGTTTTCAAGTTGACTGATCTTTTCTTCTGCAGTATCTAATCTACTATTAATGGTGTCACTGTATTTTTCATTTCATATATTGCAGCTTTCATCTCTAGAAGTTGAACTTGGGTCTTGTTTATATCTTCATCATCTCTATTTAACTTTTTGGACCTATTGAAAACAGTTACCAAAAAACTTGCTCTACTGTCCTTGCCTGCTAATTTTAACTCCTATGTTAGTTTTGTTTAACTTTCATTTTTTCTTCTCATCATGGGTTGTATTTCCCTACTTCCTCATGTCTGATAATCTTAAATTGCATGCCAAACATTGTGAATTTTGTCTTGTTGGATATTTTTTATTCCTATAAATATTCTTGAGGTTTGTCACGGAGTGCACCAAAATTACTGGGACACCGTTTGCCCCTTTCAAGTCTTGCTTTTAGGATTTGTTAGGTGGGATCACTGCAGCACTTAGACTTGGGCTAATGATTTTCCATTCCTGAGATGAGACTCTTCTGAGCACCCAACCCAATGCCTACTGAATTGAGGTTTTTCTGTTTAGCTGGTGGTAACAGGAATCTTCCTGACCCTGAGAACCGGCCACTGTCGTCTAATTTCTCAGCAGTCTCTTTCCCTGGTCCTGGACAGGTTCCTTGCAGTGCCGCTGAGAACACATGTAACTAGTCAGGGATCTGCTGAACTCTCTAGGGAGGCCCTCTGCCACTCTCAGGTTTAGTTCTCTGTGTACCTCTCTGTCCCTTGAGCTCCACCGCGTGGTCTACCTGGACTCTCAGCCTATTTCTTCAATTCAGGAGGCCTGCTCGCTCTGCCTCAGTGCCCTGCCTGAGCCACTGTCAGGAAACTCAAGCCAGTAAGCTGGGTAACTGGTAACAAACTTCCTTTGTTTCCCTTTTTCAGCATTACTGTCCTTTGTCACTAGAAGGCCAGTATTTTGAAAACCACTATTCCATATATTTTCCATGTATTTTTTTTCCTTGGAGTGTGTGTGTGTGTGTGTGTGTGTGTGTATGTATGTGTTTGGGGTTGGGGGAGGTTGTTCCAGGGAGGAGGCTAAATCCAGACATGTTACTCCATCTTAGCTGGAACAAAAATCTTCAATCAAAAATTTTAAGGACAAAATTGCTAAGCTGTCAGCAATCATGTGATTAAAGTTTTCAACCTTATTCCCACTGCTGCAAAACAGTCTTAGACAGAAGATAAAATAAAAAACACTAGAAACAGGCATTTAAATAGCTAAATTTATAATATTTTTCTTATAATTTGCATGGTCTTTTATTTATTATGTACTTTATAATTCATATAAGGGATTTGATTTAGGTCATACTGAATGGTATAGTGGTTTTCCCTACTTTCTTCAATTTAAGTCTGAATTTGGCAATAAGGAGTTCATGATCTCAGCCACAGTCAGCTCCTGGTCTTGTTTTTGCTGACTGTATAGAGCTTCTCCATCTTTGGCTGCAAAGAATATAATCAACCTGATTTCGGTGGTGACCATCTGGTGATGTCCATGTGTAGAGTCTTCTCTTGTGTTGTTGGAAGAGGGTGTTTGCTATGACCAGTGCATTTTCTTGGCAAAACTCTATTAGTCTTTGCCCTGCTTCATTCTGTACTCCAAGGCCAAATTTTCCTGTTACTCCAGGTGTTTCTTGACTTCCTACTTTTGCATTCCAGTTCCCTATAACGAAAAGGACATCTTTTGTGGCTGTTGGTTCTAAAAGGTCTTGTAGGTTCTTCATAGAACCATTCAACTTCAGCTTCTTCAGCGTTACTGGTTGGGACATAGACTTGGATTACTGTGATACTGAATGGTTTGCCTTGGAAACGAACAGAGATCATTCTGTCATTTTTGAGATTGCATCCAAGTACTCATTTCGAACTCTTTTGTTGACCATGATGGCTACTCCATTTCTTCTGAGGGATTCCTGCCCACGGTAGTAGATAGAGTGGTCATCTGAGTTAAATTCACCCATTCCAGTCCATTTTAGTTCTCTGATTCCTAGAATGTCGATGTTCAATCTTGCCATCTCTTGTTTGACCACTTCCAATTTGCCTTGATTCATGGACCTGATTCCAGGTTCCTATGAAATATTGCTCTTTACAGCATCGGACCTTGTTTCTATCACCAGTCACATCCACAGCTGTGTATTGTTTTTGCTTTGGCTCCATCCCTTCATTCTTTCTGGAGTTATTTCTCCACTGATCTCCAGTAGCATATTGGGCACCTACTGACCTGGGCAGTTTCTATTTCAGTATCCTATCATTTTGCCTTTTCGTACTGTTCATGGAGTTCTCAAGGCAAGAATCCTGAAGTGGTTTGCCATTCCCTTCTCCAGGGGACCACATTCTGTCAGACCTCTCCACCATGACCTGCCCGTCTTGGGTGGCCCCAAGGGCATGGCTTAGTTTCATTGAGTTAGATAAGGCTGTAGTCCTAGTGTGATTAGATTGACTAGTTTTCTGTGAGTATGGTTTCAGTGTGTCTGCCCTCTGATGCCCTCTTGCAACACCTACCGTCTTACTTGGGTTTCTCTTAACTTGGACGTGGGGTATCTCTTCACGGCTGCTCCAGCAAAGCACAGCCGCTGCTCCTTACCTTGGACGAGGGGTAGCTCCTCACTGCCGCCCCTTCTGACCTTGAACATGGAATAGCTCATCTAGGCCCTCCTGCGACCTTGCAGGTATGACCTAAATCAAATCCCTTATGATTATACAGTGGAGGTGAGAAATAGATTTAAGGGCCTAGATCTGATAGATAGAGTGCCTGGTGAACTATGGACTGAGGTTCGTGACATTGTACAGGAGACAGGGATCAAGACCATCCCCATGGAAAAGAAATGCAAAAAAGCAAAATGGCTGCCTGGGGAGGCCTTACAAATAGCTGTGAAAAGAAGAGAAGTGAAAAGTAAAGGAGAAAAGGAAAGATATAAGCATCTGAATGCAGAGTTC